>NC_135537.1:135132512-135442512 GCF_045843805.1 Urocitellus parryii
TATCTCATCTCAAAGAACTAACTGCATTTCTGTTGCACACCTGGCTCAGGTCTGAGAACAGCATGTGGTGACTCAGTAGCATCTTCTGCACCCTATTCAGTCCATTCACAGTTTCTAGTTGCTGCAAAACCTGGGAACCCTCAAGGACTGTCTCATGAGAGTCTGACCCCAGACTTGAATTAATCACAGACCAGAAATAAGTGCTGGGCTCTTAGAAACTTCTGATTAAGAATAGTGCTGTCCAGTGTTCTGTACTATTTGTTTGAACATAACAGAGTTGAATTTTTTTATTGCCCCTATGGAAATGGAAACATTAAAGAAATTCCAGTCAGTCATGGAGGAGCCTGCCTATAATCCCATCTGCTCAGGAGGCTAAGACAGAAGGTAGAGAGTTAAAAGCCAGTCTCAGCAATGGCAAGGTGCTAAGCAACTCAGCGAGACCTTGTCTCTAAATAAAATAAAAAATAGGGCTGGGGATGTGACTCAGTGGTTGAGTACCAAAAAAAAAAAAAAAAAGAAAGGAAGAAAGAAAAGAAAAAAGAAACAAAATTCCATATCACAAATGTGATGACTAACTACTTGACTACTTGGGTAATTTTTAAAGAGTGGAGATGAAAAATAATTTTTAAAAAAGCTTATCAAACAAACACAATCCTTTCCTTGAAGCAGAATCCAGAGTGAGAAATCCTGCAAATGTCACCAGGCAATCTGCTGAAGCCATTACAATGTCACCTGTGCTTGAGCATTAGATCATCTCACACTCACTTCACCCTAGAGAGGGTGAGGAAAACTGAGCTGGTGGTGTCAAGTGTGACTGTTGCTCAAAAATCTTATCTAAGGAAAAGATTCAACAAGTCACATCATTTTATCTCCTAGAAATGATTCTCAGGCATAGAGGTCCAAACCAAAGGAAAGAACAATCTATTCAATGAAATAATATCAGAAAAGTTTCCAAACATGAAGAATGAATTGGAAATCCAAATTCAAGAAGCCTACAGGATGCCAAATGTACAAAATCACAACGGATCAACACCAAGGCACATTACAATAAAAATGCCCAACATACAGAATAAGGAGAGAATTTTAAAAGCCACAAGAGAAAGGAATCAGATCACATATAGGGGGAAAACAATTAGGATAATGGCAGATTTTTCAATACAGATTCCAAAAGTGAGAAGATCCTGAACAACATATATCAAGTTCTGAAAGAAAATGGGTGCCAACCAAGAATATTATATCCAGCAAAATTAAGCTTTAGATTTGAAGATTAAATAAAAATCTTCCACAATAAACAAAAGTTAAAAGAATTTATAGCTAGAAAATCAGCACTATAAAACATCCTTGGCAAAATATTCCATGAAGAGGAATCAAAAAACAACAATGAAAATCAGCAGAGAGAGGTAGTACCCTAAAGGAAAAACTAGTCAAAGAAGAAAATCAAGTCAAGTTAATTGAAAAAAATAAACAAATACAGCTATAAATACAAACCATGTCTCAATAATAACCCTGAATGTTAATGGCTAAACTCACCAATCAAAAGACATAGGCTACCAGACTGGATTAAAAAAATACCCAACAATATGCTGCCTCCTGGAGACTCATCTAATAGGAAAAGACATATACAGACTGAAGGTGAAATGTTGGGAAAAATCATACCACTCACATGGACTGTGGAAGCAAGCAGCAGTTTCCATCCTCATATCAAATAAAGTAGACTTCAAGCCAAAATTAATCAAAAGGGATAAAGATGGACATTATACACTGCTTAAGGGAGCCATACACCAGTAATACACAACAATCATAAATATATATGCCCCAAACAATGGTGCAGCTAATGTTCATCAAAGAAATTCTCCTCAAGTTCAAGAGCCAAATTGAACACAATAATCTTGGGTGACTTTAATACACCTTGCTCACCACTGGAAAGATCTTCAAAACAAAAGTTGAATAAAGAAACTATAGAACTCAATAATACAATCAATAACTTAGATTTAACTGACATACATAGAATATTTCAACCTGCATCAAGCAGATACACTTTCTTCTCAGCAGCACTTGTATTCTTTCTCTAAATAGATCATATAATATGCCACAAAGTAACTCTTAGAAAATACAAAAAAAGTAGAGATACTACCATGCATTTTCTCAGATCATAATGGAATGAAATTGGAAATCAATGACAAAATAAAAAATAAAAATTTCTGCATCACTTGTAGACTAAACAACATGCTAATGAATGAACAATGGGTCACTGAAGACATCAAGGAAGAGATTAAAAAATTCATAGAGGTAAATGAGAATACAGACACATCATATCAAAATCTCTGGGACACTATGAAAGCAGTACCAAGAGGAAAATTCATTGCATGGAGTTCATTCCCTAAAAGAAGAAAAAGTCAACAAATAAATGACCTCACACTACATATCAAAGCACTAGAAAAAAGAACACATCAGCATCAAAAGCAGTAGAAGACAAGAAATAATTAAAATAGAGCTGAAATCAATGAAATAGAAACAAAAGAAACTGAAAAAATTGACAAAACAAAAAGTTGGTTCTTTGAAAAAAATAAATAAAATAGATAGACCTTTAGCCACGTTAATGAAGAGAAAGAGAGGAAAAAACTCAAATTATAGCATACATGATGAACAAGGTAATATCACAATAGTCACTTCAGAAATACAAAGGATAATTAGAAATTATTTTGAAAACTTATGCCCCAATAAAATTGAAGACATTGAAGACATCAACAAGTTTCTTAAGTCATACAATTTGCCCAGATGGAGTCAGGAAGATATACACAATTTAAACAGACCAATATCAAGTGATGAAATAGAAGACACCATCAGAAGCTTACCAACCAAGAAAAGCCCAGGACCAGATAAATACACAGCCGAGTTCTACAAGACCTTTAAAGTAGAACTAATACCAATACGCTACAATTTATTTCAGGAGATAGAAAAAGAGGCAGTAATTCCAAACTCATTCTATGAGGCCAATAATCACCCTGATCCCCAAACCAGGCAAACACACATCAAAGAAAGAAAACTTTAGACCAATATCTCTAATGAACACAGATGCAAAAATTCTCAACAAGATTCTGGTAAGTCAAACACAAAAACATATCCAAAAGATTGTGCACCATGATCAAATGGGATTCATCCCAGGGACGCAAGGTTGGTTCAACATACAGAAATCAATAAATGAAATTCAGCACAATAGATTCAAAAACAGGAATCATATGATCCTCTCAATAGATGCAGAAAAGGCATTTGACAAAATACAGCACCACTTTATGTTCAAAGTACTAGAAAAACTAGGGATAACAGGAACATATCTCAACTTCATAAGGCTATCTACATTAAGCCTCAGGCCAACAGCATTCTAAATGGAGAAAAACTAAAGGCATTCCCTCTAAAAACTGGAACAAGACAGGGATGTCCTCTTTCACCACTTCTATTCAACGTAGTTCTTGAAATCCTGGCCAGAGCACTTAAACAGATGAAAGAAATTAAAGGGATTTGTATAGGAAAAGAAGAAATTAAATGAGCATTATTTGCTGACAATATGATTCTATACCTAGAAGACCCAAAAAACTCCAGCAGAAAACTTCTGGAACTAGTAAATGAATTCAGCAAAGTAGCAGGATATAAAATCAACACTCATAAATAAAAGGCATTTCTGTATATCAGTAACAAATCCTGAGAAGGAAATGAGGAAAACTACCCCATTTACAATAACCTAAAAAAAAAGATACTTGGGAATCAACTTAATGAAACAGGTGAAAGAGCTATACAATGAAAAATACAGAACCCTAAAGAAAGAAATCAAAAAAAGATCTTAGAAGATGGAAAGATCTACCTTGCTCTTGGATAGGCAGGATTAATATTATCAAAATGACTATACTACCAAAAGCACTATACAGATTAATGCAACTCCAATCAATATCTCAATGTCATTCCTCATAGAAATAGAAAAGGCAATCATGAAATTCATCTGGAGAAATAAGAGACACAGAATAGTTAAAGCAATCCTTAGCAGGAAGAGTGAAGCAGGTGTCATCACTATACCAGATTTTAAACTATACTACAGAGCAACAGTAACAAAACCAGCATGGTATTGGCACCAAAATAGACTAGTAGACGTACAGAATAGAGGACACAGAGACCAACCCACCAAATGACAATTATATTATACAAAGGTGCCAAAAACATGCATGGAGAAAAGATAACATCTTCAACAAATAGTGCTGGGAAAACCGGAAATCCATATGCAACAAAATGAAATTAAACCCCTATCTCTCACATGCACAAAATTCAACTCAAAGTGGATCAAAGACCTAAGAATTAAACCAGAGACTGCAACTGATAGAAGAAAAAGAAGGCTCTAATCTTCATCATGTGATGAAGGTCCAACTTCCTTAATAAAACTCCTCTAGTGCAAGAATTAAAGCCAAGAATCAATAAATGGGATGGAATCAAACTAAAAAGTTTCTTCTCAGCAAAAGAAACAACCTGTGAGATGAACATAGAGTTTACATCCTGGGATCAAATTTTTACCCCTCACACATCAGGTAAAGCACTAATCTCTAGGGTATATAAAGAACTCAAAAAGCTAAGCACCAAAATAAATAAATAAATAAATAACCCAATCAACAAATGGGTGAAGGATCTGAACAGACACTTCTCAGAAGAGGATATACAATCAATCAACAAATACATGAAAAAAATGCTCATCATCTCTAGTAATCAGAGAAATGCAAATCAAAACTACTCTAAGATATCATCTCACTCCAGTCAGAATGGCAGCTATTATGAAGACAAACAACAATAAGTGTTGGTGAGGGTGTGGGGAAAAAGGTACACTCATACATTGCTAGTGGGACTGCAAATTGGTGCAGCCAATATGCAAAGCAGTATGGAAATCTGGGAATGGAACCACTATTTGACCCAGCTATCCCTCTCCTTGGTCTATACCCAAAGGACTTAAAAACGGCATACTACAGGGACACAGCCACATCAATGTTTATAGCAGCACACTTCACAATAGCTAATCTGTGGAGCCAGCCTAGATGCCCTCCAGTGGATGAATGGATAAAAAAATGTGGCATATATACACAATGGAATTTTACTCAGGAATAAAAGAGAACAAAATCATGGCTTTTGCAGCTAAATGGATGGTGCTGGAGAAGATAATGCAAAGTGAAGTTAGCCAATCCCCAAAAAACAAATGCCAAATGTTTTCTCTGATATAAGGAGGCTGACTCATAGTGGGATAGGGAAGGGGAACATGCAGGAATAGATGAATAGGGAAGGGAAGAGGGGATAGGGAAGAGGGGAGAGAGAGAAAGGCAGGGGATAGGGGATTAGCAAGGATGACGGAATGTGATAAACATCATTAGCCAAAGTACATGTATGAAGACACGAATTGGTGTCAACATACTTTATATACAACCAGAGATATGAAAAATTGTGCTGTATATTTGTAATAAGAATTGTAATGCATTCAGCTGTCATTTGTTTTTTTTTAAAAAATGACAAAACAGTATAAACATGGGCAATTTCCTTAAACTCTTTGTGCCAACATGATACAAACTGAGATGCAGAATAACATAATTATTAAGACATGAACTGTAGAGCCAGATTCCTAAGTTTATATCCTAGTACTACCATTTAATAATTTCCTGTTTAACCATTTTGTTTTTATTTCTAATAGGAAAAACAGGGACAACAATAATAATATATCTTAGAAGATTGGTGGAAGAATCAAATGAATTAATATGTATAATTAAATGTCTAGAAACATTCACCATAAATAATAGTTATTATTATCTTTATTGTGCATCATATTCATCCCCTGGTTCTTATCAGTCTTGTCCTGACTTGATTTTACCTAATAATTTAAGAAAACTAGAAATGATAGCTCCTAGGAAACATGTATTTCTGGAAATATTTTTAACAAGTCAAGCACAAATATAATTAAAGATCGATCTATTAATTTGTTTTCACCTTAAAAGCACAGAACAACTCAAGCACATAGAATCTGTAGAACACCAGGATGAATCTAAGATTTTATGTTATACCCACCTCTGCCACTAAATACTTTGGGTTGAATAAGTTTTATTTTACCTCCTTTGACCTAAAAAGAAAAGAAGCAAGACTCAATGTTTCATCTTTCTTAAAGTTCCTTCCAAAATGTTTCACTTACAAACTACACAAACTTAATATGGCATACACAAAATAAGGAAGCTTCAAAGATAAAGTTGCTCAATACCTGCTGTACTTCGAGTGGAATTTTCACTTTCTTATGTATCAGTCTATTAATTTTTGTTTTGTATTCTAAATTCACAAAACAAAGTTGTTTAACCAAATCTTCAAAGAAAGAACCTTATAACTCCTATTGTATCAACAACAAAATAAATTCCCAGAATACAATTATGGAAATTACATTTGAAAACTACATTGAAACCTGAGGGAGCCCTTTGCTTCTGAGTAAGTACTTACAACAAAATTTATTTTTCCAGCTCTGTTCAAATTAAGCTATGACTGGGGTGATTATAACCTTGCTTCCTAGTAGGTGCAGATTTTCAAATGGTCTATAAAATTTATTTCAGAATCAAGGACACACCATGAGAATTCTGAATCAGATCTATAAAGAGGGTAATGGGACAGCATGGTATTGGCACCAAAACAGACTGGTAGACCAATGGTACAGAATAGAGGACACAGAGACCAACCCACCAAATTACAATTGCATTGGCAAACTCACAGGTAGGAAATATACAGTATCAACCTAGCCATATGAGAACATGGTCTGTGTCCAACTTCATGGCACTATGCAAATCACCTGCTTTGGTCATTAGTTTGAGACTACCAAAGACTAAATCCTCAATTAATGTCCAAAACAAATACAATGATAAATTTCCACTCAGTTTAAATAAAGGGGTTTTTCCCTGTATTTTTTTTTATTTTACAACTTAATTGCTATTATGTTTTCCACTTTTAGCCTCTTAATATATTTCAATCTCAATTCAACAAATACTTGCCCATTGTGTGGATGAAAAGGAAAGATATAAACTTAATTTTAAGATCCTTTCTGCTCCAAATTCCCTACCAATAATACATACAGACATAAACACAACTAAAGAATGATGCAAATCAGACTTAGGTAAATATTAACTTCTAAATACCACTGTTAAAAATAAAACTTTGGAAACATGAAGTGAGAGACTGCCTCTATTTCTATCTTGACTTGAAACTAGATATAATAGGCCCTTTTAAAAAATATTCTTGGTTCTATTCTAGGGACCAAAACAGAGGTTATGCCACTTTTTCTCAACACAGAAATACTAATGCAACTTATATGCTAAACACAAGGGCGCTTACAAGGGCCATTATTACATCTTTTGAGTATTGTATGAAAACAAAAAAAAAATTTTTTTCCATAGAAAAAGTGAAAAATCCTCCCTTGGATCCCTAACTCCCAGTGGCTTAGTGACACGGTTATGCGGCACAGGCTGTAAAGTTTGTTCAATCTGCAAACAGTCCTCAAAGACTGGTCTCCAGTGGAAGCCAGAAGGGCATGTTTGGGCCTCTCCTTGCGGGGGAGGAGGCCATGTCCCTATCAGGGTCTTTTTCTTTATCTTCCTCAAACCTTTCCTTATCCACCCAGGGACCAGCAGCATTTTGTAACTAGGGAAAGCCAGGGGCTTTCCCTTCTTGAACCTCATCACAACATGACAAACAACTTGAACCCTCAAGTTCCCCTGGCTAGGTCAACCGTCAAAGAGACCCCAATCAGCAACTGCCTACCTTCACGTCTCTGAAAACAAATTGCAAGAACTGGGGCTGTGCGCAGGCGCACTTGACCTCGCTGCTCACTGCGCAGGCGCACAGGCCACCTGTGCTCTGAGAACAACTGGAAGCGCAAAGTTAGAGCGCTTGTCTGCGTTCTCAAGGATGTAAGGAGATGGCCCTACCTCTTCAACCCCTTTCCCAGACAGAGAAGGAGCCTGTGCTGGTCACTAAAGAGGCAGAGACAGATGTTCAATCCAGTCATCCTCTGCCCCAGCTGCGTCGGAAAATTATGGCTCCCTCTTTCCTGCACCCCTGGTCATCTCTTAGATTCTAGACTTCAGTTTGCAAGATGCTGGTGGCAAACTGGACTGTGTCTAAAAAAAAAAAAAAAAAAAAAAGACTCCAGGACCACAAAGACCAAAGCGTAAGTGTCTTGTTTGGTGTGGCTGCATTTCTGAGTCAGATCTCTCTGTTGGGATAAGAGTCCCCAGGAAATTGGTGGGATTGCTGAGGCCTGCCTGTGGGTGACAACTGTGCAAGGCAGAGAGCAGTCAGTAAGGCAGAGCCAGTGCTGCTAGAGGAAAAGAGCCCATGAGCCACAGAGATATTCAAGAAAGGAAGCAAAATGGTGCAGCACCTCTGAGCTCTTGAGTTCCAGCTACAGGCTTCCTGCCTGGGAATACTGGGGGTTCTTGGGCCTATGATTTTGAATAACTTACCTGCTCTATATCTACATTTCCTTCCTCAGTAACATAGCAGTATCAATATTTACTTAATTCCCTAAAAATTCTATGAGACAATGAACAGTACTACTTAATGCAGTACAGTAAGTGCTCAATAAATGTTAGGCCTTATTTCATAATAGTAGCTGCCATTTATTGGGTACTTATTATAGGCCAACTGTAATAATTTTAGACCTGAGTTCAAATAGGATGTTATTTATTTATTTATTTGTTTACTTACCATATCTTCTGCTATTCAAAGGCTGGGATAGGTAAAAGGAAGAGCAAGAGAAAGCTGAGAAGAAGGTTGTTAATAAAAGTCTAAGACTATGGGACAATAAAATGTATTTCTAGTTTCTTTGAAAATTAAGTCAAATAAAAATGTTTGGAGATAAATTAGAGATAGATTGACACCAAACAATAGTGGCCTTGAATGCCAGAGTAAAGAAAAGTAAAGTTTTTTTTTTATTTTTAAAAATTTTTTTCATTCTAATTTGTTATACATAACAGCAGAATGCATTACAATTCATATTACACATATAGAGTACAATTTTTCATAGTTGTGTTGTATACAAGTTATATACACACCATTTGTGTCTTTATACATGTACTTAGGGTAATAATATCCATCTTAAGGAATAAGTTTAGAAGGAAGAGGTTCATCTTTTTAATTTGGAAAGAAGAGTTCAAACAACAAAATGTCTGTAAAGACTTCTTATTCATCATAGTTACAATTAGACTTACCCAAAACATGAACATCAAGGAAGCTGTTTTTGACATGATATATACATACATACATCCACACATGTATAAAACCTGCTCCCTAAAAAAAATGATTTCTCATTAAAACAACAACATTAAGCCCAGGAGGAACAATATCTGCTATGTCTATAAGGAATTCAGACATGAGCAATATGGAATTTTTGCTAGCAATTTTGTGGGGGTTTTTTGTATTTTTTTTTGTACCAGGGATTCAACTCAGGGACACTTGATCACTGAGCCACATCCCCCGCCCTCTCTTATATCTTGTTTTGAGACAGGGTTTTTCCGAGTAGCTTAGGGCCTCACTAAATTTTTGAGGCTGACTTTGAGCTGGCAATTCTCCTGCCTCAGCCTCTAGAGCTGCTGAGATTATATACATCCATCACCATGCCCAGATTTTGCTAGCAGTTTATAAACTTATCTGTTCTATAGCTGTCTCATTCTGGTTATCATTCATTTATTTCTACATGAAAAGTTGATCAGAATGGGTGACAGCAACAGGGCCACAGAGCAAGGAAAACACTAAGACTGTGGAAACTTATTCAGGTGCTGGAAGTTATTAAATACCTACTTCAATACATTAAATATTCAACTTAATAGGGAGATAGTGAAAAGGTTTCATTTTATACCCTCAGTTCTCTAAGCTCTCAAAAAGAACTAATAAAACTGCAAAGTTTTTACAAGGATCCAAACTCAAGTGTGCTTTGGGAGACAGGGAGTTAAAAATGTTTTGGAAGTTAAGTTTGTCTAAGAGTATAAAAAGCGTCTGGTGCGCCAGTTCTAAGGAAATGCTCTCCTTTTTCTAATAAAGCTTTCCACAGAAGACAAATCTGTACACAATTAACAAGGTAAGTATAAGGAAGAATTACTACAGTTCATTAACTTTCTGTTGCATATGGACATGTAACAGAAACTTTACCAATGTGAAGTGTGCTTCAAAATGCTGATCTGTTAAAATTCCATAAAATAAGCCTTAAAATTCAAGTCATTTGTGCCAGCTAAAGGAGATAACTAAAGCAGCATTTCCAGAGAGACTAGGGCAAAGGACAGTACAAACTACAAATCGGCAAGGAAAAAAACAAAACATAGCAGTGTTAATAATTTACCATAGTTACTGCTCTTGAAACCAAAGTAGCATTACAGCTGTTATCTCTTTACATTTATGTGTGTTTAGTGTACACTCATATGTGCAGGAATCAAAGACTGTGGAGCTTTGTGTTAGAATAGTAATTTTGATTTGTAAATTTATATTGTTATTTTGCTTTATCTCTGAATTATGGTCTCTTAAAGGAAAAATTTGGGAGTTTGTTTATTAAATATCATGTTGGTTTATTAATCATCATTAAATATTAAATAGCATTCATATTCATATTTCCATCATGTATTTTATTTGTGTGCTTGTTTGTTTCCTGAGCACACTGTAGTGGTTGTTTATGTGAATTCTGAAAGAGCAAAAGTAGAACTTCAGAGGGGACCAAAAATAACAAAGAGGCACCCTATTGCCCTGTGAAAAAACACTGGACTTAAATCAGAAACATGGGCCCCAGGCCTAGTTTTCTTTTATGTAGCTGTGGAAACTTATTCAAGTTGCTTAACCTCTCTTTGTTGTATCCTTGCAATAGGGATGTCAATACCTACTCTGTCCTATCTTACAAAGTGGAAAAACATCATAAATTTAAGTACTCCGCAATTGTAATGAATTATGCTTGTACTCCTATAAAACAGCCTGGTATTACTAATACATAGAATTTTAATACTTGATCATATTTGACTTTCTGGGTGATTGAGCATGAAATCAAATCAGATTTGGCTCAGCGTCATTTCTCCAAAGGCATGTAATCATCTTGGTATTCTGGGTAATTTCCTCTAATAAGACCCCCTTTCACACAATGCATTCCAGTGGAGAGGACTTCTGTCAGTAAATGAGGCCATGTCTTTATAAATTCATATCATGTGTTTATATATATATATATAGTATGTCCCAAGACATTTTCGTGCATTAAAAGGATTTGAAAATTACTAACAGTTGCTTTTCCTTTGGTACTTTGGCAAGATTCCTAAGGAAATTGACAGAGAATAACCAATAACATCGTGAGAAAGAAACTAAGGGATGTTTCAAAGTAACTTTTCAAGACCCAGTGATCACCAATTGGGTCCCTGTGTCTCTTACTGCATAAAAGCATTCCGAAAGAAGGTGCTGGCTCAAGAAGAGGCTCTGAGTATCTGCCTTTGACTGTTTCTAGATATGAGATTCAATGCCCTTAGATCATGAAAAGTGCCTGGATTCACTTCAGAAATGTTTTTTTTAATGCCAGTGGAAACAAATATCGAATGAGCCACTTAATTTTTTTATTTTAGAGGATTAGAACTTTACAAACTATTTTTATTATTACAAATGATCATGAAAGCCCTGTTGGATGGCATTCTAGCTGAAGGGGAAACTGACTTTTTGTACTGGTAGGAGATGTCAATTTATTATTGTACTTAGATCTACTGACCATCTGAGGGAGTTAGAAGTCAACAACTGTATCTCTGGTTGATCTTTGCATATTTTAATCCAAATATGGTAAAGGACAGGGCTAAAAAGGGGAGTGTTCATATAATAAACAGGGTTTACAACTTGTAACAGAAGGTGTTTAAAGTCCTCCACTCAATGGAACTCTGTACTTTGCACTTTGGTTAAATTCTCATTTGAATTTAAATTTCTAAACTTTTCTTAGGACCTTAAGCTTCCTTTGATCTCCTCTCTTCTGAATTGCAGAAATCAGATAAAACTATTGGTAAAATGACCTCTCCTCATATTACAGGAGACCCTATTAAAAAGATTGCTATCTTTGGAGGAACTCATGGGAACGAGCTAACGGGAGTATTTGTAGTTAAGCACTGGCTGGAGAATGACGCTGAGATTCAGAGAACAGGGCTGGAAGTAAAACCATTTATTACCAACCCAAGAGCAGTGAAGAAGTGTACCAGATATATCGACTGTGATCTGAATCGTGTTTGTGACCTTGAAAATCTTGGGTAAGTGTATGTTTTGTACAGAGTGCATACATGTATGTGTGAAATATGGTATGTATATGAGAGAACATGTATACATATGTGTGATGAATATTCATGTTTATGTATAGTGTCTATAATGAGTAAGATTGCCTTCATTTCTAATCATGCTGCATTGTGAATTATATAATTGTGGAAACTGGGCATTCATATGCTCTTTTAAATATTTTTATTAAAGAACCACATTATTTGATTTTTCTTTTCAAATATATCCTCTGTAGATTACAAAAATATGTAAGAAAGGTTTTATTTTTAAATCATATCTTGAAAGACAGATTTAATAATTCTTTGCATAAGTTAGTATTTGACCACTATGTTTATATATACACTTTTTAGCTGTGTGGGAAATTCACTACATTTATTTTCAACTATGTTATAGTAGCACATAAAGTTCTAGTTAAGAAAAATACAATGTTCTAATTAGTGTTTGTTGAATGAAAGAGTAAATAAGTATCCATCCATTTTCAGAAAACATGAGACCACCCTGTGGCCTGAGGAATGGATGTATTTATCTTCCAGGATGGATTAAATAATGAGAACAAAGGCATTTACCCTGAACTTTCTGAATTTTAGTTGCAGCTGATTTTTAATACATTGAATATAATATATTTAATCCTAATATTCCAGATGGGTCCTGACTAATTATTTTTGCCTTTTTAAATGTTCTGATAGTTACCACTGTATATGCCTCTGTTTGCCTCTTCCATTTCTTTCTTTAATTTACCTAAAAATATTATTAAACAACTTTTCTCATTGTGCCAAGTACTGTGGGAGTACAACACTGTACACAAGATATTTTTTCCCCCTCAGGGAGTTGGTAGACTGCTAGCCAAGATATAAGATATGCACAGTAACAATCAATTGCAATACATTTTGTACCTGTTTTCTGATACACTAATTTGATTTAGAGAAGTCTTTGGGTTTAGTGTCACTATGGAACAAAAGGCGAATACTACTTTTAGTACAAATATCCTTATTTATGGAAGAGATTGCAAGGCAGTTTTATTTAGTAGTCATAATTTTTGTATTGAATCATAATTTTATTGGCGTAAATATTAATTTTTGAAATGCTTTACCTTTATGATTGAGGTGATATCCACACAAACATTAATCTAAAATGGCTATTATATATATTGTATTACAAGTAGTAATTTGTTGAAGAATAACTTTTTGTTAGCATATTAACTTCACACATAACTCTAAAATGAATTGGGGTAAGTTTTCTTATTATGGCCACCCAGTATAGTATGCCGTTCAGTGAGAGCAGCCTTTTAAATTAAATTCACATTCTGTTTTTTATTTATCACACTTTTCAGAGGCCAAGAAGTTCTCTTTTAGCATAGCTATGAAAATTTATGAAATAGATAAACCAATTATCTTTTCCTAATCCCCCCCATTTTCCCCCTATATTCCTCATCTCAGTAAGTACACTATCACCCACCATAGAAAATCCCCATAGAAATCCCTGTCCTTCATCCCTCATGTCTAGTGGGTAAGTCCTCCCAAATATTCTTTGCAAGACCTTCACAAATCCAGTCATTCTTTCCCTTTTCACTACCTTTATTTCTCCTAAAGACAGTTATAATAGTCTTTTAACAGACTCGCTCTACCTGGAGACTTGTGCCAATCTTTTCTGCCATCCCTTACAGTAGTCATAGGGATCATCCTAACATGAAGATCTTAGGCCTCCCCCTCTCAATTTTTTAAACATTCTCCTCTTCAGAATAGACGTAAGCTAGCTAGTATAGCTGATAGTGCTCTTGGGGGTCTTGCCCCTGTCTATTCTTTCAGTCTCATCCCTTGGAACTGTTCCAATGGTAC
The DNA here is from genome assembly GCF_045843805.1 of Urocitellus parryii. NCBI lineage: Eukaryota > Metazoa > Chordata > Mammalia > Rodentia > Sciuridae > Urocitellus > Urocitellus parryii. Next base: position 135,146,669 of record NC_135537.1, read on the forward strand.
CTGAACTCCAGACATGGGAACTCAAAATGTCCATTGTCTTTCAAAACTTCAAGCCTAAACTTTGAGTGGCTGGGTGGGCAGTGGCGCCACTTACTCAAAGGGGGTAGAAAGATGTAAAAGAAAATAGGGTTGGAGTAGCCTCATGGGATTGTTTTATGAATTAACTTTTAAAACACACGTGTGTGTGTGTGTACACATGTGTATAGTATGTATATCTATAATACAGGTATAAATATGTATGTGTATAATACAAGCACACCTGTCCTTTAGGAATTGTGTTTGGTTTTGTATAATAGACTCAAACATACTGGCTTAAGCAAATAAGAGTTTCTTATTCACAAATAATAAGTCCAGGGCTGGTGAGGTGGCTTCATGATATCATCAGGGCCACAGGTTGCTTCTTTCTTCCCTCTGTTCTCATCTTCACATGTACCTTTTTGTACTCATGTTTTTTGCTTCATAACTGCAAAATGGCTAATCCACCTTCTTGATTGCATTCCAGACAGTAAACACTCAGGTGCAAACTGTAGGTCCTTTAAAGATACTAGTAAAAATAGCCAGGGAATAAAAAGAGATGGAATTACATGAAAATGTGGTTGAGTGATTTAATGAGAAAAAATAAATTTAAACCATTATCATGTACAGCAAACAAAAAGGTATCCTAACCATTTCAGAAAGTGAGGAGGGGTTAGATTGAGACTCCGTCTAAGAATATAATAACAGATATTAACACTTGCCCCACAAATACACACACACACACACACACACACACACACACGTACCTGTAAATTTTTGTATTTTTGGAGTGTCTTCAGACTCTAATCAGTAAACCTTGTCCCTGGACCACTGATGACTGTTGGGCCTCAATTAAAAATACCTAATGATGATGTGAGCATCTAAGTTTGACTGTTTCGAGAACTTGAATTACCCAGGGTGAAGACTGGGAGGAAGATGCATTTAATGATCTATCCCCATAATAAATAATAAGTGCACCATAACTACAAAAAAACTATAAATAAGATTAATGGAAAATTTTTGTTCAAGGTTGAAGTCAAATGGTAAATTCTGTTTGAAAAGTCCTACCTGTGACTAACAACATAAATGAATGTATTATTTTTAAGAATATCTGTGCAATATTAGTTATATGGAATCAAATGGAGCAAAAATAACAGTTTTAGATATTTTCACTACCCTCACAGATTTTGCATATTAAAGGTTTGGCAACTGGTTCTTTATATATTGTGTTTTTATTGACTATTTATATTATCTTAGCCACAAATGTTGTTAATGTTTTTCTTTCTGCTAATAATAGCAAAGAGATGTCAGAGGATTTGCCATATGAAGTGAAAAGGGCTCAAGAAATAAATCATTTATTTGGTCCAAAAAATAGTGAAGATTCCTATGACATCATTTTTGACCTTCACAACACAACTTCTAACATGGGGTGCACCCTTATTCTTGAAGATTCCAGGAATGACTTTTTAATTCAGATGTATCATTATATTAAGGTAATGTCAATGTTATTAATTTATAAGTTTACATAAGTCAATTATAGATGAGAGACAACCAGAACAGGGTCAGGAAGAAAGGTCCAAGAGAAATGGGATCTATTCCACAGCTGGGCTGGGAGGCTGGATGGGAGAGGCTGTACTCAGATACAGAAGTGGTGGTGACAGGCAGGAGAAAAGGAGAAACCAGTAAAATAACAAATATAAGGAACAAAATGATAAGATCCTTGTGGATTCTTGTGCTTTTGAAATTATAAATTTTATTCCCAAAGTCACAAATTCATAAGCTATTGAACAAAAAAACAAGAAAAATGAATATCAGAATTTTAAATGGCGTGGTTGAAATATCAAAATTACAGGGTTTTAGGAAGCTCAAAAAATTGTCATTTCCAGCAGTGAAAACGTTGTATCCCTTTAGTCCTGCCTTGTCACCATTTGATTGGGATTGCCTAAAACACACCCAATCTTTTTTTGTGTGTGTATGGGGGGGATTACCAAGGATTGAACTCAGGGGCACTCCACCACTGAACCACAGCCCCAGCTCTATTTTGTATTTTATTTAGAGACAGGGTCTCACTGAGTGGCTTAGTGCCTAGCTTTTACTGAGGCTGGCTTTTGAACTCGCAATTCTCCTGCCTCAGCCTCCCAAGCCAATGGGATTACACACCCAATCTTTTGTCACGTACTTCATATAGCTAATCATTTTAAGACTCAGGAATCTGTAAGATTAAAAATTCAGCATTTTACTGCCTTTAACTAAAAAATGGTAGAAAACATCAAACAAGCAAAAATGCAAATAATGGATTTTGTTTTTGATTTTATATAATAGATATAGAGAATTAAAATGTTTTAGTGGAAAAAGTTCAACCCATGTAGCCAGAAGTTGGATTTAAATCTTGGCTTTCTCCTTCACTAACCTTGAACAAGAAGTTCAAATCTCAAAATAGCTTTTTTTATTTTATAAAATTAGTATAACAATACTCACTCCATATGGCTGCTAAAAGCTTTAAATGAGAAAAAGTATTCAAAGCATTTAGACTAATGTCTACCCTGTGGTAACCATTACTTTTGTTTCCCTTGACCTCTGGACAGAAAATATTAGTGGTTCTGGCTGGAGATCCTTATGTAGCTGAATTCTTTGATTGCCACTCACAGAAGACACAAGGTTATACCCAGTTATCCAAACCAAGAGACCTGTATCAAATTTTCATTCAAATAAGCAGAAGGAAGAGGAATCACATGATATTCATAGAACCTGAATTACAGGGGCAGAAACAGAGCTCTTTAAGAGACTAAATAAGCTGAATAGTAAGGGTAACCAATGATGAAACAAAAATAACCAAATCCATTCAGAAGGAAAATTTATTTCCTATTCTTTGGTCGTGGCTCTGAAGAATTGCTTAATGTACATTTTACCCAGAAAGCTGCATGTAATTCAATTTCATATGTAATTTATTTGTATGTTTTCAAAGCTATTACATTGAATTTTAGAGTGTTCCATAAAGTTGTCTGACTATTCTTGGTTGATGAAGCAAAGAATATGAAAGCATTACTGACTCCATAGCAGCAAAGAGAACAAAACATATGGTCCTTACATAATAAGAAAGATGTTTTAAAAATTCTTTTCAGACTTCTTTGGATCCATTACCCTGCTATGTTTATCTCATTGAGCATCCTTCCCTGAAATACACAACCATTTCTTCCGTAGCCAAGTATCCTGTTGGTAAGTCTGTTGGCATAGCTGAATAAAATATGTCCTATCTGAAACTTTAAGAAAAATTAAAGAATATTTATAGCTACCTTGCACATAATTAAGTCTTATAATTATCAGAGAATAAGCAAATTAACCCCAGGCAGACACTATACTTAATTTTCTCAATATCCCTGAGTAGCTTTCTGGTTCTATTTATATTTTTACCTAGGTTTGGTCCTTCATATGAGTCTGACAGATTCTTCTCATTCCCAAGACTTAAGTGAAATGTCACCTTCTATAGAACCTTCTGTCTAGCTTCACTCTACAGAATTAATCACTCTAAAATTTATACTTTCAAAAGACATTTATTGGACTGTGCTAGGTTCTGGGAAAATAGTGATGATATAGGCACACAGAATCCCTCAAAGAGCTTAGTATCTAATGAGAAGGGAACATTAACCAGGTCATTACTGCACAGAGGGATACATGGCCATAGTAGGAGTAATTTATTCTCTTTCCTATGAGACCCACTAGCATAATTAACTGTTTGCAAACTATACTATAATTAAAATCTCTATTACAACTTAAGATCTTTTTTGTTAGATCTCATAGGCTTTAACCAAGAGTAAATTTAAGACCAAGTTAGCAAATAATATAAGCAAATAAAATTATCCTGTTTGATACTTTTGGTTCATGATTAAGGAGATAAATTAATTATTAATTATAATTGGAGAAAACTAAATATTCAAATATAGGCACAAAGTTGTAATAAATGTGATAAACCAAAACCTTACTATATGAGATAGGGTTGGGTACAGAGCTCAGTGGTACAGTGTTTGCCTACCATGTATAAGATCCAGGGTTTCATCCCTGGCACTATAAAGTAATAATAATAATAGAGGGGCTGGGGTTGTGGCTCAGTGGTAGAGCAATTGCCCAGCACTTGGCAGGCACTGGGTTCGATCCTCAGCACCACATAAAAATAAATAAACAAAATAAAGGTATTGTGTCCATCTACAACTAAAAAAAAATTTAAAAAATAGAGATCATGGTTCTCTTTGATACCAAATAAAAGTGTAAGACTTCCAAACTTTGAGAGACTGCCTTAGAATATGATATTTTTGGGCAATGCTGTTTTAACAGGAACAAATATCTGCTGATAAGTTTGGCCCTTACAAATAGAACCAAAGCTTTAAAACATTTCAATATGAGGGAGTATTATTAAAATATTAGCATGTTCTCCTTCCAACTTTACTCTTTTATATTTGAAATATATTATGTCATACACACATTGGAAAAAAGCACTTAATCTTAGGCATTCTTTTTGAGTCAACATTTTATAATAAAAATATTGCTTATATAAACTGCTATAAGTTATGTACAAGGACCACTTTTGCATTCCATTGCCAAGGTGACTGAACTATAACATGATCAGGATAATTGGACTATTATGAATGCCTTAAACTATTTTATATTTACTCTAAAGCTGAAGAAAAGTTCATTCACATTAAAAATTGAATATTCAACCAAAATTAGAAGAGAGAAAAATTGAATACATTTGGGGTAGGCAAACAACAGTGTCTTCTACAAAATGCACACAGACATATCTATGAACACAATTTTCATTGATATGTACAAATCATTTATGCACAGAGGCATGCCTTGGCCACACTTATGATATCATATACTTAAGTGAGTGCCTGTACAAATACACAAGAAAATTACACAGTATACCATAATGAGCTTTTTGAATTGGAAAGTAATAGAAATGGGTGAAAATAGGATGGGTTAAAATAATATATTTGAGTTGGATGGAAGAGAATGAATGTGGGTGATATACTTAGTAAACAGTTTGATAAACGGAGAAAATAATGACTGGAGGGATGACTCTGTGGGAGGCTTGAGCAGGTGGAGGAGTATTTTGCAGGTGTAAGGATGGATGCTCGATAGCTACAGGAAACAGACCTGGAAGTACAAGCGTAGTTTTATTGAGGTTAGAGGAAATACAAATTTTTCTACAGAAAATAAGAACCATTGCACTATCTTGTCAGAATGGGTTAATATTAAGTATAAAAATGTCCTGAAGTCACATAGATTGCATGTTAACTTAAATTCATAGTTTATCTAGCTAGATTTCTATGACCAACTAGATGTCTTTCCTCCTGTGAAAGCTAAACATTAAGTCTGTGACAGTTTCTCTTTGTGGCCACCTATTATTTTGTCATATACAGGTTTGTCTACCTCTTTTCTATGTTATGATATTTAAATATTTGAATCATATTGAAATAAATTTAAGAAAAAATAACCCTGAGTTCTAACTACTCAAACACAAGTCTGTGATTTTTTTCCATATTCTCTTCTAGCCTTTATTCACTTTACATTTATCACTATGCATATTTAAACCTGTAAATATTCTGCTTTATTTTGTGCCTAACATTCTGTCTCAAATATTTTCGATGATGTTACTGGTCTAACTTTTCAATAATTTTTAATAATGGGGTTCTAGATATAATAAAACACTTAATTTTACAATACATTCTAATATTACTATTTTTCTTTCTGTACCTAGGTATAGAAGTTGGTCCCCAACCCCAGGGTGTTCTGCGAGCTGATATTTTGGATAAAATGAGAAAAATGATTAAACATGCTCTTGATTTTATATATCAGTTCAATGAAGGTAAATAGTGGGTAAGGGTTGTTTTGTTTAATTGTGGGTATTTTTTTTAATTGTGGGTATTTATATTTAGCTGTGTGTTAGTCAGGTTTCATTATTATGACCAAAATATCTGACAATAACAACTTAGAGAAGGAAAATTTTATTTTGGACACATTCTTAAAGTTTTAGTCCATGGTTGGTTGGAGCAACTGCTCTGAGCCAAGGTGAGGCAGACATCACGGCAGAAGGGCATGGTGGAGGGAAGCTGCTCAGAACATGGCAGCTGGGCAGCAGAGAGAAGGAAGGGGCCTCAGAGAAGATGAACCCTTCCAGGGCACACTTCCAGTGACCCAGCTCTTCCAGCTACTCTCCACCGGTCTACAGTTAACACCTAGTCAGCCTGTTCAAACCAGGTTGAACTGATTAGATTGCAACTCTAACAATCAAATACTTTCACTTTGAAATATTCCTGCATTAACACAGGTTCTTTTGGCTCATATCCAAGACACAACAATACTATACATATATTACATAGTACATACATATCTATATATATATATAGTGTGTGTGTGTATAGCTGTATATATATCTATATATATACAGCTATACACACACACACACACACACACACACACACCAGTGTACATTACTTAATTGTGTGTGTATGTGTTTAAAACTTAACCACTAAACATTGAAGTAGTAATTGAAATTTAGGTTGAAATTTTTGTGCTCAGAATGTTAGGTGTTTTTTCAAATTTTTATTCACTTCAGCTATTCCTCAATAACCAGAATAGATACATACAAGAAAAACAGTTGCTAAATAAACAACCCAAATGAAATCCTATTTTCCTATTAAACTCCATTTTAAAAACCAAAGACAGAGTAGGAAATATAAATGTTCTATTAAAGTAGAAAAGATATTCAACATCATGAGTAATCAGAGAAATGCAAATCAGAGTGAGAAACCACTTTTCCCATTAGATTGGAGAAAATAGAATATGATGATATTAAGTGTTGGTATAGGAAAAGGAGATATACTCTCATTCCCTGCTGACAAATATTTGAATTGGTTAAGACACTTTAAAGGGTAATTTTATGATTATCTGCTATATCTACTTATTAAATTGTGCAAATCTTATGTCCAGCTGTTTCACATTTCAAAGAAACACAAGCTCATGAATACCCAATAGTTTGTACTTAAGGGTGGTTATTATAGCTTTGTTTGCAATGGACATGACTCAAATGTATATCAGTTGGTGAACAAATAATAATAACATGGAAGAATCTTCAAAACACATTATTGATTAAAAGAAAGAAAATTTAGACCAGAATATGATATAGAAATTTACTTTAATAATGATCACTTGCTAGAATGCATATAAGTATAAAATTGTTGACAAAACATAACTATGGTGACATATTTACTGTGTAGTTCAGTGTCTGTGGGGAACATAATTCCTTAGCCTCAGATTGTGTAGCCCCCTGTGATCACAGGAACTTCTTCTGTGTTTGGTAATCCTTTGACTCAAAAATCATAAAAACCGAAAATGAGCTGTTCACCAACTTTGTATGAGGACAGGTTTTTTACTGTCTAATGGAAGTAGTATTGGGAAAGTCACAACATATTCAACAAGAAATTCTCAAATAGTAAGCGTGGAACTCTAATATGTTAAGAAATTATATCCCCAGGGAGAATGCCACAAACCTGAGTGGAAGACAGTTTACAAATCATAGTCCATAGATCCCTACCACAAGGCTGGGGAACATTAACTCAAGGACACTCTGCTCTCATTATTTTTGCATGCATCAGTCACCCTCATCTTGAATCTGGGCTACCCAGGTGGCTTGTTTTTGTGTCACAAAAGAGGCTTGAAAAGGATTTATGCATTTGGACATGCCCTCTAGTGGCTTTTGGGAACCCTGTGTGGCTATTGTGTGACACAGTCCGCACTAATCTGATTAAAAGTCATAGAATGGAAGACTCAGACACCCCAGCCACCAGTCATGCAGTTTGAGCCTTCAGCTCCTGACTTGCAGTCCTAAGCTCTTTTCTCCCACACTGGATTTTGTATGTTCTGTCTTTTACATCAGTTCATCATGCACTGATAGGAATAATTGCAGAACTTTTTGGCTTTATATTGTTATGAACATCTTTAACTAAACTTAATGTGTTCTCCTTGTAACTGTCTTCATTTTGTTGTTGGTATTCTTCTTCCTGCCTTTCTTCCTTAAAGTATCAACTTCCCTGTTTTATAAGAAGATTTTTTTAGTTGCTATAATACATATTATTATTGTTGTAGGAAAAGAATTTCCTCCCTGTGCTATTGAGGTCTATAAAGTAGTGGAGAAGGTTGATTATCCCAGGAATGAAAGTGGAGAAATAACTGCTGTTATCCATCCTAATCTGCAGGTAACTAATCTGCTGTTTCTTTAAAATATTGAAAATATTTTAATAATGTTTTACCTTTGAGTAGAAGTTCACAGTCCATACAGAGTTTTACATGCATCAGCTAATTTGATGGTCACAAAACCACTGCAGTGTAGAGAAGTGTATTAGCTTTCCATCACTAAAGTGAAATGCCTGTGGCAATTAATTTATACATGGAAAGGTTTTATTTAGTCTCAGTCGAAGATTGATTGGGTAACTGTGTTGCTTTGGGCTTCTGGTCTGGGTACTGAATGGTAATAGTGGGAAGTGTGTGTTAGAGCAAACTGCTCACATCTGGGGTCAGGCAGCAGAGAGCAGCTCAGAGGCTGGGTCCTACAGTCTCCTTCAAGAGCACACCCTTAATGACCTAAGGGCCTCCCACAAGGCCCCACCTCCTAAAGGTCTAGCACATCCTAGGAGTGCCATCCTAGGAACTAAGCCTTTAACACCTCAACTATTAGGATATACTACCTATATTCAACCTATAGAAGGAAGCTATTCAGACCTTTACTGGATAAATACTAGTTGAGTATAACCTGTACTGACTCAGGGGAAACATTAGTGAACACAGTCTATAGTCTCATGGAATTTATAGTCTAGATATAAAAACATCTAAACTATGGTCTAGAAATGATGATAACCAGATTCTGTAACAGAATAAAGAGATGGGAGAAGGGTGGTCAGACAAGGCTTCTTACAAAAGTGAAATTCCTCTCCAAGTGCAATGGTTAGGAACTGTTATATCTTTTGTAATAAAAGAAAATGGAGACAGAAATTGGAGCCATCCCATAGCCACAGTTATCAATGAAAACCACAGAACTAATGTCCTTGCAGATGACCACATTACTTCCACCTCCCGGTGGTCACAACCAACTAAGTTAGAGCAAGACAGAATCTGTTTCTCTGGGGCACTGCTGCCACCATTCCCTGACTCTCCTCAGAACTGAGGTATCTGTCCACACCCCCTGCCTGGACTGATCCATGATGGCAGAGTGAGGGAGGAAGAAGGGGGAGGCTCAGGAGGTTTAGTATGGAAAAGACAAAGAGAAAGATAGGGCAGAGCAACAATTCCAAAAACTTAAGATGCCCATTCCCCACATGGTGTGTCCCACACATTCTCAGACCTGAGATGAGAGGTTACCTAGTGTGGGGCTTTCAGCCCTGACTGCAGGCTACCTAGAGAACTTTTTTAAAATGAAAATGCCAGCACTCTACTCTGAGATAAACTGATCTTACTGACTTGGGTGATTATGGCTAAAAACCACTGATCCAATTCAAATCCCCATTGAATGACCCTAATAGTCATCTGGACTTGCAGCTTTATAAATCATCCTGCCCCAAATACACACCAGTGGGGAAAACCCTGCTTTGTGGTTTAATGGGATCCCAGTAGAAACCAGAGCTAGGTACCTTCAGCAGTGTTTTAAAGGAGAGGTAAAGACTCAGGGAGAGAAAGGAAGAAAACCTTGTAGGTGACTAAAACACTCAGCACAGGAGACACGGGCCAAAATGATGATGGCACAACATTTAATACTCTTGAGGAGGAAAAAAAGCAATTCTGGGGGACTGAGAAATGATATTGAGATCAGCAGCTAACAGCATTAGAGGTAGGTCTCAGAAGTCTAGAAAAATAGTTTAGATTTGTATTTGATAGACAATAAGGAATGACTTGGTGTTTTACAAGGAGGGATCGATTGGTTAGTTATCTCAGTAAATATTTTTGAATGACTACTAAACCTGTTCTGGGCCCTGAGATTCAAGATAGGCAAAGTCCTCTTGGAAATTCCATATTAATTGAATAAGCAATACATAAAACAGGTCATTTCAAACTGCAATAAGTATTATGAAAGAAATGAACAATGTAGCAGAGGACAACAAAGGGTTCCAATTAAATGGAGTAGTCTCTGAAATAGTGACACTGTCGGGGCTTTTAGCCCCCTGTCTCCTCCTGACCAGTGGGAGAAGCAGGGAAAGAACGCCCCGACCAAGATGAGCCAAGAGAGGTAAAGGTCGACTGGCCGTCCACACCCAGCCCTCCCTCGCAGGAGGACAATCAGACGTGCCAGGGAGAACAGTCAAAGCAGGATCTTGTTTAATGAGGAAGTACACACAGCTTATATACTGCCCAGGAGCCAATCAGAATAAAGGTCAGAGAGGTGGAGCAAGTTCATGTGTACACCCATCCCATAATCTGTAAGGGAAGGCATGAGCTGTCCACCAGGGCAGAAGAGTCCCGGACCTATTCTGGAGGTGGTCTCCTCCGTCACCGCCCACAGCACCGCCTCCTGGCTGATTGCCAGGAGCTGTCCCAGCCACATGTGTGGCCCCAAGACTGGGAAGCAGGCAGCCATGTCCTACAGTGACACTGAAACAGGAACCTGGAAGATGAGAAGCCAGACATATGGAAAATAAGTGCAAAGGCCTTGTGGCTGGAAAAGACTTGGAGGGTTTGATGAATAGCAGGAAGAGCACTGTCAGTGGAATATAAGCTAAGCAGAGAGGATGCTGGCCCTGGAGCCAGAGACACTGGCAGGGACCAGCTACCTGTCTGGAGTCTAAGAGTGATAGTCTTATCAGAATTACCTAGGGGATTTTATCCCCCAATGCATGGAACCCACCACAAACTACTAAAGCTTCTCAAACTCAGGCCATGTAAGAACCAGCTGAGAAGCCTTTCAAAAGTCCAGGTTCCTGGGTCCCAACCCCAGAGGTTCTGATTTAATTTACAAGGTGGACACAGGGAATCAAATGACTTCACCAGGTGATTTCATAGGACTCAGGTCTGGGGAGCCCTGCACTACACAGGAACCTCTGTAGATGCGACCAACCAATGGGCGGGGAAGTTCCTTCAGTGATTCTGGGCATATCTCTGCCTGAAAAGCACTTGTTCAGAGGAGCATTCTCAACCAGGCCACCCTGTAAAATCACTGGGGACTTACAGAAAGGAAGGAAGAAAGGAAAAGAAAGGAAGGGAGGGAAAGAAAAGAGAAGAGTGAACTATAAAAACGAGAAGCATGAGGGACTGGAGGAGATGGGTGATAACATAGATGTTTTTATTACAAAGCTATAGGTTATATGACTATGCTATGTATATATCAAAATTTACAACTGCACATAAAATTAATGAATTTTAAGGTATGTAGATTTTTAAAATAAAATTTTAATAAAAATGTATTTATTAAAAATAAAGCCACGCTTTAGATTCGGATTTGATGTATCTGAGATGGGGCCAGCCCTGTTCCCATGTAAATATATATTAATATCCCAAGTGATTCTAATGTGTGGCTAGAGTTGAGAACATCATTGAGATGCAGTGCCATGTGTACTTCAGTATTCTACATGTAAATCTCTGACAATTTGTTAACATGAAGATTTTGATTTAGAAAGTCTGCAGAGAGGAACAAAATTTTGCTTTTCTAACAAACTCCTGGGTGATGCCGATGCTTCTAGAAAATATTAGAAATGCAGAATCTCAAGGCACCACCCTGATCATTAGCATCAAAATCTGCATTTTAGCAAAATCCCCAGATGATTTGTAAGCTCAGCCAAATTGGAGAAGAACTGTTCTAGACTTCCTATGATCAGACAACATGGGAACATCCTTCAATCAAAAGGCCAAATCCCTGGGCAGGACCTGTCAGATAACACAGTTGATAACATAATGTGGGGACACACCTGGAGTACATCCACCTCGTCTTAGACTTTTCCCAAAACCACTCACCAATCCTCATCAGAATAAAGTCTCCCTGTGTGCAAATACATTTGACTCATTTTTATGTCCCCAACAGTAGAATGTCTTGAGCAAAGAAAGCTCTGAATGAATATTTCCTAAATTTTGCTGAACAGAATTTAACTTCAGATGGCATAAAGTAGAATATGCACTTAGATGGATATGAAATTTATTTTTCCTCTTAATATTATAAACCTCTTTGGTCACATTCAAGGCAAACTTGGTGTCAGAGAAACTCTAATTACACATGTCAACTGTAAGAATTAACAGGGAAACTCTTAAAACTGCTGCCCAACACAGTTACATGGTTCCAGTGGAGTCAGGTCTCATGCATGCCTCTCAGGACACCCTTCAAGGATCACTTTTTAAAGAACAGAATGGTATTTATTAACCATCTAGAATCTGACATGAAAATTTTGTAATTTATTATTTTAACTGTCTTCCGAAAGGATCAAGACTGGAAACCATTGCACCCTGGGGACCCCATGTTTGTGACTCTTGACGGAAAGACTATCCTGTTGGGTGGAGACTGTACCGTGTACCCTGTGTTTGTGAACGAGGCTGCTTATTATGAAAAGAAAGAAGCTTTCGCAAAGACAAAAAAACTCACTCTCAATGCAAAAAGTATTCGCTCTTCTTTCCACTAGAAATCAGTGCTAGCTTACTTTTTGTGGGGCATTTTGAAAACAGACCAGTCTGTACGCTCCTCAAGAACAGAGTTGTGCCTTATTCAAGTTCACATTCATAGCACCTGACCCAGTCCCCAAGCAGTTGGCATTCACACCAGTGTCTTAAAGAAAAGAATAAATTAATGAATGTCTTTTAAAGTTATCGTATTTTATGTAGATAGCTTCTTCAAAGAAGTGTGCTTCCTATTTCTGCATAGATTTTTATACATTTACACTTTGATAATTTAATATTCTTAAAAACAGCTTTCACTTTCAATGTATAAAAGATATAGCTACTATGTGCAAAGTTATTAACTTGAACATGGCATGAAATGTATGTTTTCAAGTAATGTTTAAGTGCCACTAGAAAATAATGGTGCACACTATTTTCAAATTTTTCATGATTGAGTTAATGATACTATATTAAGTATTCAGTCCATAAACTAGCAATAGTTGTGATATTCATAATAGATTTTAGCTGCTCTTCTTCAGATGACATGTTGAAGAGAAATGAGGGCTGATTATAAAGGTGACAAATACATCTAGAAACACTGATGTCTTATACTGGCCTTGAGAAGCTACCTGTCCTCCTCAGCATGGACAGTTAGGAAGAGGCAAATTCCTCTCATCTGCTACTCTTTTTGAATGAACACTCACTCTTACTCCTAGCCAAAGTGTGAGGAGATCTTTGGAATCATGTGGCTGTCAGCTTAGATGGTTAAGACCCATAACAGAGAACAGCAGACACCAATAGAAATGTGACCCTAACCCATGTCTCTGGTTTGCAAACACATCCTTTCAAGAAATTCTCCCATTTTTTTTTTTAAAGCTGAAATCCTTCACCTCTTGTCCTCAAAGGACCTCTGGCAAAACACCGTTCTCAAGGCCCTCCTCCTCCCCTCTTTTAGGTCATAGCAGCCAAGGAAGGAACAACTTTATCCTATGATTTGAACCCCCAAGAAACATGTTTATGGCTTCAAATGTTTTACCAAAAATATTATATGGGACTTACATAGATACATAAATGTTTTCATTCTTCCAAGGCCAACTCCACTAAGCCAATTTCACTCCATATTCATTGTTTTATAGAGCACAATTAAATGATTTCTAAATCATTGTGTACTTTGCCAAAATTATTTTCACTGGAATAAACTTCCCTTTGAATGTTGTAGTAAAAAATGTGTCAATCTTCTTTAGCACATAAGTTTTACCCAGTGTCCTTCCTTATGAATGTTCTGTTTTTTTTTTTTAATCTTGAATCCAAATCCTCAGGTTCAGTTTTTTTCAGATGCAGATTTTGGCAAGGAAACTATCCTTCCTTCCATCCAGTTTTAGTAATCTATAAAATTTATAATGTGTCATTTAGATCACTGTAGTTTCAATTTGGGGATTCATAATTTCTATTGAGCCTGATATTTCCTGACTCAATTGTTATAGTCGTCAATGTTTTTAATTAGATGTGATTTTTTTTCTTAATCTACAACTCATGGCTGGGTAGTTAGTCATTTTCAGTTTTATTTTTATTATTTCTAACTATCTGCCATCTCATTTTCTCATGTATAAACTGGGGGTGATCATAATAAAATGCTTGTGCTGTGGGGGTTGCTGTGAGGATTAAGCAAGTTAATGCATATGAGCACTTAGCTCAGTGCCTAGCACTCAGTTCAAACCTAGCACAAAAGAGCTCCTACCCTCCCCCACAAGCTCTCTAGATTCATCTCCATTCCCATTCTCTCTGTTCCAAGGCACTTTGTGTTGTTTTATAACACCTTCACCCAAACTGATTCTTCCCCCTAAAATTTACTTCCCACCTTCCTGTATCTTTACCCTCCTCCCCGACCACACACCCACCCCAAGCCTTACTCTAGCTAGTTACTGTGGTTCCTTCAAAATGCAACACAACTCTTATTTTAGGTATGAAGCCTTCTTTCTCTGTATCTGACTTAGTTGTCCCAGTGCCCTTCCTTCCATCTATGCCATCTCAAGGACATTAACAGAGTCTTTCAGACTGCAATCTATTAAGTGCCTAATAAAGGTGAGTTGAATAAATGAGTGAGCCCAAATGCCCTTCTCTACCTAAACATCTCCACATTCCACCAATCTCCCTGCCTTCTTTTTTCCTTCTTTCTCAGTCACTTCCTGGGTCTTCTCACCACCTCTCTTGAGTGAAACTCACTCAGTTCTACACTCTTCAAACTGTTACTATATCTCAAAGGACAGCACAAGAAAAATAATAGTAATAAAACCCTCTTATAAGTCTACAACCCCATAGGATTAAACAGGGAAATGTTCTCAGTAATTCCCATGTGAGAAACATTTTGGTGGCTTCTCCTTACTCTTAAAATGAAGTGTCAAAGCCTCACCTTGATGGGACAAGCCCTACATGCTCTGGGCATGGCCACCCCTCCAGCATCATCTCATGTCACTTGGCTCCTTGTTCCAGCAGTTGGGCCACACATGCTTGATTCTCCAGACCTCAGATGCACCAAGCTCCCTACTACCTGGGGGTCTTTGCCCATGTGTTTTCACTTCTTGAAAGTCTGTCCCACCCTCTCATCCCTTGACCCAGATGACACTTGTCCTCAGTGTGATTCAGCCTAGGTTAGGCCCCTCTGTTATAAAAACACACTAACTTTTATATCAGACTAGCACATACCACAACTGTAAAAGTACTAATTTATGAAACTGGGGTAGAGGGCAGTTAATTATTTGTTTACTTAAACTGCAAAAGCTCTAAGGGAGCAGGGAGAGTGTCTTGTTCTTTGAAGTATCCGTAACTGAATACATTGCTTACCACCTGAAGTTAATCAGTCTTGTTGGATACATGAGATTGATCTGATGAGTGAAACCATCCCAGAGGGCTTCCTCAGAAGAGCAGATTGATTCAGAGACCATAGAAGATGACCCTGGATACCACTAGATTCCTGGGCAGGTATGGTGAACCACATACAGTTACTGCTCCAATAGGAAGAGCAAGTGGGAAGGGGCAGCGGGGAAACTCTGAAGACCGAGATGACCAAGGCCATGGTGCTGGGAGAAGAGCCTACAATCCCTGGGGGCTCCAGGCGAACTGGACCAGGGCACATCTGCAAGGTCTGCATTTTCATACCCCATCCAGGCACAGTCTGAAGGGAATTGACTGCTTAGGGACTCCCCAAACCTTTTAATACCCGTGTATTTCCACATATATTGCCTTCAAAAGAAACTAATAACTTACCCATAGAGACCTTCTTTATAACCCCCACCTCAATACAGACACACGAAGTCCAGCACTGGGCAGATAGTAGTTCCTTTACACATCAGATCAGTGACTTGGAGGCTCTCTATGGAGTATTTCACCCAGGGCTGCCACATAATGCTTCCTGGGTCACACAGTACACAACTCCAGGGAAGCAGGGCTGTAATCCCCTAAACTGCAAAGTGAATGGCACAGCCCAGGATTTTATACCCCATCAAACTGAAAAACATGATTGGTATTTCCTCTTTTAGCTGAGAAAAAGAACAGGGACTTGATTAGTAATGTAACCTCCCCCTCAAAAACAAAAACAAAACTGGAGTCTATAGGGGATTGCTATGATTAACATATAATTAATATAAAGTAAAATTTAGAAAGAAAAATATTAGAGCCACCTTAGTTACATATTATAAAACATTTTACGATATTTAATGTGTCACCTGTGCCTGGCATAGTGGCCTTTTCTTGGCCCCTCAAGAAGACTTGCCACAGTGAAGGAAGATATTCTGGGAATCACCTAAATCAAGTAAATAATTCACTAAATGCCATATTTCACTTAATTTTAAATTGATCTCATGTTTCACACCCATGAAGATAAAGTGGTATGGGGAGAATCAAGTTGAGAATAATCATTTTTATAAAATACTAAAAAGAATGAAAAATGCTCATACACATGAGTTGGGCTGATGGGCAATAAATATAGTAACAGTATCAGCTCTTTCATACTCATTTTCTCATTTCCTCCTCATGAAAATTCTGTTAGATAGGAAGGATATATATATATACACACACACTGGGGATTGAATCCAGGGGCACTCAACTACTGAACCACATCCTCAGCCATTTTTTTGTATTTTATTTAGAGACATGGTCTCATTGAGTTGCTTAGGGCCTCACTAACTTGCTAACTTGCTTTGAACTTGCGATCCTCCTGTCTCTGCCACTCGAATTATGGTGGGTGTGCACCATCATCCCTGCTGTATTTTTTTTTTAAATCCCTGTCAATCACAGCTAGGCCACGATTGGCCCTGACTTGCATGTAGCGATGTCTTCTACAATGCTGGAGTTTAGATGTATGGATAAATCCTATATAATTCCATTTACATAAAGTATTCAGACTAATCAAATTTACAGAGATGGAAAATAGAAAGATGGTGGCCAAGGTGTTGGGGGAAAAGGAAATTATTGTTTACTAGGTACAGAGTTTCAGTTTTGCAAGATTGATTGTACAACCAGCTGAATGTACTTCACAACTTTGAGCTGTACCCTTAAAAATGGTCAAGATTATAACTTTTATGTATACTTTACAATTATATTCTTAAAGTACAATATATACCACAATATAAGACCATAACCATACACTCATAAACAGTGCATATACTTTGCCAACATCAGGTTGAAAACACTCTCTTGCTTATAACATCTGACATTTTACATAATTATAAAATGTCTAACCAAAATTAGGACTAAGCAAGTGTGTTTTTCTGGCAGGGTGGAGAAAAAAAGTCTGATTGATCAACTGCATTTGGGAATGAAATGAGGAAGAATGTCTCCATCTTTCTCTATGCTAATAAAACAATTATGAAGCAGAAGAAGGAGTCTGGGGTTGTGGCTCAGTAGTAGAGTGCTTGCTAGCGTGTGTGAGGCACTGGGTTCAATTCTCAGTACCACATAAATAAATAAAATAAAGATCCATCAACAACATAAAACCAAAAAAAATTTTTAAAAAAGAAGCACAAGAACAGGACAAAGCACTGAAAATAGTTGTATAAATACATTCTTCTCTGGAATCATGCTTCCTCAAAGGTGACAGATGTGTATGCAACTTGCATGTGGAGCAGTATTGCATCTGGCCCATCCATTTACTGCAGTATCTGGTTATCCCATTTGCCCACAGGGATAAAGAACTGGGTTCATGTCTCTGGAAGGCAGGTGCATACTTAATAAAATACGTAGATATTTGGAAGCATTAGGCCCAGATTCAAGGTCCCTTAGACCCAGTCTCTTAAAAGCTCAGAAGAGAGACTCCAGTCTGAGGAGCTTAGCATTCTTCATTCCAAGCTGCAGATTCTATCCCATTACCATGGCAGTAAAGCTGAATCAGCCTCTGTTCATTTAGTGACAAAGGTCACATGAGCCTTTGATGTTAGCTGCACTTGACCTCATTCAGAGAGGCTGCTGAGCTGGGCTTTCTGCCTGGGGACCTGTGGCCATCAAGTATGCATCAGTTGGGAGTAAAATGACTAGTAAGCAGGGACTTCTACTGGAGTGTCACTGAAGTGCCATGTGATTGCTGGTGACTCAGTTCCTAGCTCTGGGAGCTTCAGGGGATCTGTACATGAGACTCAGTGATTTCTCAGGTGCCTTCCAGTCCTGATATGCTAAGGTCCCAGATGGCAACTTTGAGGTCCCAGCAACTAGGAGGGGCTGCCCTGGAATATCACTTTGTAAATAAGACAGCAGAACCGGTACGCCTTTTCATGCTTTCTCTATGCTGCCTGCCACCTGAGGCTCTGTGACAGAGTGGACAGAGTCAGCCATCACTGTCACCAGATGGTTGGTGCTGTCCCTAAGGGTTTCTGATCTGCTCCACAGTTATGTGGCACATCTGTGTGCCCTTCTTACTAGATGCAATAGAGGGGATCCCTGGGATGTAACCATGACAGAAGGCCTGGACATGGTGAAATGGTGGAGTAGCTACTCCAGAGGGATATGGCAACCACAACAGAGGACTTGGGCCTTGCCTTTGAGGTGTGCCAAGAGGAAAGACCTACTTACAAGACAAAGTGAAACCAGGCATCTGACAGGATGGAATGCAGATCCGAGGTTCTCAGCAGGAAGATGGCGATACCCTAGGGACAAAGGAAAAGAAAAATTTGTCCTCTGCATGCCGCTCACTGGAGGACCTCAAGGAGGGAGTTCACCCCAGGACTGAGACTCCATGAGAGGTGAGTGTGCAAAGGCCCAGTCAGAACCCAGGGGAGGGACATGTAGGTGACCCCACAGTAAGGAGGGATGCTCCTTCAGATCTTCTTACCTCTCTAACTCCTGGCCCCCATCCTAACCCCAGAACCTGCAAAGTTACATAATCACGACAGCTCCATTCTCCAAAAAAGGCCTAGCTTTCCAGCCTCTGAGCTTTTGTTCATGCTACCCTCTATGATCCTGTCCCCATGTCCTTGTATTGCACCCTACCCTACCAGACTGAGTGCTTTCATTGTCTTAAAGCTTTCTTCCCGCCCCTATCCCTAGATAAAAATCCCTTCTTCTGAGCACTGGTCAGAACCCAACTTAGGGCACTTTTCTGTCTACTTTAAAATCTAGATGTCTGTGCCCATGATCTATCTCCTACCAAACTGTGAACCCAAAGAGGGTAAACTCCGTTCTTACCACCCAAGTCCTCACATGTAGAAGATGCTCAGAATACACCTGTTGATTCATTGCTTAGATGGATGAATGGATGAATGGATGGGTGGATGGCTGGATGGATAAATGGATGGGTGGATGGATGAATGAATGAATGGATGAATGCATGGATGGACACATGTATGCATGGATAAACAGATGGAAAGATGCTTTGTTAGAGGATTGAAGGATGGTGGGTAAGGTGCCATAGGTACATGGATGCATGAATGAGTGGCTGGGTGGCTGAGAGCAGGTGGGTGGGGGATGATGGGTGAGGACAGGGAGAGGTGGATGCTCACTGAGTGGCTAGAAAGAGATAAAGGGTGGATAAACTGAACAGGTGGACAGAGGGAATGAAGTAGGTAGACCAGGTCTGCCTTATTCACTTATTCCCTTGTTTTAACTGGGGCTCTAAGGCTTGGAAGGGAAATTTCTCCCCACACTCCCATCAGGAATGGCAGAGTAGGGCAGGATGGCAGCAGGCCTGCCCTCACCCTGCCTGCCTCACAGAACAGTCTGGAAAGGCTCAGAAGCTCACTCACCTCTTTCACAGAGATGCATGTGGCCCAGATCAGCACGAACATCCTCTCCAACAGCTACAGCCACGCCATCTTGTGCGTCAGGGCCAAGGGGTGTGGGAGGGCCTGTGGGGGAAAGTGAGGAGGGGGAGGATAAAAGTGAGGAGGGTGGGCAGCACCAGCTCCAGGGACCACGACACCCACACAACCCTCAAGCTGGACCAGAGGCCAGCCTGGAACATCATCTCTGTAGAGAGCCTGAGAGGGAATGGAAGGCCCCTGCCCCTGCCTTCCCTACCCTTGGTGGGAACCAGAACTCCACAGTGAGCAGGATGAGCCAATCTGTGCGACTCCTCCACATGCCCCGTGGCATTCATCCTTCCCAGAACCCATCCATCACCAGACACTCAGAAGGGCCTCCTAACACAATCAATAAAGGCAGGCTGTGCTCTGGTGTTGGGTGGGAAACCAAGGCCTGGAGTAGTGGGGAAGTTTGGCCAAGTGACCACACCCTCCTCCCACCTCCTGTGGCCCTCACAGCAGAAACACCCAATGCATTCTAGATTCAGATTGGAAGCCTAGACAGGGCCTGGGGCTCCTAATTCCCCAACTGTTCCCCAATATGAGTTCCCTTGGGGCTAAATACCTGGACCTTAGCCCTCCTAAGTTCTAAAGACTTGTTCAGTTCCCTGGAAACTTTGAAGGTGACCCCCACCAAATCTCTAAGCCTCTATGGACCTCAGTTTCCCCATCTTCCCAGGGACAGCTCAAACTCCTCCATGTCTGACCTCCCCATCCACCCGCAAGGTCCCACATACCCTCCTCCCAGGGACTTTAGCAAAAGATGAGTCAGGGTGATGTTGTAGAAGAAATAAAAGCAGAAGGACAGGAAGAACATGTACTTGGCAGATTTCTTCTACTTTATGAGCAACAGCATGTGCAGAGGCTTCAGGGTCAGCATCTCATGCCCATTCTGGAGCAATAACACCACCAGTCACCATGGAGATGAAGCAACAGGGAAGGACCACTTTCAAAGGGTCCATCATGAACTCTGAGTCAGTGGAGCCCCTGGTTGAAGAGACCAGTCATTGTGCCCAATGGACTGGTTTGGCTGAAAATGTTGAAAAGGTAGTTTCTGGCACATGGGATCCTTCCTAAAGTATGCAGGTGGCAGTTAAATGCTCTAGGAGAGTGGGGCTTCCAGCAGGAGGATCTGCTGCATAGCAGGGAGGGAGGGCTAGAAAGGGGTTCTACTGCCAATCCCCCACTTCACTGTGTGTCCTTAGGACAGCCCCTGACTCTCTCTGTGCCTCAATCTCCTCATCTATAAAATGATAACAACCCCTGCCCTACCTACCAGGCTGCTGCAAGGCTCCAGGACTCCTTAGACAAGGCAGGCTCTGGGAAGCAAGACTTGGTAAAATATGAAGAATGGAGCCTCAGCCTGCTGCCTCCCTTCTCCCAAGAGCTGAAAACCTCTCAGGTCTGATCCTCTCTCTTCATGTCCAGTTTCACTAATCTCCTGCTCCAACCTCCTCCAGGAAGCCATGCACTGCCTGACCTTCATGTAGAACCAGGTTTGGGAGGAGAGAGGATTCCAAGCCAGGCCATATGGACTACACACATGCCCCAAACTGCCCAGGATTCTGGGACCCAGAGACCCTTCACCAAATAGGATCCGCAATCTGAGGCTGACTGGGAATAGTTGAGCCCAGCGTGTCCCCAGCCCCCAACCCCTGCTT
The DNA here is from genome assembly GCF_045843805.1 of Urocitellus parryii. Classification (NCBI taxonomy): domain Eukaryota; kingdom Metazoa; phylum Chordata; class Mammalia; order Rodentia; family Sciuridae; genus Urocitellus; species Urocitellus parryii. Next base: position 135,168,252 of record NC_135537.1, read on the forward strand.
CCATGTCTAATTCTGCTGCTGAGAGAAAGCCCTGGGGACTCCAGGCACCATGGGAACTAGCGGTCTGGGTCTTCCTAGTGGCAGACTGAGGTCCCGCCCTAGTTCCCTGCCCCTCCCAACTGCCCAGGAGACGCACATCGATGGATGTTGGTGTTGTAGACGGTTATCTCCAGCACAGAATTATCTGCAGTGGTGTCCACGTTGGTGAGGTCATACAGTGAGGACGACACAGGGCCATACGCCCAGTCAGTAAACTTCGTTGACAGGCTCTGGAGCGGCTTCTCCTTGATTTCACGACTGAGGATGTACTTCAGGATCTGGGGACAGGAAGGGGAACAACTGTCAGCCACAGGATGGGGCTTGGACCCAACAGGGCTGGGCCAACCAGAGGCAAGGCAGGCTCCAAAAGATGCTTCCACCAAGATGGTTTGAGTCTCGCATCTGCATCTGATGCGGTGACCCCTGGACCCCTGCTGTATCTGTGGAATGGGTGGGAAACTTCTGGTTCTGTCCATCTCACTGGGGACCAAAGATGTGAAGGCCCTTCACAGGCTGCACAAAGCTGCATAATCAGTTCCTAATTGTTGTACCAGCTGGGGTTCCAGTTCAGTGAAGGACCCAGGAATCGATTTTTTTTTTTTGTACCAGGAATTGAATCCTTAACCAATGAACCATATCCCCTGCCCTTTTTTATATTTTATTTTGAGACAGGGCCTTGCTAAGTTGTCGAGGCTGGCTTTGAACTCGCTATTCTGCTTCAGCCTCCCGAGCTGCTGGGATTGCAGGTGTGTGCCACTGTGCCTTGCCAGAAATGATCATTTTTGGAAACAATTTCCAATTGGTCTGGACTTGAGAAGAAGCTAGAAGTTGATGTCCAGTTTCTCATTCCACCCTTAGTCTAACTGAGGCTCACCACTCTGGCCAGACAAGAGTGACACAAAATGCCAGCCTTTATGGAAAGGCCTATGGGGTCAGTGATCCTCAAACTCTGCTGCGTATTAGAGTCTCTGAGGGAAGTTTTAAAACTCCCAAACCACTGCCAACTACTGAAATCCAGATTGCAATGTGGGAGGGTAGACCCAGGGACTACTAGGTAGAGGTGACTAGAGGGCCACCACTCTCCAGCTCACTACTGCCTGAAGGCTGGGCCCTGAGTTACTCAAGGTTAGGTCTAGGGCTTCCTGGGTCACGAGTCTAAGACATAATAGGAGGTGCTGTTGGGGTGGGAGGTGTCACAGCATGGATCTTGCACGATCTAGCAATATTCCCTTGCCATCTCTCGTGGTAACCAGTTCTCCTCAGCCCACATAGAGAGCTCCTAGGACTGGGTTTCCCCACCACACAGCCCAGCCTATAAAATCCCCAGGGGAAGGGTCTGCTTCTTAAGTGTCACTGCACTCTCCACTTCCTAAGAGTCGGGAAGGGGGCAGGTGCCTCTCTCGACAGGAAGGCTCCTCCTTGAGCTGGGGTAGCAGGGAGAGCACGTGCCATAGTGGCATGCAGTGACATGGGAGGAGGCTAAATCTGCAACCACCATGAGTCCTAAATCCCTCGTTAGGCTGTGATGCAGGGGGTGGGGAGGAGAAGGGGGAGGCGGTATATAATTTTTCCTCTGTTGAAGCCATTCCCATCTCCTTCTCCCCCAACAGGAGAATAAATAGGTCTCCTATGGTCCCCAGCCTTGGCCACTGGAACAGCACCCAAAGCCCCCAGGGCAGCTGACCAGGGAGGGGTATGCACAGCTGGGATTGCTCAAAGCTGCCACTCCCCTGCAGCCTCCTAGGAGCTACCATCCCCTCCCAGGCTCAAAAGCTGAGGAACAGGCTTGACCTATGGATCTGACCCCTGGAAGGAACCAGAGTCCCGACTTTAATCTCAGACCATACCATGACTGCAGCCAGAGTCTTCCCCCAGGTCCCAGATCACCCATGAGTTCCTCAGCCACATCATACAAGTCAGACATGGCCTTATGAAGCCACACTCTTATCTAGGGACATGGCTCAGCGTTGCACCCCAATCAACAGGCTGGGGTCTTTCCATAATTGGGAAGCACCAACCATGGGTTCTGGACCCAGAGAAGCCGTTCTGGAACACCTGTCTGCAGGAAAGGCCTAAGGCCCTGAGGGTCAGACATTCAGCTTCTGCTTGGGTCCAGCACTACACAGAAATGCTCAGGCACAAAGTATTTGAGACATTGTGGCATCTCAGCCCCAGCAAGGAAGTCCCCTCTCTTCTTCACCAACTGCAATCAGGCCCTGTGCTGGGCAATGGGGACACAAAACTGACTAGATAAGACCTTGTCCTCCAGGACTCACAGAACCATCTAGTCCTGCTCACTAAAAAGCCACCCAGAAGATAAAACAGATGAGTGGTTCTCAGGCCAGGGCTGGCAATTTCCTTTAAAATTGCTCAGAGAAATGTTTTGGTCTGGTGGAGCTGCTGGTGGCCTGTCCTGGACATGGTGATGGTTCACAGCTGTAAGCATGTGAGGAAATAACACAACTGTGCACTAAGTGGGTGAAGTTATCAAATCTAAACTATACATTTTGACTGTTTTTTTTTCACCTGGAGCATTTGTGAAAAAAATGTTGAATGTTGTCAGAATCAAAATGGAGTCACTTTTGTCAAACCGAATCAAAAATAAATAAACAAAGCCATGAGGTTACGAAAGAAGGACTCTTACACATGATTCACATGATTGCCTGATAGTAAACATCATAAAACACTCTGCTGGAGTCACTAGCTTGAATAGGGGCTGCCACAATCTTATACAAAAAGTACCAATGCAAGGACATCTGCCCCAAACTGTTCAACCTTGGACTGACCCCACGCTTATTGTTAATCACAGTGGCCAAGTATTATTTGCTTCAAAATATCTGACACAATTCTCATTAAAACTTCCAATTGCTTCAACTTCTTTGTGTATAGACAGACAGACAGACACTGGGGATGCTGGGAGAGAGCCAAGGGAGTGGCAGGCAGCAGTGCAAAGCTCTGCAGGCACAGGGCAAGAGGCTAGGACAGAGCCCTGTGTGGGAAGGACCACTGTCTAGCATCTAGCAGACAGATGTTCCCCAAAGGCCAAGATAATGAATGCACACAGAGTGTTCCACCAACTCATACCTATGGACAAATGCATGCAAGCCCATGGTCAAAAACTTCAGAACCAGAAATGTGCAGAGCTGGGGGTGCACTGGCCTGAGTCCATCCAACAGGCAGGTCTGATCCTGCTCCCTGTGGCCTTCTCTGCAGTGAACCATGGCTCTGAGCACTTTGTCCAGCTTCTCAGTTCCTTCACCTTCACTCTTCATCACAGAAGCATTTCCTCCCTTGGTCTGAAACAAAATTTCCATATCACATTGCATCCCACATTTCCTGAGCATATCTTGCCTTACTGGATAAACACCCACCTCCTCCCCCTTCAAGTGTTTACAATTTCTAGAAATGGTCAAGTGAGCAGAGTTTCTTTTGATTGCTCTGTCTGCATCATTGAGCCCAAGGAATGTGGGCTTAAGGCTTGGTTGCGTACTTGTCATTAACAACTTGCTTTCCAAATAATTCCTTCTGGCTTATTGGGCTTTGGGATTTTAGTATATTTGGAAATGTCCATTTCAACTCATGTTCACTGGTATTTGATTTTTTTTATTTTTGGAATGGTTTCACCAATCAGGAGGGTGAGATCTGACTTCCTGGTATGGCTTTTATTTCTGTTTCCAAGTGCCGAGTCCCAACTATACTCAAAAAGGGTGGATGCGTTTGCCAAATCTTTTAACTTTCAGTGGATTCTTTTTCTCCTGAAAGTCCCTGTTGATTGCTCTGAATGAAGGTAGGTATGATTTCCCTAGACTTCAACTTCAGGTTTAGAGGAGCCGTGCAGAGTCCAAGCCCAGTTTTGACGATGGGTTTGGGTTCCTCAAGAGGAATACAGTGAGAGAGGCCAGGAGAAGAGCAATGTGGATGGGATTGAGGGCCAGGAGGAACCTGGGGAGGGAGAGCAGCCCTAGATATTGTAGGAGAGCAAGGCAGGCAGTGAGAGGGGATATGCCTCCACAGTTGGGCTACAGGACAGACCTGGCTCTGCAGCCCCAAACTCTGCCAGCTCTGCTGCACCCTTCCTTGGTGCTGTGCACATATGTCCATGTGCATGGGAACTCGTGTGTATAAGCCATGTGTGTCCTTGGGTTCTCACTCTAGGACCTGTCAGCCCACCCTGAGCCACCAGGAGCCAGAAACTGAGGATCCCATGCACTACTGTTCTCGTGGCCTAAGACCTGCAGAGCTCTCCACCAACTCTTAATATCACCCATGCTCAGGACTCAGACCTGAGTCATGTTCAGATGCAAACATGGTGCTGCTGTACTCCAGGTCCCTTCCTAGTCATGCAGAGCACAGGTGGCCTGAGGTATCTGCCAAATGGGAATGGGCAGCCACAGTCTGTGGTGGGCTGGTTTGTTGTTTTGTGCATTGTCTCAATTTAATACAGTGTTGGAGAAAAGGTTAATAATGCAGGAATGCTTATGTATGTAGCTATTCCATTGTGAATGTGTGAAACTACACATCCAGTGCTTGACACTAGCATGAATGTTCTGTTTGCTTCATTTTTGTCTTATTTATAAATAAAATTATCAACCAACATTCTTGTCAGAACTATACCCAACTATCAGCCAGCGAACACCGTGAGTGAATTCTCTCTTGAATCAGACAGCAGTGAAGCATTTACTTCAAGCCTGATCTTGTCAGTGGTGGTTCTGTTGGCAACTGTCAGCTGGCTACAGATACAAGAGTCCAGCCAAAATGGAAGCATTCAGTGAGAAGCACTTCATTTGTGAAATCCACAATTGACAGAGGTGTGTCTTAAGATTACTTGTAAAGTACATGTCCCACATCCTTTGTACCAGTGAAGTTAATATTGAGTATGTGAATACTCTTCAGAAAGCCTGCTGATAGACATCCACTGGCATCCCAAATAGCATGCAGGGTTAGGTTTAGGGTTAGGGGGCCTCTGAAGTCCCAGGAGGGCTACGGGGCATGGTGAACCACTGGGTGAGGCCCAGGACCGAAGCAGGGCCTTGGCCCACCCCACTCAGATCCTTTCCCCACTCACCTGATAGGCCTGGAGCTCTTGTTCCTCCCCTCAGTGCTGCTCCTCCCACTGGGTATAGGGCAGAACATGGTGAGTATGTCCCCATAATGCTGGAACTCAAGGTGGGGAAGAAGAACCTACACTTAAACCCCAACACTTCCTCCAAGGTGGAGCTGACCAATCTAGGAAAGAATTCAAGTGACAGAGAAGGCAGACCATGAGGCTGACAGTGGCTGTCATCAGTGAATGAGAGCCCAAGAAGGACAAGAAGAGGGTCTGAGAGGAGATCAGAGTCCCTGCTCCTAGTCTTTCCCAGGGAGGCCCCTGGAAGGAGGCAGCCTATGCAGAACAAGGCTCAGGGGTGGGTACAGGGCTTCTGATCCTCAGGACAGCCGGCTCTGGCACAGTGAGAAAGAGCCCTGCAGAAAGTCTGTCAGCAGCTACAGATCTATCCATTAAGTCAGAGTATAGAATAATCCAGCCAGGACAGCCAGACGCCTCCATGAATGATCACAATCTGGGAAGATGAAGGACCACCACAGGTTTAGAGCACTCATGCACCACAGGAGAGGCAGCCAAGAAATTCAAACTTCCAGCATCTTAAGATCCCCAAATCAACCACACAACAAGCTCTACAAAGGACATGCCAGAAAGAAAATACTCACTCAACAACAAATATCAAAGGTGCCAGGGAACTGGAGGAAACACACCCACCATATTCTCATAAAGAAGTAACACTAGAGAGAGGAGAGAGGATGGTGTTCTCCAGTAGGTGACCAAGAACCAACTGCACTGAAGACACTCTGGGGTGAGACTGAAGGACCCAGAGGAGCCTGAGCACTAGTGGGCAAAGAGAGCTCACCCAGAGAAATCAAAAGACATTGAGCACTTATAGGTGACAGGTGATCACCCAGAGGACATTGAGAAGACTGCATGCTGGAGGACAAGGCTTGCTGACCCTCAATTTCAGAGTCCATGGAGTCTTTGGAGAATATCCCTTGTGGGAATCCCCCCTGAGATATTTTAGCATCTTCACTCGGCCTTGAGCCAAAGAGATTTTGGTTTGGCATTGCAAGTTATTTTGTGGCTCCTCCCACTTAATGGATTATGCAACACACATGACCTCAGTCTTCACTGGGCTTAGGAGACCGGTTGTAACCCACTGGGCCTCGACAGCCCACCTCCTACTTTAAATGGTGAAGAACATTCTATGGAAAAATCTTTGATATTTTCCCCATGTAAATAATCCAAATGCAGGCTCTTGCGTTCTCTCTTTCCAGTGTGGAAGCTCGACCCCTAAGATCGAAGAGCCATTCAGCCCTCACTTTTCAAAATTACTTTCTGTGTCATGTATTTTTTTTTGCCACTTTCTTTTCTTAGCTTTATCTTGCAGCCAGCCTGCGTCATGCAGAAGAGACCCAAATTCTACCACCTGCGGGGGATGTGGGTGAAAATGCCTGGGTGCAACATCTCAGGTACCTTGGTGATGGTGGGTCACGGGTGCTTTTTCACAGGTCTCAGGATGTCTTCCATGGTGGTGGGAAACTTTCCTTTGCCACAAATATCACTATCCTGTCAAGATGGGAATTGTGCCTGATCCATAGTTCCCAGAGTGTTTCTACTCTGGTGAAAATATAGCGCCCAGTCGCATGTCATGGAAGATCCTAACTATGGTTGGAAACTTGGCTTTAATCCACTGGTCACTGGGACCTCAGAAATCCTGGACATGTCCTAATCATCAGTAAGAGCACAGCCACATGACAAAGGTGTGGAAATGGAGGATAATGAGTAATGAAACCAGGTCCTCAGTGCTCTTGGAATTGAGATCAAGTAACAGTTGTCATTTGGTTTCAGACTCTGTTGACAAGCTTGTCTGAATGGAAGCACCAAAAGTGAAGCAAGGTTTTTTGAAAGAGGAACTATCTAGATTTCTCCAATTTTCCTCAGTAGTGTTGATGTGAATAGTCTTCTAAGGTCAAAGAAGGTGTCTTTGCATTGGAGGGAAAGGCACTCACCCACAGTTTATTTAATGATCCAGGTGGCATACGGCTGAGAGAAGACTAAGCACTGGAGGTCAAGGGTCACTTACCCACAAGACCCAGCAGGGGCTGAGAACTGGTGGGCCAGGGGTGCTCACCAATAGAATCCAGAGGAGACAGGGCACTTTTGGGTGAGGGGCACTTATTTTACCCAAAAGACATAGAGGAGGCTGAACACTAGTGAGGGAGGGGCACTCACCTTCATGGAAAGAAAGGCCTTCAAAAATATTCAGATATCAAACTCAATATTTGTAATTGACAACACAGTGTACATATTAGAACTGTTACCATCCAGAAAATAGAATTGTCTTCTTACAAAAGACTCTTTTCAGGGCTCCCTTCATGTCTCCACTTCTTAGATGAAGGGGTTCAGCATGGGGATCACCACGGTGTACATCAGAGCCATAATAGAATAGATTTGTTAGCTGATGAGCATAAGTAGAGACCAATAATGCACCCATAGAACATTGAAACCACCAGTAGTTGGGAGGCACAGGGTAGAAGGCCTTGTGGATACCACGAGAAAATTCATGCAGAGGACACAGTGATCAATAGGAATGGGATGACAATAATGAGTCCTCCTGTAATAAATATCATCAACTCACTGACATGATTGTCAGAGCAGGCCAGCTTCAGCAGAGAAGATATGTCATATAAAAAGTGTAATATCGTGTTGTCTGAACAGAAAGATAGTCTGGCCATGAGCAGATGGTGCAACGTGGAATGGAGCATGGTCAGCACCCGGGACAGCATCACCAGGGAAAGACAGGGCTCAGGGCTCATGACAGCAGTACAGTGCAGGGGGAAGCAGATGGCCACATAGCAGTAATTGGCAACAAGGAGAATTCTCTCAAGACTTCCAGAAAGCAGGAAGAAGTATGTTTGAACCAGGCAGCCTGCAAAGGGAATGGATGGAACTTCACTCTGTGTGTTCTGGAGCTTTGTGACAGAGGAAAAGCAGAGGTCAGAGAAGACAAGATATTGAGAAACAAATACACAGTTGTGTGAAGATGGGAGTCCAGGTGAATGACAATGAGGATGAGGAGGTTCCTTAGGATGGTAATAAGATACATGGCCAGGAACAGGGCATTGAACAGATTTTGATGCTCTGGCTTCATGGGCAGGCCCAGGAGGAGAAAGTCAGAGATGAGAATTTGATGCCTTCCTGTCATGCTCTATCTCCAGTATTTTTAAGAGAAAATAATAGAATCCCTTAACAATCCAAAGAAATGAATATTGTTTTATTATCATACATTGTCTGATACTCACTCGATAATAATTGATCTCATTTTCTTTATATTAATTGGAATTGTTAAAGCTCAAAAGTATATTCTTTGCATAATTATTGTTGTCTTTTTTCTTAACTTCTCTGTAACATGTTTGAGTGTTTCATCCTTTCCTAAACACTCTTAACTATTGACTTTTGAGACAAAATTCATTGTTATTTTTCACACCTGTTTTGGCTGGTAATTCCAGGGAAACATAAGTGACTACTATTCCATCTGTATCTTATATATTGATGTTCTCAAGGATTTTTATATGCTATACTAGTATATATCTGTATGCACTAGATATAAACTCTTCTACTCCAATGTCTTATATCACCATTTAAAACTCAGACGTAGGGTCTGGGGATGTAGAACAGTGATACAGTGCTTCTCTAGTATGTATAAGACTCTGAGTTTGATCCCCAGCACTCCAAAAAAATAAATTACAACATAAAATGAGAATCAGCCAGTAACCTTTATATCTTTGTGTCCCATAACCATTATCTTCCCTTCTGTGTATCATTGTGGGGACAAGTGCATGGAGTACTGCATACATGGCATACATTAAGGGTGTCTGAGTGGCAAACCACTCCCCCGTGCTAGGCTTGTCATAAGAAAACTGCTTACCCTGTAGGCACAGCCCTGGGCGTGAGACCAGATGTTGCAATCCCTGTGCTTGCTCCATGGCCTACTCCTCGATTGGTTGCTGCAGGGATAGTTGGCCAGAAATTGTATTGGTGGCTGCCTATAATCTATACATGGTTACTGCGCAATAAAAATCAGACCTGCTTCCTGCTCAGTCTCCGGAGGTTTTGATTAGTGACTCTGCAGCCACACTCTCCATTTTTTTAAATTGATCTTATTATTATTATTTTTTAATACAGGACAACAGCAGAACGCATTACAATTCTGGGAGGTTAACATTTGTGGTGTGGTTATGATCCCCCTGCTGTTCACATTCATCATAGAAGAATGTCTTCCACTTCAAAAATGTTGCAGGCTCAAGAGCTGCTCTGGCTAGGTCTTTCCAGTCTTGAGGACAATTAAGTTCAAAACTGAGTGATTCTAGCATTTGCTCTGCAAACGGCCCCTGGGGCCCATTCTCTTTTACTGCCTTCTTTAACTCCTTCAGGGTATCCAATGCATGTGGATACCAAGTGGCAGGGTGTTGTGGTGTGGGGGTGTGTTGACTGGGAAGGCTTGTACTCCCTTACCCCAACTTTCTTTTTTTTTTTGGTTCTTGTTTTTTGCATTTTATCTTTTTAAAATTGATTTTATTTTTTTAAATACACTGCAGCAGAATGCATTAAAATTCTTATTACACATATAGAGCACATTTTTTCATATCTTTGTATATAAAGTATGTTCACACCCCAACTCATGTCTTTATACATGTCCTTTGTTTTTTTTTGCATTACAATTCTTATTACACATATATACCACAATTTTTCATCTGTGTATATAAAGTAGGTTGACACCCAATTCCTGTCTTATACATGTACTTTGGATAATGATGTCCATCACATTCTACCATCCTTGTTAATCCCCTGCCACCTCCTTTCCTTCCCTCCCCTCTTCCATATCTAGAATTCATCCATTTCTCCCATGCTCCCCCTCCCTACCCCACTATGAGTCAGCCTCCTTATATCAGAGAAAACATTTGGCATTTCGTTTTTGGGGATGGGCTAACTTCACTTAGCATTATCTTCTCCAACGCCATCCACTTACCTGCAAATGCCATGATTTTATTCTCTTTTATTGCTGAGTAAAATTCCATTGTGTATATATGCCACATTTTTTAATCCATTCATCCACTGAAGGGCATCTAGGTTGGCTCCACAGATTAGCTTTTGTGAATTGTGCTGTTATAAACATTGATGTGGCTGTGTCCCTGTGGTAAGTCTTTGAGTATAGTCTGAGGAGAGGGATAGCTGGGTCAAATGGTGGTCCATTCCCAGATTTCCAAAGAATTTCCACACTGCTTTGCATATTGGCTACACCAATTTGCAGTCCCACCAGCAATGTATGAGTGTACCGTTTTCCCCACATCCTCGTCAACACTTATTGTTGTTTGTCTTCATAATAGCTGCCATTCTGACTGGAGTGAGATGATATCTTAGAGTAGTTTTGATTTGCATTTCTCTGATTGCTAGAGATGATGAACATTTTTTCATATATTTGTTGATTGATTGTATATCCTCTTCTGAAAAGTGTTCAGGTTCTTGGCCCATTTGTTGATTGGGTTATTTGTTTTTTTGGTGCTTAGCTTTTTGAGTTCATTATATACCCTAGAGATTAGTGATCTCTCTGATGAAAAGGGGTAAAAATTTGCTCCTAGGATATAGGCTCTGTGTTCACCTCACAGATTTGTTTCTTTTGCTGAGAAAAAACTTTTTAGTGTGATTCCATCCTATTTATTGATTCTTGGTTTTAATTCTTGTGCTATAGGAGTCTTACTAAGGAAGTTGGGGCCTAATTCCACATGATGAAGATTGGGGCCTACTTTTTCTTCTATTAGATGCAGAGTCTCTGGTTTAATTCCTAGGTCCTTGATCCATTTTGAGTTAAGTTTTGTGCATGTGAGAGATATGGGGTTAATTTCATTTTTGTTGCCTATGGATTTCCAGTTTTCCCAGCATCATTTGTTGAAGAGGCTATCTTTACTCCAATGCATCGTTTTGGCACCTTTGTCTAATATAAGATAATTGGAATTTTGTTGGTTAGTTTCTGTGTCCTCTATTCTGTACCTTTGGTCTACCAGTCTGTTTTGGTGCCAATACCATGCTGTTTTAGTTACTATTGCTCTGTGGTCTGGTATAGTGATGCCACGTGCTTCGCTCTTCCTCCTAAGGATTGCTTTAGCTATTCTGGGTCTCTTATTTTTCCAGATAAATTTCATGATTGCCTTTTCTATTTCTATGAGGAATTCCATTGGGATTGTGATCTGAATTGCATTAAACATGTATAGTGCTTTTGGTACTATGGTCATTTTGATAATATTAATTATGCCTAACCAAGAGCAAGGTAGATCTTTCCATCTTCTAAGGTTTTCTTTGATTTCTCTCTTTAGGGTTCTGTATTTTTTATTGTATAGATCTTTTACCTGTTTCATTAAGTCGATTCCCAAGTATCTTATTTTTTTTTTAGGTTATTGTAAATGGGGTAGTTTTCCTCATTTCCTTCTCAGAGACTTTGTCACTGATATACAGAAATGCCTTTGATTTATGGGTGTTGATTTTTATATTCTGCTCCTTTGCTGAATTCACTGACTAGTTCAAGAAGTTTTCTGCTGGAGTTTTTTGGGTCTTCTAGGTATAGAATCATATTGTCAGCAAATAGTGCTAATTTAAATTCTTCTTTTCCTATACATATCCCTTTGATTTCTTTTGTCTGTCTAATTGCTCTGACCAGGGTTTCAAGAACTATGTTGAATAGAAGTGGTGAAAGAGGGCATCCATGTCTTGTTCCAGTTTTTAGGGAAATGATGTGAGGGTATAGAGTTAATATATCTTAGGAAATGTGATGGAGAAATCTAGTGAAGAGGGTTAGTAGCAGGAGAATATACAGGAAGTAATTTAGAGTAGACAATTATGTGGGAAGACAGTAGAGTACATAAAACAAACATACATGTATTTAAAAAAATACAGGATGTAAAAATAGTATAATTTGGAGGGGGAAAGAATAAGAATGAGAAAAAAAGGAAAAAAAAGAAAGAAAAAAAGAGAAGAAAAAGAAAAAAGGTCTTATTCAATTTCTCTATATTATATTATTCAAGTGACTCAGTCCTTAAAGTCCTATTTCATGCAAAGTTCTTGGTTTTACATATGTTGGGGATGTGAGGGCCAGAGGATAGAAGGGTAGAAGAGAAAGAAGAAGAGGAAAAAATACTCGTTTTTTTACTGCTTCTCTTCTCATCCAGTAGGTAGAGTTGTTGTTTTAAGCTGGTGACTCTGCCCTCACGATGGTGTAGGTAACCAGGGTGAGAAGACTGGACCTGTTGTGGAGCATCTGGAAATGGGAAGTGCTGTTCATCAGTCCCAGCAGGGAGATAGTGCCTCATGGGTCTTTTTTTGTGACCAATCATCAGATTCGAGCCCTGGTATCATCTCTCTCTCTTGTCTGAAGATTTCCCATATCCTGATCTCTCTGTTATGCTCCAGACTTTAGTCCCCTCCCCTTTCTCACTTATCAGGTCCTGGATGTCTCACCCCCAGGCTTACACCTGGTGGACAGTGCCTGTTCCCACTGCACTCCTGTCCAACTGATAGCTGTTTTGTGTTGGTTGGCCACTGTGCCGAGTTATTGCTGCTGAGGAATGGGGGGAATTGGAAATCAGGTACCTGCTCAAATGGCAATCTGATCTAATAGCCACTCCCACCAAAAATGGTGAGGAAGGTTTTCCAAGATGGAGTTGGTCTGTTCCCAGTGCCAGGGTGTCTGGTGATGTGGGGGGAGCTGGGCGATGGCCTTGTGCTGTGGATAGGTAGCAGTTGCATGACCTGCATGGGAGCGGAGTGCAATCTGGAGTTCTGCAGAGGTGCTAATAGGTGGTTCTGCTAAGCTGCTTGTGAACCTGCGTGAGCTAGAACTTCAGACTTTGGGTCCAGAGTCCGGAGACTTTCTTAAGCTCAGAGGCTCTGATTTCTGTGCAGGTGGTTACATCGCTGGTGATTTCTGCGAACATCCACTGTATAGGGTTTTCTCACACTCTCTGAGATGTTGTATTCCATCTAGGTGAGACCTTGTTGAAAAGCTGCCTGTCTGCTTTCTTGGTTTCATGTCACAGAGAAACCAGAAACAGGACTTCCTTTATTCCACCATCTTCCTGCCCTCCGCTGATCTTGCATTACTCTTAAGAGTAATGTAATTACTGTAATCTTAAGATTACATTCCTTTTGAAGGCACAAATATTGCTCTATTTCCTGACCAGCATCTACCTCCACTGTCTCACCTGTCCCCACAGTGACAATTGCAATCCATTTCGAAACAATGGTGGACTTAATAGTATTTCATACTCAATTGTTCCTCCTGCCTATCACTTTATCCCTCTGCTCTCTCTTCACCTGGCTTACCCACACTTATTATCATGCATATTGCATGGCACTTGCTAATCTAAAACTCCCTTGTGCCTACACACTAAGTGAGTCCTGCGGCAGTTTTCAGAGTATCTTGTTTTCATGTAGTGCTGCTCATGTCTTGATCACAGGTTGATATGTGGCTTCTCACCAGGTTGTGAACTCCACACAGGAAAGGCAATGTCTGCCTCATTCCTGCAGCAGGGCAGCCCCTAGCATGGTGCCTGATGTGGCCAGTGCTTCATCCATATTTGTTGTCCCTCAGGATGAGACATATCCCTTCAACTTTAAGGAAATCAACTTCCCTTAAATAGAATAATTGGTACTTTCATCCTTCCAGAATACAAAGTCTCTAGACTTCACCACCTAGTGTTAGATTAGACCAGGATGTAAAGAAAAGACCACTGACTCCAATTAAAATCAAATTAAAGCAAGTTTATTATTTTGACCAGCTGGGCTGCCTCTCCCAACAAAAACTGCGGGAACAAGACAGCACTGCAACTTTCTTACAGCCCAGCTTTATAGCCCAGAAAGTTATACAAAGCGGGGGGGGGGGGGGTTACAGATAACAAAACTCTGACGAGCATAACATAAAGACTAGTTTACATTTTTGCTGGCCCCAACATCAGAATTTATGAAGGTCATTAGAGCCTCAGAGAGGGTCATTATCTGGCAGGGAAGGCCAAGATTTATGAGGCATCACTAAAGTTTCAGAGAGGGCTGCTATCTGGTCAGAGAGAGCCAGGCATGGGTGAGTTCAAGGCATGGGCATGCATTCCAAGCTAGTTCAGAATTTGCAGTAATTTATAGTAAAGCAAAAATTAGCTTTTCATGTCTTTGTTGCGAGATGGCTCCCAATTTTTGAGGGAATCAGACTGGGTCTATCACCTAGCACTACATTTTGTCACTGCATCACCAACTTCTCTAATGTAGCTTTCTATTCATGGAAAATATTAGAGTATATCAGATGCCCTGTTCTTTTCAGCAATACTGATGTCAATGAAACATTCTTATGCTTTAATACACAGATTCCATTGAATCAATGTGATTAAATATGAGAGCATTATGTAAATTATTGTAAAAGAGGAAAGAAACATAATTTTTAAAGCTCTCCCTTCAGTTCCTCCTCAGATATCTATACCATATATGATGGCTAATTTTATGTGTCAACTTTGCTAGGTCTTGAGGCCACGTTTTCTTCAAATGTGTCTTTTATATTGCCATGAAGATATTTTGTAATGTGATTAACATTTAAATCAATAGACTTTAACAAAAACAGACTAATGAGGAACCTTGTATCATCAGTTGAAAAACTTATAGGAAATAAAGACTTTATTCTCCTGATTAAGCATTCAGTCTCCAAAAGACTTTTATCCCAGAATGCTCTGCATTCAAGAGTGTAACATCCATTCTTTCCTTTAAAGTCCACTGTTTTTCACTGTAGATTGTGAACTTAGAAATATTCAATATCAATGGACTATGTTCTTAAAATAAAATTGCACACATAATCATACACATACACATAATATTGATTCTTCTACTTGGCCCTGACTAATAAACCCCAATATGTCAAAAAGCTGTGAATGAAAGCAAAGGAGCGGCTTTAACAGATGTGGGAAGCTCATTTTGCTAAAATGAAAGGAATGAGTACAACTGCTGGTAATTTCACCCTGCTGCTGGTGCTCAACACTGCCACATTAACAGTATGTGCCTTGAATATTAGGTGTTGGCATTACAGTGGGAAGAAACATGTAGATTATGTACCTGGTCTCTCAGAATGTTGAATTCCCTGGTGAGTGAATGGGTTGATTTCATGTATCAGAAGTACCTACAGGGATTACACTATAGACATCACCTGCCAATGTCATCAATGATGGTCCAATGAACTTCTACAGCTGTCAAGTCTATAGTTCTCATTATATATGAACATAAGAATCACCTAGGGCAGTGTCTCTAGTATTTAATATACATGCAAGTCACCTGGGGATTCTGTTTAAAACCTAATCTGGTTTTAAAACTTCTACATTTTAAATGCATCCAAGGAAATGTCAGTACCGTTGTCACTGAACTTCACTAAAGTAGCAAACTCATACAATGTCGTTAAATTAAGGTTATTTAGCCCCTTCAGATAAATTTAATCATAATGTATGACAGGAGGCCTATGCAAAGCTTTTTAAAGCTCCAGAGGTGAATGTAAACTAAAGAATGCTCAAGAATTATTACAGCACTGAACTCTTATTCATAAGACTATTTTTATCTGCAAATAATACAATCATTGCAAATACATTGTACCATAAGTTTTAGTAATGAAAGTTATTATTAATAAAATATGAAAATATTGAAAGTTAATTAAATTATTTACACTATGTGACACTGTCTTCGGAGGCAAAAAGATGGAAAAGAAGAAACTTAACAACCTAAAAAATTATTCTGCAGAACATCATACAACCTGTGAATTCAAGACAATCACATTTGAAAGACAGACAAGAGCTTATTCACCCACCTTCCAGCTTACCCAGGGTGGTTGTGATTCCAGGGCCCTGATCCTGCTCCCCTTTATTTGTTAGAGGCACAGGAAGTAAAGGCTTCTGTAGTTTTCACCTACCTGCACCATCCCTTCTCATTCTTCCCTTCTACACACAGGAGGCTGAGGAGCTCTGCATCCCAGAGGAGTATGAATGCCGGAGGAACTCATTAAAAACAAAATAATTAGCCAGGACCCATCAGGGACAAATTCTCCCAGAGTCCTGTAGTGGTGACTCATGACAGCCTCTGTTCACGCCTGACCATCCTTTGGGGGAAGTGAAGATGCCAAGCATCTCAGGACAGATGCTTTCTCATTGCCTGTGTAGGGAAGGGGCAGGAGACTTGTGTGGCTGCAGCCTACATTTCAGGATCTGAAGGTGGATGGCTGCAGAAGCCAGCAGCATAGTCAGGCATCATATTGTGAATGTCCCAACCTATCTTAGGAGTTTAAGTTTAGGCTTTATCCTGTGGATAACAGGGATCCATATTACCATACTGTGGTCTTTGAGTAGAGTACTGCCATGAAACTCATGTTTCAGAAACATTGCAAGGATGGCAGAACCTGTTATTTCTCCCCACCTTGCTGCTCACTGTCAGTAGGAGAGGAAGAAATGCATTTAACAAGGTTCAGACTTCTATGATTAAGGCACATGCAGATACAAAGAAATCATAAAAATAAGAAAAAAACAAACTTTCCAGACCATGTCCAATTCTTCCTCATGTAGGGTTGAAAAATTAATTGACTTTTGCACCACATTTGGCTCATTTTCTATGGAAATCATTAAGAGCACCCAGCACAACCATGACCCCTTCCTCCATCTATATCATGTCACTTCCTAATGCCAAGATGATTCTCTCCTAGCATTTGATTGAGAAGCCAGGTTTGGCATATATAATTCACTTTCTCACTGTCCACTCCTCCTTGGCCATCATCAGCTGGAGGATCTTCACTTAGCGACACATTGCAAATTTCCTTCCTAGGGACCTGCATCCTTACTGGTGTTGCCTTTATTGGGTTTTATAGTTTTCATTATGTTTGTTAAAGGTCTTAGAAATATAAAGTGCCACTGAAAGTATTCACAGGATTGCAGACATCACGTTCTCTATTCCAATTGTGTAGAGTAACCATGTTTCCCCTTGGTGATCAATATAAACTACCCCAATATAAACCAACCCAGCTGTTTGCAACATTAGCTTTCAAATGAATCAGAGAATGGCCAAATGGTAGGCTAAATAATTGTTATTTGCAGAACAATGTGTCCCTTAAGAACTACACACTGATGGTGCACTGTTCTGTTTTCTCAGTCTCTTATTCCAATCAATGTTGCAGTGATCTCAACTGACTTCAGTGGCTACCACTTGAAAGCACTGCACATCCATCCTGCTCCATCTACACTTTTGCTTTGAGACATCTATGGCTCCACACAGCAGGATTTCATGGGGAATCTCCTCAGCACTCAAACAAACATTAAGATCTAATCATTTTCTATGAACTGTTGTACAGAATGTGAGGTGAAGATCAAAATTTTGACTATGGAAATCCAATTTTTCCAGTATTATTGATTAAAGAGACTACTATACTAGATTTACACCAGTAAAATGAAATATCTTAGTACAATCAACTTAGAAATAGGTTCATTAGCTCACAGTTTGAAGGATTCAAATGCCAAATGGCTTAGTGCAGCCTTGGCCAAGATCACCTCTTGCATTATCTCCTCATGGTGCAGGATAGGGATGGCAGAGCACATACACAGGAAGGATCACATCTCAAACTAGAATGGAGTTCTATAATCCTTTTCAAAGTCATCCTCAATGACCTAAGGACTTTCTATAAGGTCCTGCCTCTTAACCATAGCAACTCCTAATCTGCAATCCTGATTCTAGGCCTTCAGGTATGGACCCTTGGGGAACAGTCAACATTAAAACAGTAGTAAATTATGCACAGGGAAAGATCAACAACAATATTTATTCATAAAACATGCACACTATGCTACTTTGTGCAGGCCAAGCAGGTGTTCTTGGTGTCACACTGTGTTATGATAAATGCCTCCAGGGTGAGATTAAATGAGATGAATGACATATGCTTTGTTATGTAGCATTAACTCCATAATATAATGCTTACTCGAAGGTTCACTTGAACCTTACCACATAAGTTTTATTATATTATTGCACAGCGGTGCAATAACACAGAATCTGATGCCACTTGTATAAACTGCTATACTCCTAAGATATTTTAAAACATTCAGAGTCTAGTACTTGATTTATTTTTATGGACTGTCCAACCATTTTTCTTCAAGTCCCCAGTGTAGGCCCCACCAGCACAGGATTCCTGTCCATTCCCTAAATGGGCAATGAGTGATCATTCATGCCTGGGTTCTTCAACCCCACCTTTTCCCAAAGTACACTCAGGTGTGATCAGAGGCTGTAATGAGTCACCCTACAGTACTCTGAGAATTTGTCTTAAACAAGTCCTGCATAATTAGTTTGTGCTTAATGAGTTATGCCTGAATCTAGACTCTCCTGGGATGCAGAGCCTCTCGGGTCCATGGATGGCTAGAAGGCAAGACATGAGAAGGGATAGTATAGGTACAAGATGACTACAGAGGATGTAACTTTATATGCTTATAATGAGTAAAGGGGAGAAGGATCTTGGGTCAAGGCCCCAGAGTCACTCTCAGACACTTTGGGTAAGTTGTCAGGATGGAAAACGATCTGGTATCTTTCCAACCTGAGGGTCTTGATTTGCCCAGTTGTATGATGTTGTGCAAGGTAATTTTTCAGGTATGATGACTTCCTCTTTCCATCTAGCTCCCTTCCAAGACTTTGCCACATTATAGAAATATTTTGACTTATGAACATTCATCACTTATAATTTTTTTATTGATAACAGTGCTCATTAATGTTACATACTCTGCAGTGAATCCTCAAAGATCATAACATTTTGACATAACAGGCCCTTAAAGTAGGGTTCAGGGCAGTAACAGTTCTTAACTTTTCACCTAAGGAACTTTAAAAAACTTTGTACAGGCCACTTCTCAGAGATTCCAATTAAGTTATCTGAAGGTGCTCAGTAATCTGAGTTAAATGGCAATGTGTGTATTTGCTATTCAAGTGCATTCCAGTGACCACAGTATTGACACCACTACTACAGCACCAGAACGAATGTCTTAATGGGAGGCAATCTGCATTTGTGTTAAGTGTAGAAACACTGCCCTATACGATCCTTATGTGCTGCCCAGGGTGAGGATATTGGATTTAATGGCTGAAGAAAAGGAAGCTTAGTGGATCATCAGTCTGCAGCTGCTATCTCTGGTTTTGTGATCCCTGCGCATGTTCTTGACACAAAGATAGTCCCACAAACTCAAAAGGTAAGCAAAAGGCTGAGAAACCAGGTACAAGGTTTTCTCCACATGTTTCTTCCCACTATGATGCCAACACATGGTGTCCAAAGGTATGAACTGTTAATTCAGTTGTGTTAAATACCATCAGCAGTGGGGTGAACTTCCCAGCAGTATATCATTTAGTGAATGAGCTTCCCACATCTCTTAGTGCTCCTCCTCTGCATTTTTGATGGCTTTGAGACATACTTTTTTATTGTTTTGTTTTGTTTTGGGTACTAGGAATTGAACTCAGGGGCACTGAAACATTGATACATATCACCAGCCCTTTTTATATTTTATTAGAGACAAGGTCTCACTGAATTACTTAGTGCCTCACTAAGTTGCAGCGGCTGGCTTTGAACTTGCAATCCTCTTCCCTCAGCATCCCAATCTGCCAGAATTACTTTTAGGATATAGCCCACAGAAAATTAAAACTATTAAGTCTGAAATCTGTAGGGCAGTCCTGCCTATCGGAGTTCCTGGGAAGAGTAGATAGTACAGTCTTGAGACCACAGCATATTGGAGGTAGAATTCCTCCTCTGCAGGAGAGTGAAGTCTTTTCTCTTATGACCTTCTACTGACAGTAGCAAGGCTCATCACATTTTGGGGGGCAATTTACTTCACTTAAAGTCTACTGATTTAAATTTCAATATATTATAAAAAACCTGCATACCAACATTCAGAATTGGTATTTTACAAAAGCCTGATAGCAGAACCTAGCCATGTTGACACATAAAACTAATCACATGTGATGTGAGTATCTGAGAAAGACCTCAAGTGAGACCTTGAAAAAAATGTAACATTTCATTTCTTCCCCCATACTTTATAAAATGCTTATCATATTTTTTATCATACTCTTGAAACGCCCTAATATTTTTCATAAATATAAAATCACATCTGTGAAGTTGGTAATGGAGTATCAAAATTTAGTGTTATATGGTGAAGTCTAGTGAGCTTGTACTCTGGAAGGATTTAATAACTGTGGTTATTTTACTTAATGGGAGTTTTCTGACTTTAAAGTTGAAGGACTCTGTCTCTCATCCTTATGGACAGCCAACAAGTACTAATAAGCATTTGGCCACATCAGACACCATGTCAGGGGCTTCCCTGCTGCAGGCAAGGGGCAGACATGGCTTTTCCTGCATGGAGTTCACAACCTGGTGGGAAGTCGGCCATCTACCTGTGATCAGGACATTCACTGCTATGGGATGAGAACAGGAGGCTGTGCAGACAGCAAAGAACTCACTGAGGGTGGGGATACAAGGGAGTTGTTGGTTTCGTAAGTGCCATCTAATGACCCTGAAAGATAAATCAGGATAAACCAACAAAGTGGAAGCAGAGGAGAGAAGGTAATAGGTTGGAGGAGCACCATGTATGAAATTCTAGA
The DNA here is from genome assembly GCF_045843805.1 of Urocitellus parryii. Taxonomy (NCBI): domain Eukaryota; kingdom Metazoa; phylum Chordata; class Mammalia; order Rodentia; family Sciuridae; genus Urocitellus; species Urocitellus parryii. The sequence continues at coordinate 135,189,010 of NC_135537.1, forward strand.
GGCAATAGATATGATTTGCGATCCAGCAATGTTGGAGAATGGAAGACTTGTATCACTTGGGGGCCAGATGAGACTGTGGAGAGAGACGAAGTTCAGATAATGAAGCACCATTTGTACCCTTTGAAGAAACTTCACCTTGATCTTAAAAGCAATGAAAATATCCCAGAGCATGAATCAGAAGAGATGATCCAATTTCCATCTCAGAATGACACAGTGTGAATGAAGCATATTGAAGGAGGATATTTATTTATTTATTTATTTATTTTTACTCCAATATACATTTATTCAACTAAAACATCTTTAAAATATTTTAACAATGTACAAATACATTCACAACATAATCTGCTGATTAAAAGACTCCAACAAAGTTTCTAGTACCTACAACAGAATTTACAACTGTCTACAATAATTTTTTAGATTGGTTTAGTTTACAGTTAAATATATTGCCTTGTTTAAGAAATATTATTATTTTTTTTTAAAGAGAGAAAGGGGAGAGAGAGAGAGAGAGAGAGAGAGAGAGAGAATTTTTAATATTTATTTTTTAGTTCTTGGCGGACACAACATCTTTGTTGGTATGTGGTGCTGAGGATCGAACCCGGGCCGCACGCATGCCAGGCGAGCGCACTACCGCTTGAGCCACATGAAGGAGGATATTTAAGGTATGGAAAACAGGGAACTGACTTGAATCTTGATATAATTAAATAGTCCAGATGAGATTAGATATCACAAAGGTCTAGGAATGTGGTTTTGTGATAAGAAGTAGAGGAAGTAGCAGAGGAATGAAATGTAGAATATATGGGATGTGGTAGATTTGATTTGCATTGATGGTGACAGAGAAGAATGAAAGAAATGAAGTTCACAGATTTCTGATTGGATCCTGCATTCCTTTTACTGAAAAGTGAGAGATTAAAAGAGGAGGAGAGTAGTATGGATGCAACACAACATGCTGTTTCATTAGGAACCTGTTGAGCTTAAGATGCTTGTGATGATACATCCAAGGGAAGAGGACCATTAAGCAATGGCATACAGAGTTCTGTGGGTGAGAGAAACATCTCTGTCTTAATTTAAATGGTAATCTACATATTTGGCATAAATGATATTTTCTTAGGGTTACACATGGAATTATAAGAAGGTAGGGTTAACAAAATATTTGAGGACTATCACTCTAAGATATTATAAATCAGAAACCAATTACAGTTGCTTAGGATGAAAAAAGAGGGAAGAGAAAATCCAACACTCCTTTTGTGATAGAAGCAAATAGATAAGTGTTTAGGAAAGAATAACTACTTGGACATGTTTAAAAGAAGGTGAGATACAGTAATACATGATCATAGAAATTAAGGACACTTATAAGATGATACTTAATATGATGATGGTGAGATCAACTAGTGTAGAACACATAAAGACTGTGTATGAGAAAAACATGATCATTTTCACTGGGGTTTTAAAGGACCTTATTATTTCTCTTAAAGGTATTGGAGACAGACAATAATGAAAAAAAACCAAACTCACATCTCAGAGTTCCTCCTCCTGGGCCTGCCCATCCAGCCCGAGCACCAAAACCTATTCTGTGCCTTATTCTTGGTCATGTATCTTACCACCATCCTGGGGAACCTCCTCATCATTGTCCTCATTTGCCTGGACTCCCATCTCCACACTCCCATGTATTTGTTTCTCAGAAACTTGTCCTTCTCTGACCTCTGCTTTTCCTGTGTCACCATGCCCAAATTGCTACAGAACATGCAGAGTCCAGTTCCATCCATCCCCTGCCTAACCCAAATTTACTTCTTCATTTTTTTTGGTCACCTTGGGAATTTCATCCTTGTGGCCATGGCCTATGACGGCTATGTAGCCATCTGCTTCCTGCTGCACTATACCACCATCATGAGCCCCAAGCTCTGTCTCTCCCTGGTGGTGTTTTCCTGGGTGCTGACCACATTCTATTCCTTGTTGCACACCCTGCTTCTTCCCAGATTATCCTTCTGTGCAGACAATGTGATCCCACACTTTTTCTGTGAAATATCTGCCCTGCTCAAGCTGGCCTGCTCTGACACTCGTGTTAATGAGTTGGTGATACTTGTCGTAGGAGGAATTTTTGCTGTCATCCCATTCTTACTAATTCTTTTGTCCTATACAAAGATCATGTCCTCCATCCTCAAGGTCCCTTCTGCTCGTGGTATCTACAAGGTCTTCTCTACCTGTGGCTCCCACCTCTCTGTGGTGTCACTGTTTTATGGAACAATTATTGGTCTCTACTTATGTCCATCAGCTAATAATTCTACTGTGAAAGACACTGTCATGGCTCTGATGTACACGGTGGTGACTCCCATGCTGAACCCCTTCATCTACAGCCTGAGGAACAGAGATATAAAGGGAGCCCTCAGACGGGTCCTTTGTAGGAAGAAAATTCTCTTCTGAGTATAAAGGGGTTTTATCATAATTTTTCATTAGCATTATTATTGATATTAATATTGGAATATTTTCCTAGAATTTTCCCTCACCATGGGAACTTCAGTTGAAGTAACATAGTACATTATTGTTCAATAGGCAAAAGAAAGAAGATATAGCTGAGTGCTGAACTATGAAAGGTGGTTTGGGGACCTGACTTTGCCTTCCTCCTTGTCTTTCCCAGGTGATGCTGTGAAAAGCCTATGTGAAAGCTACATTTTATGTGCTTTCCAGTTCTTACATTCCTTAAATTATTCCTAGATCTTTCAATGTTATCTCAAATCTGGTTTGACTATGGTACAATTTTTAAATAGTGCTCCATAATCTTATATCGATACTCAGTAACTTCTCTATATCTCAATCTCCCAGCAAACCTCTAAGGTATTGTACATAATATTCTTGCACAAATTCTGTCATCATTTTATCTCCTAATTTTTCTGTACCCCTTATTTATTTTCATGTCTACCTTGTCTTTTATTCCCTGTCCTGACAATAAATTTTTTCTAATCCTCTATGCAATAGTGTCATTGAACAATTTTGTGTTCCCCTGTAATTAACTAATCCAGGAACCCTAGAATTTATTGACCCAGGAATGGGCAAAAAGTTAGAGGCTGTGGGAAAATTTTAATTTTTAAAGTTACCTCTGTTTTGTTTGGTAGTTTTACTTTGCAATATGTTTTATTGTATCCCCGTGACAATTCAAAGGAAACAGAGAAGATATTATCACTTATTTTCAGACTAACATCTGTGAAGTTCAACACTTTCCAGGCCATGCAGTGGGTTAGTTATTAAGGCTGTTTAAGATCAGAGACTGAAGATTCTTTTCATTTTCTCTCACTTCCAAATGAAGGATAGCATTCATTGTTTTTTAAACATTTTAGCATCACCACGACATGGACTTTTTCTGGCCTTGGTCCATTCCTTTTCTTAATTGTCCCCTCTGATGATTTTCAAATCCATTCCTTTCATATAGTCTCCTGACCTCACTACTTTATCTGAAGGTCATATCTTTCTCCAAAACTCTCAGATGTCCTTAAAAAAAAGGTTAAATGCTATATTATTTATTCACTTATTTTAATTTGTTCTTTTTAGGTATACATGACAGTAGAGTGTATTTTGATATAATATACATGCATGGAGTATATCTTAGGATTCTATTCTTGTGGTTGTACATGACATGGAGTTTCACTGGTTGTGTATTCATATATGAACATAGAAAATTATGACCAATTCATTCCACTGTCTTCCCTATTCCTATTCCCACTCCTTTCCCTTCATTCTCCTTTGTCTAACCCACTGAACTGGTATTCTCTTATTGTGTGTTAAAATTTATATATCAGAGAGAACATTCAACTTCAGTTTCTTAGGAATTGGCTTATTTCTCTTAAGCATGATAATCTCTAGCAAATTTAATAAAGTCTCCCGGGCATAACTCTGGCTCTGGGGACCACCTTAGTAACAGAAGAAACTATACTTTGCAGGTGCTATTGGGCACCTCGATGTCTCTAGCTCCACTAATGCTCAAAAATAGCGGCAGAAAAACTTGAGATGGAAGGCCATATCAAGAGTTTCTGTCTATGCTAATGAATGTCAAATGGCATTTCTTAGAAAATATTATATGTTCAGTTTTTTGGGCATAGTCTTGATGCACAATCATTCTGTCCTCTTTTAGCATCTTATTCAACCATGTCATGAGCCAAATGTGAAACCTTAGCCCCAGTAGAGCCACAGCCAACTAATGGCAAAGCGGAGACTAGAACTCACAGACTAGGGTTTTTTTCCTTTGCACTGTTTTTTTTTTTTTCCTTTGTATGACTGAAAGAGAAAGTGACTGTACTTCCAGGGATCCAGGTTTGGGGGCCTTGGCACTGGCTGGAAGGTGCCAGCAGTCAAGGCTGCTGGTGAGTCCTTGGTCTATGCTGTTTTCTGTCAGGAGGGCTTTTCTCTTGGGTTGGTTTGCAAGGACTCTAAGATCGGGGATGAAGCTTGAACAAAGAAAATGGAGAAGGAAAGGGATTCTAGGGAACAGCTCCTCAGTGCCCTCTGCTTTTCAATTCCAGTCTGTAAGGTGGCAGAGGCCAGGGCACAGATGCAGTTTACCTCAGCTTCCTTGCTGCAAATTAAGACAATGTGGCCAGAGAAAACTCTCTCACAATTTTCTCTGATTCTTAAAGAAAAATGGTTAATAAAAACCTATGTTTAAGAGACGAGATGGGACATGGCCTATTCCACTTTCCTTACCTTGACCCTAAAAGGTGCCAACTCAAACACCACCTTTTTCATTTGTTTCTTAATCTATAGATATGGCTGTGTTGTGGGGAATGGTGGGGGATTCAAGTAGATCTTACAGCTCCAGGGGCTGGAAGGGACCAGGCCAGTCATCCATGTTCAGGACCCTCTGGCTCCTCCCCCACTCCAGCTACTCCTTATCAAAGTCAAGGGCAGGACAGTGAAGTTTGCCAAGGCTGCCCCTGCAGCTTGGTGGGGGCCTGTGGGGGCATTCCTCTACCCAGTTCCAGTGTCTGTTTTACCATCAGCCCCTCGTCCACCCCTCTTCCCACCCCTCTCCTTTCTGCTGGGCCATGTACCCCTTTGAGAGGAAGAAGATACCTCCACTTAGGGCCACAGGCAGTACAGTCCTGCCTACTGAGAGGCTGTTGGGACAGAGGCTCTGTCCTGTGCCTTATCAGCCCTGGGGAGAGGATGTTTGGCTGGAAGACTGGAATTTAATTGCCATTGTCTTTGATTTTGTGATATTTCTGCTTGGAGGGGTGAATCCCCACTTCCCACTCTTTAGCATGTGTGCCAACTCTCCCCTGTCATGGGTGTTACCCTTCGACACTCCAGCTCAGAGAGTGCTGACATCCTCATGTGAAGAGATTCCTGTGTGACAGAACCTAAGAAGTGTAGCTTGGAAGTGACCCCTGTGACGATGACGTTTCTTTCTTTCCTCTTAGTGAGGAGGTGATTTGTAGACCCTGACTGCCTATGTAATGTAAATAGTGTACATTTAATTTATTGCTATGGTAGCATATTGTATTTGTTAATGTATAAAACAAATTCTAAAAGGTTGACAAATGTATATTTTGTTGCTTAAATGTGTCTTTGCAGAAATTGACAATAAATAACATATTTTGTGTCCATTGGTGTTCAAACTTCTTTTGCTGGTGGCCCCAGCCTGGGGCCACCAGCAAAAGAAGTTTGAACACGAATATCTGTAAATATATTTTTTTTTCTTCAGAAGTTTGAAGACAAGGAACAAATATTTGAATATCTGATAGGAATCGGTTTTGTGATCTTGGGCAAATTACTTCACACAATTTGCATTTCTTTTATGTATTATCAGAAATCTAACCCACATGCCAAGCATGAGGATAAAAATGAATTCATAACTTGGGAAGAGCTTTGAAAAAATGGAAAGTATTATTTAATCACCAGAAATTCAATAATAATGATATCAATGGTAGCAGATGACATTTATTGCAACCTGACAATGTGGTAATTGTTTTACATATATAGTCAATTTTGTTATAATATACTAGTTCCTAAAAACAACACTGTTTGAAATCATGCAACCACAGAACTTACAGAAAAAATGAGGACAGATGCATAACACTCAAAATCTTTATCAGTGGCACATAAACATAAAAGTTTATATTTATAACATACTTAATAAAATGCTAATAATTTTATACATATTTATGATTAAAAATACATAAATATTATAATACACAGACATTTGAGCTTGAAAAAGTCTTGAAGTTTGTTTGTGGAAATGGGTGTTAAAAGGGTTACCATTGGGATTCCACCTCTTGGGTCCCCTTCTTCCTCTGGGAGAAGTCTTTTCTGCTGTCCTTTAATAAATTTCTAATTTCTACTCTGAAAAAAAAAAGGGTTGCCATTTATGAATTATATGAAGACATAGAGGGGATATATTTCTGAAACTGGATGTGTGCCATGCAGCTCAGTTTAACTAGGTTCAGTTTTCTACTTCCACACATTTTTCATGGGTGAATTATAAAATCACTTTATATAATACACTTTGCATTATACTCCAGTCATTTCCTATTGTATCAATTGTGTTGGCATCAATTCCTATTTTTTTTTATTTTTTGTTTTTATTTTTTGGTGGCACTAAAGATTAAACCCAGTGTATCTTTACCACTCAACCACAATCCCAGCCCTTTTTATTTTGAGGCAGGTCTCACTATGTTGACTAGGCTGGCCTCAAACTTGAGATTCTCCTTCCTCAGTAAGGGCTCAGAATTAGTTCAGTTTGGGACCCAAATTTAGTAGACTGATGTCAACATGAAGGCAAGTTCCAGAATGTTGAGAGTTTTGGATGCATAGAATGCTCCAGTTAAAGTGCATCCCAGTTTTCTCTGGTTTCCCTGCCCAGCTGGCAGTCCCTGTCTTGGAATCCATGTCTGCAGCCTTCTAGGCTGGGGCCATCCCACTCATGTGAAGCAGCATCTCCTCTGAGCCTGTGGTTTAAGGCTTCCTATTTCTCAGTATTTTAGATTCCAGCTGTTCTGTCACCATGGCTGCAAGTGAAGCCTCATCTTTCACACAAATACTCCAGGTCTGGCTGTACCTCATGGTTTGGCTTTTCCTGGGTTCAGCCTTTCTTTCCAGAAGCTGAGATGTCACTCACGGCTGGAGGATTGTGGGGACTAAACACTTCCTGAAGCCTGTGGGGAAAAGTGCAGTAGGGGAATGGATGCCATTCAGCTGGGCCAACAATTGTCTGTCCAAATCTTCAGACCCTTTTAATGCTCTGAAAGCTCACGTGCTACTCTAGGAGTCTGTGTTCAGATGTTCTCTCTCACCGAGTAGACACTCCTCTAGGATGAGGGCTCAGTCTTAAGACTCTGAAACCTGTTCACTGACCTCAGGGTCCAACAGCTTGCAGCAATCATTGGACATCTCGTATGTGTGTGTGTGTGTGTGTGTGCATGTGGGAGAGGGTGGAGAGGCAATCATTCTACCTACTACACAGGGGAAGGCTTTACTGAGGAGTATGGTCAGGTTGTGCTCAGGTTTCCCCTGAGTCTTATTTTTTGAGTGCCTACTGGGTCCAAAGATGCTACTGACCCACTGAGCACTGATGAGCCTTTCTCTGCCCTCTGGGCTTCCCATTCCAATAATGGCTTCACAGTCTAATTCTGTAATTGTATTAATGTTATTAATACAATCCCGTTTCATTCAGGCCCAGTCTGGATATGCTCCCCCCCACTCACCCCCATTATGGATCAGCATCCACTTATCAGAGAAGACATTTGGCCTTTGGTCTTTTGGGGATTGACTTACTTCACTTAGCATGATAGTCTCCAACTCCATCCATTTACCTCCAAATGCCATGATTTCATTCTCTTTTAATGCTAAGTAATATTCCATTGTGTAGCCATTGTGCTTTGGCTATTCTGGGTCCCTTATTTTTCCAGATGAATTTCATGATTGAAATATACCAGTTTCTTTATCCACTCATCTATTGAATAGTGTCTAATTTGGTTCCACAATTTAGCTAAGGTGAATTGTGCTGCTATAAACAACAATGTGGCTGTGTCACTGTAGTATGCTGTTTTTATGTACTTTGGTTATAAACTGAGGAGTGGGATAGCTGGGTCAAATGGTGGTTCCATTTTCAGTTTTCCAAGGAATCTCCATACTGCTTTTCAGATTGGTTGTACCATATTGCAGTCCCACCAGTAATGTGTGGGACTGCAATATGGTACAATATGAGTGTGCCTTTCCCCCCACATCCTCGCCAACACTTATTGTTGCTTGTATTCTTAATAACTGCCATTCTGATTAGATTGAAATGAAATCTTAGAGTAATTTTGATTTGAATTTGTCTAATTGCTAGAGATGTTGAATAATTTTCATATGTTTGTTGATAGATTGTATCGTCTTCTGAGAAGTGTCTGTTCAGTTCCTTAGCCCATTTATTGATTGGATTATTTGATTTTTGGTATTAAAGTTTTTGAGTTCTTTATATATCCTGGAGATATATAAAGTGCTCTATCTGATGTGTGTGTGTGGTAAAAATTTACTCCCATTCTCTAAGCTCTCTTGTTGCATTATTGTTTCTTTTGATGAAAGAAGGTTTTCACTTTGAATTCATGTCATTTATTGATTCTTGATTTTATTTCTTGTGCTACAGGAGTCTTTTGCTATAGAGCCTAGTCAGACATGATGAAGATTTGGGCCTACATTTTCTTCTTAGGCACAGGGTGTTTGGTCTAATTCCTGGGTCCTTGATCCACTTTAAGTTGAGTTTTGTGCATAGTGAGGGATAAGGGCTTAATTTCTTTTCGCTGCATAAGGATTTTCAATTTTCCCAGCACCATTTGTTGAAGGAGCTATTTTTTTTCCAATGTATATTTTTGGCGCCTTGCCTAGTATGAGATAACTGTATTTATGTTGGTTTGTCTCTGCATCCTCTATTCTGTACCATTGTTCTACATATCTGTTTTAGTGCCCATACAATGCTGTTTTTGTTATTATTGCTCTGTAGTACAGTTTAAGGTCTGGTATTGAGATGCCACCAGCTTCACTCTTCTTGCTAAGGATTGCTTTGGCTATTTTGGGTCTCTTATTTTTCCAGGTAAATTTCATGATTGCTTTTTTTTATTTCTATGAGGAATGTCATTGGGATTTTGACTGGCATTGTGTTATATCTGTATAGTGTTTTTGTAGTATGGTCATTTTGACATATTAATGCTGTCTATCCAAGAACAAGGAAGATCTTTCCATCTTCTAAGGTCTTCTTTAATTTCTTTCTTTAGAATTCTGTACTTTTCAATGTAGAGGGCTTTCACCTCTTTTGTTAAGTTGATTCCTAAGGATTTTTTTTTTATTTTTTTGAGTTTTACAAGATCTTCAAAGAAGAACTAATACCAATGCTCCTCAAATTATTCCATAAAATAGAAAAAGACAGAATACCTACAAACTCATTCTTATGAGGCCAATATCACCCTGATTCCAAAACCAGGCAAAGACACATCAAAGAAAGAAAACCTCAGACCAATATCTCCAATGAACATAGATGCAAAGATTCTCAATAAAATTCTGGCAAATTGAATACAAAAACATATTTAAAAGATAGTGCACCACGATCAAGAGGGGTTCATCTCAGGGATGTAAGGTTGGTTCAACATATGGAAATCAATAAACATAATCATCATATTAATATACTTAAAGAATCACATGATCATCTCAATAAATGCAGAAAAAGCATTTGATGAAATACAGCACCCCTTCATGTTTAACATACTCTAAAAACTAGGGATAATAGGAACATATCTCAACATTGTAAAAGCTATCTATCCTAAGCCCCAGGCCAACATCATTCTAAATGGAGAAAAATTGAAAGCATTCCCTCTAAAAACTGTAATAAGAGGGATGCCCTCTTTCACTACTTCTAGTTAACATAATCCTTGAAACTCTAGTCAGAGCTTTTAGACAAGAATTAAAGGAATATTGATAGGAAAAGAAGAACTCAAACTATCACTATTTGTTGATGACATGATTCTATACTTAAAGGATCTGAAAAATTCCATCCGAAAACTTCGAGAACTAATAAATGAATTCAGAAAAACTGCTGGATATAAAATCAACACCCATAAATCAAAAACATTTCTGTACGTCAGTGACAAAACCTCCCAAAGAGAAACTAGGTAAACTACCCCATATACAATAGCCTTATTATGTTTTTTTAACCAATGGGAGAATATTTGCTTCAAGAGACATGCAGAGAAGAATTTGTTCTTCTTCAGAAAACTGTATTGTCCAGAGCACACTTTTCTAGGTTAACCAATTCTGATTATATGGGAGCTTCTATTCTTTTTCTTTTTAAAATGTTTTAGATAACTGATAATAAAGCAAAATAGTTCTAGTCTATTCATATCTAATCTATTCATATGCAAGTGAATTATGTAGCAGAAAAGACAGCTCTCCCTCACTGTTACACACTTTGCCTCTGTTTATACATTCTGTTAATAAGTGTATCTGTTCTTTGGATTATAACACCTTGTCAATCTCCTCATTGATGCATTAAATAAAACATTTAATACCTGTTCATTTTTATTTGAACAAGAGCCATAACTTTACCTTCTTTCTAAATTGTTTTTGTACAAATGTGAAGCCTGGAGGTAAGGCAGTCTGGGGGCTCAGTGATGCCACCAGAGAACCAGGCTCTCTGCATTTTCCCACTTCACTGTCCTTAGGATGCACTCTTTGTCAACCCCATGTGGTCACTAGGTGGCTGCTGCCTCTCCAGTCCTTGGATCTGTGTTCCACATATGGAAGGGCAAAGAATAAAGAGGTTGGAGCTATATCAGGGAAGAAGACTTTCACAGAAATCCATTTCTATATACATCTTATTAGTTAAAACTGTATCATATGGCTACCCTGAGTGCAAGGGAATTTCGAAAGAAATTGGGCACATGGTTCACACTCTTCTAACATCAAAATCAAGACTTTTTAATAAGGAAAGAGAGGAAAGTAGAATAGGGAGGGAACAAGCAGTATACCCTAAATCAATTGTTTTTAACGGCTTCATGATTTAGTGACTAATCTAATTTGTCTTTAAGATTATAAAATCTTCTTTTACTCCCTATCCATGCATCTGTCTTAAACATTCATGGTTTCATTAAAAAAATTAAATCTTTGTTTCATTTGAAATTAGGTATGCAGGAAGAAGTGAGGTGAAGATTCATTTTTTTTTATTGTTCTAGATGGCTATCCAGTTTTACCAGCACTAATTGGTGAAAATATCAAGGTTTTCTTGTTGAGCAGAAATGCCATCTTTGTCTTGCATACATATCTGTGCTCACTTGCCTTATTCTATGTTAGTACCAATTATTTAACTTACTGTAACTTGGTAATATTTTAAAAATCCCTGGTAGGGCTGAATTCCCCTCCTCCCTAAATCTCTGATTTTTCCAGATTTCTCCTTAATTTTTTATACCATTATTAAAATAAATTAATCACAGTTGAATAATTTAGATACCAGTAGGGTTTTTTTTAAATAAGTAACTTTATTATTCAGGAAGTGAAGTACATCAAGTATTCTCTTACATCTTTTTTTTTTTTTTTTTTTTGTGTGTGTGTGTGTGTGTGTAGCTACCAGTAGGTTTAAAATAAAAATTATTCACCTGGGTTCACTTTTTCCTATTCCCAGTTTTGCTCTCTAGGGGCAATCTCTCCTGAACCTTTTTTTTTTCTGTTTATTTTTGCAATATTGTTTGATAATGTGATTGTACTGCTGTTTATTGGTTGATTAATTTTAGTTATTTATTTTCTTCCTCCTAGGAAGACAGGAAATTAGTTGTTTTAACTCTCCTCCCTTTCATCATCTTCCCCAAATTAATATTTTTAGTTATTAGGGTAATGAAGGGACACCAGTCATTATAATGATATATTGTTCATCATGAAGTTAAGTAGAATTCTATTTTCTTTCTTGTACTGCTGTTCATTTTCCTTAGGGTGAATAATCACCTCAATTTTTCCTGGCCAATTTATCATGCACATAATTTCAGTTTGAGGCTCTATTTTCCCTGGCACTGAGCCCTCTGGGGGAATCCTATGAATTCCTTGTTCTTCACTTGGCTCCTTGTTTTTTCCCCAGAGGCGATCCCCTAGAGCCTTCTTAAGAAGAATGGGAGACAAATGTGTTAAGTTCTTTCCCATCTGAAAATATGTTTATTCTGCTTTTACTCTATCTAGATTGCTAGTTTGGTTGAAAATATTTATTTTTACAAAATTATGTAAGTATTGCTCCACTATTCTAGCATCTGGAATAACCATTCGGATTCTTGACTTTTGTAGTTGATCATGTTTTTTTCATGTTTTTCTTTTCCCCCTAAAGGTACTTAGGATCTGATTATACAGTTGATCTGAAATTTCTTAATGATAAGTTTTGGCATCAATTAAAAATGTTTTCATTGTTTTGGATCTTGCCATTTGTGCCTTTGGGGTTAGGGAAAATTTGTCATTTCTTTGATTTTACATAAACTTAAGTAAATTTATATATATATTTTTATCAGTAAATATATATATCATATCATATTTCATACATTAGATTCAAGTGGGTTATGAACTCCCATTTTTACCCCAAATACAGATTGCAGAATCACATCGGTTACACATCCACATTTTTACACACTGCCATATTAGTGACTGTTGTATTCTGCTGCCTTTCCTATCCTCTACTATTCCCCCTCCCCTCCCCTCCCATCTTCTCTCTCTACCCCATCTACTGTAATTCATTTCTCTCCTTGTTTTTTTTCCCCATTCCCCTCACAACCTCTTATATGTAATTTTGTATAACAATGAGGGTCTCCTTCCATTTATAATTTTATGTAAACTTAAGAACAGCCTTTCTAATTCCCCAAAGGTTTTTATATGGAATTCTTATGGGGGCCACATTAAAGTTTTAATTTAAGGAAAGTGGACACTTTTATGATATTGAGCCTTCCTGTGTAAACATAGGTTATATCTTTATATTATTTGAAGTTAAAAAAATACTCCAGTAGCTTATATATAAAAATGATTTCTTAGTAGATTTATTCCTAGGTTTTGTTTTTGTTTTTGTTTTTTTTGCCTCTGTAATACATGAGATCCTTTTTATCCTGGTTGTATTTTCTACCTGATTCTTTTAATACAAAAATGCTTATTAATTTTAGTATGTTTAGCCAAATCATTCTATTCCCTATTATAATTTTCAATTGACTCTATGTTTCAAATAATACAATCATATCATCTACACTAAAAAAAATTCCTGCCTTCCTCCAATGAACCGGAACTTATCCTCCAAAATCTTTTAAGTCGTTGATGCTAACGTATGTGAGAGTTTTCCTTTTCTTTCTTCCTGTATACTCTTTCACATTTCATATATAAATATATTTTTTTCCAGACAACTTACTGAATTCTCTAGGTTTTAATGCTTCTTGAATTCCAGGTATAAATTGTTTCACTTGCAATGGTATTTTGTCCTCCACATTCTGCCCACTAATTCCCCCATTTTAACTTCTCCACCCCCTTTGAGGTCTTGTATCTTGCCCTTCTCTCCAAATCATTAATTAATGCCCAAGAGCACAGGAGTAATTTGTTTCTGTCTTAATTTGAATAGGAATGATTCTTACGTATCGCACAGTGCAAGATTCGCTATGGTTCTCTGAGTCTTTACCAAATTATTTTAATTCCTACTTTCCTGAAAATTTCATTTTTTTAAAATCAGTAATCCATGTTGCATTCCATCAAATGACTGTTCGTCTAATGACTGATAGACCATTGACATTATGTATTGTTCTTGTACTCCTGGAATTAAGCTCCTATTGTTTTATTTAGAATCTTTGTATCAAATGCTTTTACAGATGAGAACGAGGAGCAGGGCAGGAGCCAGGTGATCATTCATGGGAAAGAATGACTTGATTTTTTATATTTTAGAATTTAACTATAAATTTAATAGTCAATATGTAGTTGTTACTTTAGGTATGGGTGCATGCCTTGCATGCACAAGTCCCTGGGTTCAATTCCCAGCACCACCAACAAAACAAAACAAAACAAAAGGCAAAGAATGACTTAATTTTAAGGAAGGGTGACGGTTCAGGATTTTCTCTCCCCAGCGGGAGGGCGGAGACGGTTGACAGAGTCCTGTTTCCTTATGAAACTGGGGAGCACCACCAAGGTTAGAACAGCGGGATTTTTGTTTTGCTTCTAAGAAGCTCTCCATTCTGACCCACCGCCACTGGGTGGTGCGCGCAACTTGCGGAAGCAGAGCACCAGGGCCAGTGGCGGGGCGCAAGGGTAATTTGAAAGCAGACCTCTCCCGGCTTTTCGTTGGCTGGTCCTTCAGCAGGCCCGCCCTACCCATCTCCTCATTGGCTATGGGTCCAGGGTTGTTGAGTGCCTCCCCGCCCCCTCGGGAGTACGTGCTAGGGGTGTAGTTGTAGACCCGGAGATCAACCACAGCCGGGCTCCGTAGCTCTTTTGGGGTCCAGGTCCGCTGCTGGAGGCGCATATTCTTTTACATTACTTCAGTAACTACTAGAGGAGGTTGAGAAAGTTCCAGGGACAAAGCTGGAACTGGGCCAGGCAGGAGGAGGCAGCACACCGCCTTCTATAGAACACAGACGGAAAAGGGGTCGCGAATGGATCCTTGGGTGCTGTGCAGCGGACCAGGTCTGAGGCTGGGGTAGAGTCCTGCGTGGGGACGGAGAAGACCACTGTGGGCAGCCCCTACCTTTCTGTCCCCGACTAGGCCGGCTGGAGTCAGCCCCAGCCAGGAGCTCCCAGCCGGAGCAGAGACCTTCTAGGGCCTCTTAAGTGCTCACTGTTGGAGACCTAACCCCACATAATATCAAACACGGATGGAACTGGAGGACATCAAGCTAAGCCAAATAAACAATTTAAAAAGACAAGGATCGAATGTTTCTCTCCTGTGGAAGATAGAAAAGCACAGCAGCAGGGCCGGGGATTGGATCTCCTGAAAATAGAAGGGACACCTTAGAGTACAGAATGAGGATTAGGAGAGGGGTGAGGAGAGGGGAAGGGAGGAATGGGAGCTGCAGGGGAATGAAATAGACCAAACTGCTATTCATACTACTATCATGTATCATTATGTTAATAATATATTAATAAAATACTTTAAAAAATCAAGCACATTAAATGGCAGCTACTCTCCAGAATAAACATTATTGGTTGGTGATGCCCCAGAAGATTTTGAGTTGCTATGGACAAAACTGCCTTACTAGTTTTTGTACACATGGAAAACGTCAGTGGCATGCAGCCTGTCTGTGGAAACACGAAGATGAAATTTAAGAACGGTTCTCCCTTCAACAAATTTCCATTCATTGTAGGAAGTGTGGTCAGCAGATCGCCCAGGCATCAGGGTTTGTTTTAGCCTCCTTTCCCAAAGCTCAAGCTGACTGTAGGTGGTAGGACTGCAAATTGGTGCAGCCAATATGGAAAGCAATATGCAGGTGTGTAAAAACTGTCCATTTTGGCCTATATGGAATAACTCTGATGGTCACTATTCACTCCAGATCTCCCTATTAGTTTGATTCCTTCGAAAATTTATGTGTTGAAATTCAATGGCCAATGTGATAGTATTAAGAGGTGATTAGGCTTTGAGAGTTTCTCCTTTTAATGGTGTCAAGGCCCTTATAAGTGAGGCGTCAGGTTAACTTTCAGCTCTCTTGCCCTTCCACCTTTTGCCATGTGAGGGCGCAGCATTCCCCCGTTCTGAAAGATGCAGCAACAAGGCACTCTCCTGGAAACAGAGATCCAGCCCTCACTAGACAGCACTTTATTTAGGACTTCCCAGTATCCCAAATGGTAAGAAATACAATTCTATTTTAATAAATTACACAGTCTTAGGCATTCTGTTATAGCTGCACAAAATGGACTAAGAAACTTGGCTAAGGCTCTTTATCTTGCCACAATTGCACTTGATGGAATATTCAACGTCTGGTAAGTGCATTTAGTCTAAAGGGTAACTCAAGTTCACATATATTAATATTCTATCTAGATGATCTGTTCATTGTTAAAAGTGAGGCATTGAGACCCCATAATGCCATAGCATTGAGATCTATCCTGCAGATCATTTAATGAAGTTGGGTACACAGACATTTACAATTGTCTTCTTGGTGAATTAATCCTTTTATTATCGTGTAATGACTTTGTCTGTTTTTATAGTTTTTGACCTAGATCCTATTTTGACTAACATATACCTGTTCTCTTTCAGTTCCCATGTGCCTGGAATATCTTTTATTATTTTATGGCTTCAGTCTGTGTATTTCCTTAACAGTAAAGTGAGTTTCTTGTAGACCGCATATGGTTGGATCTCCACCCTCCCCTTATCTATTTAGCCATTCTCTTTTGATGTCAAAATCTTACATTTGTTTTTGTAATTTGTATCTGTTAATAAATAATTATAGTTGTGATTTTGTCTTTTTTCTAGGCCCTACACATACTACTTGGTAGGCAAGTGCTCTACCACTGAGCTTTGTTCCTAGTCTGGGATTTTGTCTTTTAACTCTCCTGTTAGGGATTAAATTGTTTTACACACACCACTCTTACAGTATTAGGAGTTTTTTTTTTTCATAATTTTAAGCAGTCCTTTATCATTAAACATAAGATTTCCAATTTCTTCTTACAATTTTGATGAGCTATATCTGTTATTATTTTCTTTTTATTAATTTTATTATTTCATTTGTACCAATTTATGGGTTATAGTGTGATAATTTTTTACATTCTATAAATAACTCTATTGTTTGTAATGATCAAATAAAGGTGGTTAAGGTTTCTATCTCCTTAAACATTATTTTTTAAATTAACATAATAATTGTATATATTTATGGGATACAGTGTGATATTTCAATATATATATATATATATATATATATATATATATATATATATATATACTATCTGTACTGATCAAATCATAGCAATTAATGTTTCCATCTCTTTATTACTCTGCGTTTTGAAGCTTTGAGCTCCTCAGTTTTAAGGAATTCTGAGTATGACTATGTATTACTCAATCCATTGAGGTTTTCACTTTTATATGTTTTTATTAATTAGCAGCTTTTGTTTCAGCTTAATGAATTCCCTTTGGCAATTCTTGTAAAGCAGGCCTAGTGGTGATGAACTCCCTTAGCTTTTGTTTGGGGGAGTTTTTATTACTTCCTCATTTCTGAGGGACCACTTTGCTGGGTAAAGTGTTCCTGGTTAGCAGGCTTTTTTTCTTTGGCACATTCTCCCTGGCCTGCAGGGTTTCTGCTGAGAAATCTGTTGGAAGCTGTATTGACGGTTCCCTTGAGTGTGATATGTTTTGTGTCTCTTGTTGCTTTCAGTATTCTTTCTTTGTCTTGGATTTTTGACAATTTCAGGGTATGTCTTGGTGAACTCCTCTTTGGTTTGAATTTAATTGGTGGAGATCTCTGGGTTTCTTTTCCCTGGACATTGGCATCTCTTTCCAGATTTGGGAGGTTTTCATCCATTATTTTTTTATTTTTATTAGGTATTATTTTAGTTGCACAAATTTATGGGGGACACTGTGATAATTTGATATGTGTATAGAGTGTGTAATGATTAAAGCAGGGTAGTAAACACTTTCATGAATAAGGAATAGAGGAGCCCAAACGCTCCAAACACAAAGTAATGATAAGGAGTATAAATGATAATTACCCTGATTTGATTAGTACCTATTATGTACATGTATCAAAATACTACACTGAATCCCATTACTTCTTTTATTTATTCAAATCACTATTTAAATTTTACTATTCTTTTTTAAAACTTTTTAATTTATATTTGACAGTGGAATGCATTACAATTTTTATTACACATATAGAGCACGATTTTTCATATCTCTGGTTGTATACAAAGTATATTCACACCAACTCATGTCTTCATACACATACTTTAGATAATAATGACCATCACATTCCACCATCATTTCTAACCCCATGCCCCCTCCCTTTCCCTCCTGTCTAGAGTTTGTCTATTCCTCCCATGCTCCTGCTCCCTATCCCACTATGAATCAGACTCCTTATATCAGAGAAAACATTTGGCATTTGGTTATTTGGGATTGGATAATTCACTTAGCATTATCTTTTCTAGCTCCATCCATTTACCTTCAAATGCCATGATTTTATTCTATTTTATTGCTGAGTAATATTCCATTATGTATATATGCCACATTTTTAATCCAATTTTCCATTGAAGGGCTTCTAGGTAGGTTCCACAGTTTAGCTATTGTGAATCATGCTGCTATAAACATTGATGTGGCTATATCCCTGTAGTATTCTGTTTTTAAGTCCTTTCGGTATAGACTGAGGAGTGGGATAGATGGGTCAAATGGTGTTCCAATCCCAGTTTTCCAAGAAATCTCCATACTGCTTTCCATATTGGCTGCACCAATTTGCAGTCCTACCAGCAATGTATGAGTGTACCGTTTTCCCCCACATTCTCGACAAAACTTATTGTTGTTTGTCTTCATAATAGCTGCCATTCTGACTGGAGTGAGATGAAATCTTAGAGTAGTTTTGATTTGCATTTCTCTAATTGCTAGAGATGATGAACATTTTTAAAATATATTTGTTGCTTGTTTGTATATCATCATCTGAGAAGTGCTTGTTCAGGCCCTTGGCCCATTTATTGATTGGGTTATTTGTTTTTTTGGTGTTTAACTTTTTGAGTTTTTTATATACCCTAGAGATTAATACTCTATCTGATGTGTGAGGGATAAAGATTTTTTCCCAAGATGTAGGCTCTCTATTCACCTCACTGATTGTTTCTTTTGTTGAGAGGAAATGATGTATGTGGAAACACTCTTTGAACCTTAATGACTTCTTGTCAATCGGAAGGACTATCATGGGGATGTCTGAGGGAGTCCTCTTCTTGACCAATTCCTCAAATTTCTGGTATTTTTCCAGCCCTTTTCAGTTTTGCTCTTCATCCTGAGCTTGCTTTTGCCCCTCTTTCAGACAGAAGCAGCCTCAGCCCATACTGCGATTGCAGGGAAGGGCCCAGGATGTTGAGCTGGTGATTTATTTGGGTCAGGTGCTGAAGTACAACTGCACAGGAGAGAGGAGAGTGTGGGAAATCTGAGCTTTCTGTACAAAGGGGTGTGAGTTGTCCAGGTCAGGAACGAGGACATGACAGAGAGTCAGAAAGACATGAGGCTATTACCCAGAGGACTTGAGGGAGCAGAAAGCAAAGGGTTCTGGGGAAGAAGTGAATTTCCCATCAGAGAGAACACACAGACAGGCAGCAGGAGCCTGTGGGCTGAGAGATTGTTTCAGAGCTGATTAGTACTCTTAGGGCAAGGAAGTGATGATTGGGGTCTCTTTATATAATAAGGTATCAAATTATGCAGTAATGATGTGGTGATCTTTTGGCATTTGAGTGGAAACTAGAGTAAGCCCTTCTAGAGACTGTATCCTGAATCTTTTTTTTTGTTACTCATATACTTCTTCTGTGGTTTTATATCATTATTTCATGCAGTGGGCAACTGCAGCTTTGAGCTGAGGATCTGCCCAACATCATAGTGTGATTTGATGGCAGAGAGGAGTGGTGACTAGGAGTGCCATGCTGTGTGTTTGCCTTATGTTAGCCCACCACCTGGAGGAAGGAGAAAACCTGGAAACTTGTGACCAGCAAAAAGGAGGCTGCTTGCCACTTAGAAAAAAATAAAGAATTGTAGCTGGGTGTGCTGGTGCATGATTATAATCTTGGCTACTCTGGGACAGGAGGATTGCAAATTTGAGGCCAGCTGTAGCAACTTTGTGAGACCCTCTATAAAAAATAAAAAGGATTGAGGATGTATCTCTGTGATAGAGAGCCCCTGAGTTCAATCCCCAGTACTGGAAAAAACAACAATGACAAAACACACAAACAAAAGAATTACAACAGAAGGGACTAGAGTATAGCTCACCAAGTGCAATGCCTTGAATTCAATCTCCAGGACCTCAAACAACCAAAACCAAAACCAAAATTAAAAGACAACAACAACAAAAAGAACTTGCAAATGAAAGAGGGAACTTTCACTCCCCACAATGACCTAAGTCTTGGGCACCCTCAGCTGCCATGTCTGTTTCTGCCATGGAGAAACTACTTTCTTCAGTCAGACTCTCTGGGACAACTTCCTGACAGGAGGAAAAGTAGGGGGCAGATGACAAGATCAGAAAAGTCAGAGGATCTTCAGGCGAACAGAGGCCTCTGCTTTCTAGTGCTCAATGCAAGAGTCTCCTGCACTTTACTGAGTGCCAGGATCACTTGTGATGATGTAAAGCAAAATGCTAATCCCTTGTCCTTTTCCCATAAAGTACTGGTTCTATTCTGAGAACCAAGTCCATTTTACCAAGCACCTGGCAGTTCTAATTCCTTGCTTAGGAAACTCTGCTCTGAGTCTGGAAGAGTAAGTAGGTTCTGGACCTTGGTGTGCTCAGATGGTCCTTGGAGGCACAAACCCTTCTATTATGTGGCTCAGCTGTGAGTGGAGAGATTGCAGGGGCAATATGGAAAAGGACTCCAGACTCGCAGGGGCTCTGGCACCTCCTCCATTCTGTCCGTTCTATTAGAGCACAACCTCCAGGAGCTCCCTCATCTCACCTGAATAGCCGTTCTTGCAGGTGGTGGGAATCACAGGCAGCAGGGCATGTGGCAGTAATTTGAAAACCATACAACACTTAAAAGATTTGAAGGATTGTTATATTACCTTTAAACACCAAGAGGTTAGATTAGATATTATGTGAAAAACAAAGTAGAGGTGAGAGGGAGAGAGAGGGGGCTGAGAGAAGTGTGGGGAGCCACTGAATGATTCGCGTCTTCCGTCTAGGAGAGGCTTTGACTGTCACTACATCTCATAGTGACTTGGACATTGCCCTGGTCCTGGAAGTTTGAGGATGCATCTTCAGATGTAGGCGTTGCCCTACAGCCCTTGGGTTGAATGACACTCACATGTCCCTTGTAACTCCGCCCCTTCTTACCTTTTTTGGATGGAACTTTCTAAGAATGAGGGTCCTCCCAATAAAAGCCCACTTCCGAATGTGCTCACTCTCTCTCTCACCAGCCTCTGGAGACTATCCCTCGCTCTCCCATTTGGGGAGCTTGAGGCCAAGAGTGGAGGAGCTGTCCTGAAGCTTGTCTAAAGGTAAATTGTGTGTCTGTGTTTTATTTGTTGTCCCCGGAAATTCATACAAGCAACCTTAAATTCATCTGCCCCTGCGGGCCGGGGTGGCAGAGACTAGAAGAGAATGTAAGCCTGAGACCTTACCCACTGCTCGTGCGGTTCTTGGAGTTCTCTAGTTCAGCTGTCTCCACTTTTCTCCTCTACAGGTTAAAAAGGGCATAAGAGACTCTAATGCATAATTTTCTGAACAGGGCTTAACCACTGATGTTTTTGACTAAAGATGAGGAGCAGGAACTTGTTCCCTGGGTCTGAGTCCCTATAAAAAGGGAGACAGAATTTAAGGTCTCTATGCCCTAGTTGGTCTGGAGGATCTGAGAACTGAGGCTTGGATCCCAGTTTCATGTAGAACAGGGCTGAACAGGGCCCATTTATCAGTTATGGAGAGGCCTTGGGGAGGCAATCCCAAGACAGCTTCTTGAGATGAACACAGATAATTGCTCCAATGTTGATATTTATAGGCAAAGATCTTGGGCAATGAGTCTAGTTTACAAGAAGTAAACAAATCATTACCATGCATCAGTCCTAAAAGTTGCCCTAGGAGTAAGGATAAATGAAAAATAAAGAAGAATCCATGCATTCTGAAACCAAGCTTTGGAACATCTCAGACACTAATCTTGGATCAAGATGATTTCAAATACTAAGTAAAAGCAACTGAAAAAAAATTGTTTGGAGGAAAACAATGTCTCTTAGACTTCACATTATTTTTCTCAATATTTTTTAAGGACAATATTCAACACAAAAACAAAGTAGACATACAAGGAAATAAGATTCCAAAAGCAAGAACCAACACATGGAAAGCATGTAGGAACTCTGTAATCATCAGACACAGGCTGAACAACAATGATGCTAATGTGTTAGGTAATAAAATGAAGCTGGAAAGTTAAGAAAAAAAATTTTTAAAAACCGAAACATCATGGGTACTTAGGATAAAGGCCCATTGGTAGCACTCCGGAGGTTAACCTGCATTTCCTATAGTGATGACTTCCTGTAAGGGTACCTTCATGTCCCTTCACATCACCCCCTTCCTATCCTTACCAACATTTATCTTTTATTTCTTTGATAATGGTCATTCTAACAGGTGTGAAGTGATATTTCATTGTGGTGTAATATCTGTTCTTACTAATTTAATATTGGCTACATCCTCTATTGTTTAACAATTGTTATATTGTGTATGTCTGTTATATTTTGATATAGTGTATATTATATAATATATCTACTACATTTTATTTTGAAGGTTATGTATTTGAAACAACTCCACCCCAAACTACCATGAGACCCATGATTTCATCAGCATTATTTTTAGCTAAATAAAAAAAGGTGAGCCAATATGAAGTCAGTTTAAATACCTGTCACCCTTTTTAACAGTCACTGTCTCATGGCTAGATTTGCTTGTTTTTATCTACAATTTCCTCCTCATCCCCTAGCCCTTTAGATTAGTTTGAAGCAAATTCTATATATCATATCATTTCACTGGTAAATGTCTATGTGTATTTATAAAAATAGAAATGCTTAAGGAAAGAGTTATATATTTATGTATTTCTTAAGGAAATAACCACTAGGCCATTATCTCACTTAAAAATTTAACACTAATTTATTTGTATCACCTAATGTCTAGTATGGTTCACATTTCTAACTGCCTTATACTGGTAAAAATAATTCACTACTTAAGAATTAGAAAATAAAAATAAAGAACAAATGAAACCCCAAATTAAGAGAAGGAAAGAAATAAAAAAATTCAAGGGAAATAAAATGGAGAATTTAAAAAATATAAAATATCAATGAAATACTTTTTTTAAAAAAAGATGAATTTGACAAGATTTAGCCAGGTTACCTAGGGAAAAATAAAGAAAGAGAATTCAAATAAATAAAATAAGAGATGAATAAGGAGACATTATAATTGATACCAAAAATTATAAGGATACCAAAAACTATAGAAACTTTTATTATGAACAATTATATGAGAACACATTGAAAAATCTAGAAGAAATGGATAAAATTCTGCATAGCACAGGAAAACAATTAATAGAGGCAGCCTACAGATGGAGAAAATCTTTACCAGCTATTCATCTGACAAAGGATTATGACTGTGGTCATATACTTCACCTACCAACATAGTACTCCTAGTTTCATTTCCCTGACTATCCCATCTTGAATTTCTGCTCATCTGAGCCCTGTGGTCATTTGTTTTTAATGTGCTTTAATGGCATACATGTATATTCTTGAAAAATATTTATTTTTGTTGTTTTAATTGTTTATAGCCTTATAAAAATGGTATCAATAATAATCTGGGAATTTGCATTTTTAAAATGTAGTATTTTGTTGCTAAGATTCAATCGAATTGTATGTAGTATGTCTCATGAAAAAAGAGATTTCTCTGTTGGTGAGGGTGATTGATCCCAATGACCAAGGACATCATGTTATTGCTATATGTTGGAGGACAAAGAGGACTGTCTGGTCCTGTGTCTGGGATGCCTCTTGATATTTCCATGACCAACAAATAAAACAAATAGCAACTCCATAAGAGTTGCCCCTAAATAGTGCTTTGAGGCTTTAGATTCCCCCCAAATAGAAGTTACCTCTACAAGTGAAGACTGAGCAGCAGCTGAGTGGTCCTCAGAGATTAGAGCGTCAGAGATATGGTCATCCCTCCTCCATGTCCCTAGGTCTGGATGACCACTATCATTACTCTGGTCCTATAGGAAGTCACTTTCTGCACTCAATAATCACTGGGCAACCTCAGCATACTTTTCCCTTCTGTTAGTCATTTTCAGAATACACCTTTGTATTCAGTGTTTTTGGTTTAAACATAACAGAAGTGATTTCTGTTTCCTTAACCATCCTAAGTAAACTTCAGTGATGTATCAGCTATCAAGGCTTTTCCAAACTTAGTCAATCCTAGGGTTTACATGGAGTAACTTAAATTACTGTGTTAAAATTATTTCAGGACAGCATGCTTGACAGAATCAAAGGAGATGGATAAGACAATGACTTGAAAGACAGGGGCAGTAGTTTTTATTTGCAATGGAATCTCTGCATGTGCACATAGATTCTTATGATTATTGTAGGAAATAAAGAAAGGAAGGTCAACTTCCCTTATCTAACTTAGAGGAATAATGTGAGTTTGATTTCAACAGTTAGGTATTTGGACTTCTCCTAAGAATATATATTTTCTCAGCTCTTCTTCTGTAGAATTCTCTTGGGCACTTAATATTTCTCTATAAAAATATTGGAAGTATCTTATTGCATTTGACCTTATTGAGTATACCCATTGCAGAAATATTAACCTTGTATATATTATTTAAGCATATTATTGAAGGATTCACTTATTCATTTAACACAATTTTATTAAGTAGGTACTATATGTCAATTGTTCTAAGTGCTGAAGTAGAGCAGGGAACAAGACATATCCCCAACCTTCATTCAGGCTTGGAGAGACAGAGAATAGATAAAATTTATGTGTCATTTTCATTGCCTAACCTTGAAAACGCCCTAATAAAATACCTTTATTTATTGCATCCTGTGATCATTCATTTGTACGAATTTATAATTTGTTTAAAAGAAGAAAATTGTGATAGTTCTCATCCTTGGTGTTTAAGGGTCCCAGAAGATGTTAAAATGTGAGTACCATCATTTTCAAACATTCATGGACAAATTCTTGGCAACATGAATTAAATATAGAAGATAATAATTTTATATTTTACCTCTCAGTTAAAAAATAATAAAACAACCTGTGTATTATTCTAGGATATACTCAAGCCATCTTTTAAGAACATTATTTTACTGGAAAAATGAGATCGATGAGAGATCATTTGTATGTCATTAATGTTTTGAGAAAGTTTTCTGATTTTCTCATAAGTAGAACAAAACGTGGATCATAGGGTTCCTTAGTGGGTATTCAGTGTTGTACTGGGTTAACTCTGTTTTGGGAATGTTACCTACATAATCAGAATTAATGGCCAGAATTATGGCCTCTCCTTCCCTGAGCCACTCAAGAGAATCCCAGTCACGTCATTATCAACACTGGTCTTTTTTCTTCATGTATTATATGCCACCTAAGATTTTGGTCATTATTTTGTGTTGGAATGAATTATACCAGCATTGATTTCATTTATTAGATCAGAATCATTATTCCTTTAAACCATGAAAAACCTACATTACCATCATTTTAGTAAAATTTTAGGGAGAACTCTATGATCTTAAAAGACAGTCTTATTTTAATCAATATGAAGGAAGCATAAAAAGATATTCCTAAATTCCTCAAAGATTTTAAAGATGGATAAATTATGTCCACTCCAATTATCTGTAATCATTATCTGATTGCATATCAGAGACATTATCGTCATTCACCCATTCTACCTCTGCCAGCGTTTACTGGGTGTACCTTATATGACCAGGATTGTGAAGATAGTCTTATGTGAATACAGCTCCTGCCCTCAGAGGCTTTCAAGCCTACTAGGCTGGATTAAACATAATAGCCACATAAAAATGCTGACTTTTAGTCTTCAAAGCATGAGATCTGACCACACTCTGTGACACCAGCAGGGCAGATATTGTTGTTTCAATACGTAGTTGTAGAAGCCTAGGGTCAAACTTTTTTCAACTTTACTCTGCTAGTCAGTTGCAAAGGGGGATTGTGAACCCAATAGCTTGTGCTGCTGATCAGCCAACCAAAATAGAAATGTGGTCAAAGTGATCATTTCCATAAGTTGTTTCACTAAATGGCTATAAGTTTTTAGAGACTAGAGATTTATGGCTCTAAAGCTTGGAAGAAGCTTTCTGTAGGAGATAACATTGAAGGTGATATTCCAAGTTCCTCCCAGTGGTGAGCACTGTATGCAGTGTATGACCTCACATTGGTTATGAAGAGCTTCTTCTATGAAAGAGTTTCTTCAGAGCAGCCTTCATGTCTTGGTTTCTCAGACTGTAGATGAAAGGATTTAACATCGGGGTCACTGTCATGTACATCACAGTTATCACAGCATCCTTTAGGCTGTAAGTGGTCAGAGGTCGGAAATACATGCCCATGACTGTCCCATAGTACAAGGAAACAACTGTGAGGTGAGACCCACAGGTGGAGAAGGCTTTGCGTACACCCTTCGTGGATGGAACGCGGAGGACCGTGGAAAAGACAGGAACATAGGAGACAACGA
Organism: Urocitellus parryii; assembly: GCF_045843805.1. NCBI lineage: Eukaryota > Metazoa > Chordata > Mammalia > Rodentia > Sciuridae > Urocitellus > Urocitellus parryii. Next base: position 135,215,311 of record NC_135537.1, read on the forward strand.
TGCACAGTAATGGCACAGAGAAAACACCAACCCCTAGGTACATCATCTTCACGTTCAAGTGTATGTCAGAACAGGACAGCTTGAGCAAGGGAGAAATGTCACAGTAGAAGTTGGCCACTTCCTTGCTGCCACAGAAGGACAGACCAGCTGTGAGCAGAGTGTGAGGAAGGGCATTGGCGTTTCCAATCACCCAGGATGCAACCACCAGCAGGACACAGGACCTTGGACTCATGATGGCTGTATAATGAAGAGGGCGGCTGATGGCCATGGCTCAGTCATATGCCATGGCTTTCTGTGTTGACCAAAGCTATCATGAAATACATCTGTGTCAGGCATCCCCCAAAGGAGATGGCTTTGCTGTCCAGGAGATGATTGGCCAGCATCTTAGGGATGGTTACAGAGGAGAAGAAGATGTCGACAAGGGAGAGGTTGGCCAGGAGGAACTACTTGGGGTTGTGGAGGTGAATGTCAGAGAGAATGGCGAGGATGATGAGCAAGTTTCCTACCAGGGTGATGGGGTAAATGAACAGGAAGAGGATGAAGAAGAAATCCTCCTGCTCCTGCTGACCTGTGACTCCCAAGAGGATGAACTCCATGGTAGAAGACTGGTTTTCTTTCTTCATGGTTCCTTTGACATGAAAGGTGATATTATGATAATTATTAGTGCCATTACTGTGCATTATGATCTTCTGTATGCAACACTTTTGACTCTAGTGATAGGCTTTCTCAATACCTGCCTTCATAAAATCCAGAGATACTCAAACTTTGGAGAAACATTTCTGTTGGTCTATGGAACTAACTGACATTCACCAGGACACTCATGTCTACAAAATGAGCAATGTGTGAATCAGAAGTATTCATCCTCTGTGGGAGAAAGGTGGGGCTGCAAATTGGTACAGCCAATATGGAAAGCAATATAGAGATTTCTTGGAAAACTGGGAATGGAACCACCATTTGACTCAGCTATCCCTCTCCTCGGTCTATAACCAAAGGACTTGAAAACAGAATATTACAGGAACACAGCCACATCAATGCAGCACAATTCACAATAGCTAAACTGTGGAACCAACCTAGATGTCCTTCAATAGATGATTGGATTAAAAATGTGACACATCTACACAAGAGAATATTACTCAATATTAAAACAGAATAAAATCATGGCATTTTCAGGTAAATGGATGGAGTTAGAGAAGATAGATGCTAAGTCAAGTTAGCCAATCCCAAATAACCAAATGCCAAATGTTTTATTTAATATAAGGAGGCTGATTCATAGTGGGATAGGGAGAAGGAGCATGGGAGGAATAGATGAACTTTAGATAGGTCAGAAGGGAGGGGGCATGGGGCTATAAATGATGGTGGAATGTGATAATCATTATTATCCAAAGTACATGTATGAAGACATAAATTGGTGTGAATATACTTTGTATACAACCAGAGATATGAAAAATTGTGCTCTATATGTGTAATAAGAATTATAATGCATTCTGCTGTCATTTATAAATAATTAAAAAGAAGTTCTCATTCTCCCCTATTAGCATGCCATAAACACCCAAGACTCAATCATTTCATAATTAAATCTCACATTCCATGGTCTACAGTCTTTGTTAGACCCTAGGGAAAAATTGTAAGCATGTGACAAATACAGTTTATTCATTCATTCATCAGTGTATATGTCATAGTCCCTGCTCTCAAGGACCTGACAATGTAATGGAGAAGCCAGAATCACATACTGATTGTATTATACATGATAGGGAACAGACAGCATTTTGGAGTTTTTGACTAAATTCTCCAGGGCAAGGATTTCTTAGTGGAGGAACTGGCCTGGAAATGTGGAATTGTTCTATAGACCAAACAAAGAGTGATCCGAGACCCCATAAAGTGATGGGTCTGTAGGGGTATTGGGAGATTATAAATCACAAGGATCACTGGGTTTAGATCCCACCAAAATAGACCAGTGAATTTTCTCCCTTGGTGTCCCACTTTGGAAGTAGACTTTACCTTACTACGGTTACAGAGTGTGAGAATCACAGGCCACCACACTTATTGAGCAAAATTGAAAGGGAAAAAAGTCCTTTAGTGAGCAAGACAGGTAAGCGACTGGGAGCAGGCTAGTGCCTCAAAGAACTCTCAGCACTTGAACTGTGGAAGCACAGAGTTTATAAAGACAAAACCCACCAAAACCACAAGGAGGTAGGTGAGAAAAGGCTTTGTTGAGACAGATATTTTGATTACATGAGAGAATTGTTTTGATCATACATTTCAGTCATTTTAGTTATATATCAGGGCCATAGTCAGGGTCATGGGAAGCTCCTACTCTACTGTCAACATACATACAGCTGTTAGGAGGCTGAAAAGAAAACATTTCAAGCAAACATAAAATGGAGTCAGGTCAGAACAAAATGATATTATTTTGATTCTATTATATTTGACCATCTCCTTTAAGTTGTTTTATATCTGACAAGCCGTCCAATATACAGAATCACCATGCTTTTCTCTTCAGACTTCTTTCTGTTCTTGGTTATTTTGTGTTGTGACTCATGTAACTCCACAGTACCTATAACTACTGTTTAATAAACTCACAGGTCTAGTTTGGCAGGCCTGGTCTCCTCTTCCCATATTTTCATGTCCACTCTTCTGGACAACATGTCTTGCTACTCAAGATTTGGGGGAAAGGAATATCATGCATTGTTTATATTAACTTCTCTGGACTGATGATAGATAAGTGTTGTTCATTGCAAACACCCATAAGTTTTCCCTCCATATTGCTTGAGTGAAATCCTGGTTTATTGCATTCCCTAACTGTAGCATGCTCACAAGAACGATCTCCTAATTTACCTCTCTTCAGTGCCTTGGTTATTTTGATTCTTATTTTAATATAATGTTTGTGTACTGCCCTTATACCTCATATCTCGGTGCTTTGGCTCACACCATCTTACTCTTCTAACTGAAACATCATTAGTTCTGCCTTCACTGCTCCATTGCAGGTTCCTCTTTGTCCCATCTTGCATTTTAAGACATACTAACTATGACAGACTACTAGCTGCTCGTCCAAATCCATACTATTCTTTTCTTCTTGGATATTCAACTAGACTACATTTCCCAGGCTCCCTTCTGTTGAGGTTTGGTCATATGAGGAAGTTCTAGCCTATCCACTTATGTGATCCAGTGCTGGGCTTCCCTATTCTCTCTTGTGCCAAATCTATGCAAATATGGAGGATGCTGAATGGGATGATGGAGTCACATGGGGAGGATGAGCCTGTATCCCTAGTTCTTCATATCTAGGAGAGACACCCACCACCAAGAGTACCCACATGGACTGTTATTAGGAGAGATGTAATCTCTTATTCTCTTAAAGCCACTTTACATTGTGTGATCAATTAGTTGCAATAATATGAGTTTTCATAATTAACTCACCAATTTTCCTGAAGAGGTTTCCACTTAAAAACTAATCAAATCTGTAATTAATTCAGTCACCAATTCTCAGTGTTTCTGATAGTAATATGTGAATTATATGCTAGGCATGAGGGATGTAGGTCTACTTATCTCTGTCATATCTAATCAGGATATGCTTTCTTGTATCTACATTTAAAGCAGTTTGGGTTTGTCAAAATTTTAAGATGTCTTTTATTTAATCTTCATCTAGAATCCCTATACCTTTGATTTCAAAGGGTTCTATGAGCCTGGAGGCTCAGAGACTATGTTTATTTTGTATAATACAGAAATGTAAGATCTCAGAGGTTGGGCTCTAAGCAACCTGGCACACTAAGCTGATGTTGACAGGTCCCATTCTTAATAAAATACATAGAAAGTTTAGAAAATTGCAAACACAAAACTCCCACCAAAAACATAACCAAATGTAAAAGAAAGGGAGAGGCATACCTGGTTGAGGGGCAAAAAGAAAACCCTAAAAAAGAAATATAATCCATAGTCAATGCTGTGGTGGCCCCTTGGGGTTTGTGATCAGCAATTAGGTAAGCCCTCATGGTTGGAGCTTGGGATGTTTGTGCCACTTGGTAGAGTAGATGTGGCCACAGAGCCACATAAAGTGTGGAGATTAGTAGTCTGCATAAAATGCTTGAAGTATTAGCCTATTTGTGGAAACATCAATAGAAAGAATTTGCTAAGTAATGATTGTAAACAAAAGATATTACTCATAGAAAATATGATTATCTACAAATAAATCCATGAACTCTCTGGATGACCAAAGAGATTTCAACAATTTTGTTAGTTATAAGCCACTATGTAGAAAAATCGATGCTATATAAATAAATTAGAAAATATAATTTCAAAAAGATTCCTCAAAAAAATAGTTGTAAAACAAACCTAGATGCCCTTTAATAGATGAATGGATAAAGAAACTGTGGTATATATACAAATAGAATATTACTCAGCATTAAAATAGAATAAAATCATGGCATTTGCAGGTAAATGGATAGAGTTGGAGAATATGCTAAGTGAAGTAAACCAATCCCCAAAAACCAAAGGTGGAATGTTCTCTCTGATAAGTGAATGCTAACTCATAATGGGGAAAAGGGGATATGGGAAGAATGAAGGAACTTTGGATTGGGCAAAGAGGAGGGTGGAGGAGAGGGGGCTTAGGGGTAGGAAAGATGGAATAAGAAGAACATCATCACTCTAGGGACATGTATGATTACACAAATGGTGCAACTCTATATTGGGTAAAACCAGACAAATGAAAATTGTCCTCCATTTGTGTACAATGAAACAAAATGCATCTGCTGTCATATATAATTAATTAATTTTTTTTAAATGTTAAAAACGACAAAAACAATTTTAAAATAGTTGAAGAAAGTTTCGAGTCATCTAGAAATAATTCTAACTAAAGAGGTCCAAAAGAAGTTTCCGATATCAATAAATTTTAATAAACTTTAATGAAGGACCAAAAAAAAAAAAAGGAAAGGAAATTTGGGGCTATAGAGAATGTTCAGTCTCACTGTAGAAACCTCAGTTCTTTTCCAGTTAATGTGTGAATTCAATGAAATCCCAATGCAAATGCCACAGGTTTCCTTTACACATAAAACTTAAAAAATTGATTGAAACTAAAACAATTTGTGGAAGAACTACAAGGGAGAAGGAATTGGCAAACAATGAGCCTATATGAAGCTGAAATCCATACACCTTCCACCCAGCAATTAATCTTCCTAACTAGCCCCAGAGAAACCCCAGCACATGGCCTCAAGAAGACATGCATGAGATGCGTATTGCTACATAGGAAAGTCAGAAATGGGCCACTCAGTGAGAGATGAATAAGAAAATTGTGCTACATTCTTACTAATAGATTCCTTTCAATGGTTTTTAAAATAAATTCACATAGATACCTCAGACATAAATAATGTGGTGAGAGAAAGCGGTTGCTTGAAGATATATGGCACATCAGAAAATACATGTACATGTTCATCTAAAGTAATATACCTGGAATGTAGCTGGAGCATAAGTCCTGAATGTAAAGTATCCTACTAAGAGTAGAAGAGTGATTATCTCTGAGTGGGAATCAGAAAGATTTTTGGGTGGGAACAAGGACATTTCAAGTGTTTCTGCAATGTTTGTCATAAAAGTTGGAGGAATGGGCTGGGGATGTGGCTCAAGTGGTAACATACTTGCCTGGCATGCGCAGGGTGCTGGGTTTGATCCTCAGCATCACGTAAAAATAAAATAAAGATGTTGTGTCCACCGAAAACTAAAAAATAAATATTAAAAAATTCTCTCTCAAAAAAAAGTTGGAGGAAATATGAAATTTTACACAATTAATTTTACACAAATTTTGTTATGTTATTCTCTGCTATTCTGGTATTTTAGCAGTATAATAATTAATACATTCAATTCCAAATAGAGATTTCACATGTTTGGTCATGATTTCATTAGTAGGGTAGCCATGGTGCTGGTGGATCAAGTCCATTTTTTTTCCCCCAGTACTAGAGATTGAACCAAGGGACACTCTACCACTGAGCTACATTTCTAGGCATTTAAATTTTGAGATAGAGTCTCATTCAGTTGCCAAGTCTGAACTGCAACTTGTAATCTCCTGCCTCAATCTCCAGAGTCCCTGGGACTGTGAGTGTGCAGTACCAAGCCTGGTTTAAGCCCCTGACTCACTGAAGGTAGGAGATAGAGGTTTCTTTGTGAGTAAGCTGAGAACAAAAAGGGGTACATTTGGAGAGAAATACATACATCAAGCTATGTGAGGGAGAAAATGAGTAGTATTTTCATTCTCTACCTTGATACCAGCTCTTTCCCATTAACTGACAAACATATTGTACCCTCTTCAGTCATTCAATGAATCGTCCTCAGTCCTGTAACTACCACTCCTTTTCTTACCTATATTCTTCCTTTCTGAATTGTTCTTTATAGAGATGTCATCTGTTGGAATGAAAAATATAATACATAGATACGATTGTGTCCATTTCTTTACAATCACTCATTTCTATGCATCAGTACATAGATGAAGTTCAATGTCCTCATGGAAATAATCTCAAGTACCAAAAATTCAGACAGTAGAGGATGATTCCAGGAAAAAAAAAGTGTTGTGTATCTATCAGAGCAGAGAGAACAGGACAGGACAGGGAATGGGAAGATATCAGCTTAGAAAACTAGTTGTGGTTTCGTTTTGAGAGGATTTTCATCTAATGCAAGGTCTTTATTCTTTATTAAGTACTAAGAATTTATAAGGTGGTTGTGGGTTACCCTAACCATTTTTCGTTTGTTTAGTTGTAAATGTATGTGCTTGAAGATATGTACTAAATGACCAATGAGGATGGAAACATTTTGACTGACAATCCAGTATAAGGACAACTTCAAAGGGATAAGAAAAAAAAAGTGTGGTGGGCTAAGAATGTAAGAAAGAGAGGTGTAAGAATAGGAAAAAGGGTTGGTATAATCAATGCAGCAACCAAAGCATCAGGGAACCAGAGGATCTGAGCACAGGATGGTCTTCAGGATAGACAGACAAAGGGTATGATAATACAATGTGGTTACAGGGAGAGAGGATTTATGTTGAAACCATGGAGAAAAAGGTAAAAAGACTCTTATGATACCAGGGAGGGGAGCGGGAGATGCATTCACATGAATGCTAGAGGCCCAGAATCTGAACCTTGAGTTCACTGGAGGGAAGTCAGAGCCTCAGACACTGCTAACCACCAATATCCACTTCCTGGGACATGTTTGTGCTCTGAGAAGTCAGTGACTTGAGTGTGATGGTGCTGAGGACAATTGACAGAAGAGGCCAATTGCTTCCCCTTTTCTTTGTGGGGGGGCAACAGAGATGGTCAAGGAGATATCCTTCATGTGCTTTAGATTCTCACCTGTGCTTTGACAAGGAGACACCACCACCTTGTGAAGGGCCCTTTCCAAGGTGCCGCTGAGTGTGCAAGTGGACAGCATCTCCTCTCTAAGGCCATGCAGGTGTGTGAGTGTGCATGCACACAGCACAAGCCACACTGACTACGACTTCAGGAGACAGATAGGACCTAAGATCTAGATAACCTGTCTTACCTACCTCATCCTGATCCTGTGTTCATGGACAGGAGCCCTGGAGAAGTAAGGTCAGTGGGGAGGATACCATCTCTGTCTTATATCACATCTTGGGAACTTTAGGATCTGGAATCAGGATGAGGCTTGTACCTACCCTGATTTAACTACTGCAACTCAATGTGACTTTTGGCCGTTTATTTCACCTGGTAAATTATATTTTGTAAAATAGCATAATAATTCAACTTACCTTGTGGGGGCTTTTCAAGGGTCAAGGAAAGGAATGCATGTGGTGAAGAGCTGGCGATCTATTGCTTGATGTTGGTGTTATAAACCATCTGTAATGTCCTCAGCCCTCACCTGTGGAGTCAGCTCGGATGTTGTCAAGAAATGTCCTGGACCGGAGGCTGTTACTTTTCCACAAGTGGGAAGTTTGCAGGCAGCTGGTATATCATCGGCTAGCCTTCCTTTTGGAGTTCAAGCTTTCCTGGGTCTCGGTGAGTGAGGTAGAGAAGACAGGTCCAGGATGGTTTGGAAAGAGGCACTCTTAGTTGACCTATGGAATATAAGGGATGGTAGGAACTGTTCAGGATGGGACCTGAGAATGAGAGATCTAGTTTCCAATTCAAGGAAGCTGGGTAGGCCATAGGAGAAAGGTGGTTAGGAATGAGCCACCAGGTTATAAGTCTCCTAAACCATGACTCTCCTGTGTCTTCATTCAGGTCAAAGAGTAATTGTTGGGATTCATTGACACTCCTCGAGTGGGTCCCTGAGGGGATATAGTGGCTCCCAACAGTGATCTTCCCCAAAATGATTTATAAAAAGACTTCTTGGAGACTGTCTCCAGGGTCTGAGCTGTGGGCTGACCTATTCCACCTTCTTTGTGATCTCCTGTCTTCTGTTGTTCAACTTAAACTTGAAACCACCTCTTGGGAGTTGCAAGAACTATGGTTCAGTTGAGCTGCTGGTATTTCTTCCTTTCTATTCTGTTAAGTTTGACAAAAAAAGAAATATACTTCATCTTTTCCATTGAATTTGACTTGGAGAGTTTTAGGGTGCAAGGTATACTCTCTTTAATATAGCATGCTGAGAGTTGGTCTTCACATTATCTAAGTACTTAAAGATGGAAAATCTAGATGTTGTCTAGTCCACTTTATGTATGTGTTCCCTCATAATAGCTCCGAATAATTGTCATTGTCCAATGATTTAGCACCTCCTATGGCAGTGAGTCACTATCTTCTGTAGAAGGTAATGGTGAAGACTGTAAGTCCTGACAGCATGACCGTTGACTGACTCTGCAACTTACTGAATATAACTGGCCTTGAACAGTTATTTAACTTATCCACTACTAAAATGGAAATAATCATGATAGTGAGAACAACATTCTCACACAGTAATAAGGACTGAATGGATTAATAGCTAGAAAAATTCTGTTTTTTAGAACTAAAAAAAGTTTTTCATTTAGAATATGAAGTTATCCAAAATAATATAGACACATGTTTCAAACAAGTAAAGTTATTCAAAAGCCAAAGACCATAAATCTTGAAAACCAATGAGTATTAGTTTTTGTTCTTAGAATATTTTGGGTGCAAGAAAACTTGTAAAATGATTTAATCCACAACTTTGCCTTTAAGGTGAAACTGCTACTGTCAGGAAGTTTCTTTTTTTTATTTGTTCTTTTTAGATATGCATGATGCTAGAATGTAATTTGATATACATACATGTAGTATAACTTCCCATTCTTGTGGTTGTACATGATGTGAAGTAATATCAGTCATGTATTCATATATGAACATAGGAAAGTAATGTCCTAGTCATTCTATGGTCTTACCTATTCCCTTCTCCTCTCTCTTCCATTCATTCCCTTTATCTAATCCAATGAACTTCTATTCTTCCCTTCTAACCCCTTATTGTGTTTTAGCATCCACATATCAGAAAGGACATTTGGCCTTTGTTTTTTGGATTGGCTTATTTCACTTAGCACGACAGGCTCCAGTTCCAACCATTTACTGGAAAATGCCATAATTTCATTCATCTTTATGGCTGAGTAATATTCCATTGTAAATATGTACCATATTTTCTTTATCCTTTCATCTTTTGAGGGGCACCTAGGCTGGTTCCATAGTTTAGCTATTGTGAATTGAGCTGCTATAAATATTGATGTAATATGATTTTTAGTCCTTTGGGTATATGCCAAGGAATGGGATAACTGAGTCAAATAGTGGTTCTATTCCAAATTTTCTGAGGAATCTCCATACTGCTTTCTAGGGTGATTGTACCAATTTGCAGTCCCACTAGTAATGTATGAGTGTACCCTTTCCCCCACATGCTTGCCAACATTCATTGTTACTTGTATTCTTGATAATTGCCATTCTGACTGGAGTGAGACAGAATCTCTTTGTCATTTTAATTTGCATCTCTCTAATTGCTAGAGATGTTGAACATGTTTCATATACTTGTTGACTGATCATATTTCTTCTGGAAAGTGTGTAGGGAGCCATCCATGAACTGTGAATAAACTAAAATGATGTTGAAGCCATTAGGCAGGAAAGTATGGTATCAGGAACTCCCAGCTACAATCCTGCTGGTTTGAGAATTCCTGGTTCATGTGGCTTCCTACCCAGCTCCATCACAAGTTCAGCAGAGCACCAGAGATGGGCATGACCTGTTAAGAAATGAGCAGCCTGCTTACCTCCAGCCATATCCTGTTTTTTTTGAAGAAGCTCATGTGGATCCATTTTGATCTGTACTGGTATAAATAAAGCAAGTGGGGGGCTCCTTCATTTATTAGAAGCCATATGCATTTGGTTGGCCTAAACTGTCACTGTCCCCATTCTGAAAACTTAATTTTGGTCTCTAGTGTTTATTTCATGGGACTATTTTCCTAGCTTTTTAATTTTACAGCCAGCCCATTCCTTTCATAGGAACCTTTTCCCTTGCCCAAGTGGGACGTGGGTGAGAGAAGTGCCTGTTCAGTTCCTTTGCCCACGTATTCTTTTTATTTCTATATGACAGCAGAATGCATAACAATTCTTATTACACATATAGAGCATAATTTTTCATATCTCTGCTTGTATACAAAGTAAATTCATACCAATTCATGTCTTCATACATGTACTTTGGATAATAATTATCATCACATTCCACCATCGTTTAAACCCATGCTTTATCCCTTCCCCTCCAACCCCTCTGCCCTGTCTAGAGTTCATCTATTTCCTCCCACACTCCCCTCCCTATCCCACCATAAATCAGCTTCCTTATATCAAAGAAAACATTCAGCATTTGGTTATTTGGGATTGGGTAACTTCACTTAGCATTGTCTTCTCTAACTTCCATTTACCTGCAGATACCATGATTTTATTCTCTTTTATTGCTGACCAATATTCCATGTGTATATATGCCACATTTTTTAATCCATTCATCTATTGAAGGGCATCTAGGTTGGTTCCATGGTTTAGCTGTTGTGAATTGTGCTGCTGTAAACATTAATGTGGCTATGTCCTTATAGTATGCTGTTTTTAAATCCTTTGGTTATAGTCGTAGGAGAGGGATAGCTGGGTCAAATGGTGGTTCCATTCCCAATTTTCCAAGAAAACTCCATACTGCTTTCCATATTGGCTGCACCAGTTTTCAGGCCCAGCAATGTATAAGTGTAACTTTTCCCCCACATCCTCGCCAACACTTACTGTTGCTTGTATTAATAATCTACCATTTTGACTAGAGTGAGATGAAATCTTAGAGTGGTTTCAATTTGCATTTCTCTAATTTCTAGTGATGATGAATATTTTTGCATGTATGTGTTGATTGTTTGTATATCATGTTCTGAGAAGTGTCTCTTCAGGCCCATGGCCCATTTATTTATTGGATTATTTGTTTTTTGGTGTTGAGTTCTTTACATACCCTAGAGATTAGTGCTCTGTCTGATATGTGAGGAGTAAAAGTTTGCTCCTAGGATGTAGGCTTTCTATTCACCTTACTGATTGTTTCTTTTGCTGAGAAGAAACTTTTTAGTTTGAGTCCATCCCATTTATTGATTCTTGGATTTAATTCTTGTGCTATAGGAGTCTCATTAAGGAAGTTGGGGCCTAGCCCCACATGATGGAGATTAGGGCCTACTTTTTCTTCTATTAGACACAGGGTCTCTGGTTTAATTCCTAAATCCTTGATCCATTTTGCATGGTGAGAGTTAGGGGCTTAATTTCATTTTGTGGCATGTGAATCTCCAGTTTTCTCAGTATCATTTGTTGAGGAAGCTATCTTTTCTCTAATGCATGTTTTTGTCATCTTTGTCTATATAAGATGATTGTAATTTTGTGGATTGGTCTCTGTGTCCTCTATTCTGTATCATTGGTCTACCAGTCTGTTTTTGTGCCAATATCATGCCATTTTTGTTACTATTACTCTGTAGTATAGTTTAAGGTCTGGTATAGCGATACCACCTGTTTCACTCTTCTTGCTTAGAATTGCTTTAGCTATTCTGGGTCTCTTATTTTTCCAGATGAATTTCTTGATTGCTTTTTCTATTTCTAATAGGAATGTCATTGGGATTTTGATTGGAATTACATTAAATCTGTATAATGCTTTTGGTAGTATGGTTATTTTGATAATATTAATCCTTCCTATTCAAGAGCAAGGTAGATCTTTACATTTTCTAAAGTCTTCTTTGACTTCTTTCTTTAGGGTTCTATAGTTTTCATTATATAGATCTTTCACCTCTTTCATTAAGTTGATTCCCAAGTTTTATTTTTTGAGGCTATTGTAAATGGGGTAGCTTTCCTCATTTTACTTTCTGAGGATTTGTCACTGATATACAGAAATGCCATTGACTTATAGGTGTTGATTTTATATCCTGCTACTTTCCTGAATTCATTTACTAGTTCTAGAAGTTTTCTGGTGGAGTTTCTTTGGGTCTTCTAGGTATAGAATCATATCATCAGCAAATAGTGCTAATTTAAGTTCATATATATATCCCTTTATTCTTTCACCTATCTAATTGCTCTGGCCAGTGTTTCAAGAACTATGTTGAATAGAAGTGGCGAAAGAGGGCATCCCTGTCTTGTTTCAGATTTTCAAGGGAATGCCTTCAATTTTTCTTTGTTTAGAGTGATGTTGGCCTGAGGCTTAGGGTACATAGCCTTTGCATTCTTGAGATATGTTCCTCTTATCCCTAGTTTTTTTAGTGTTTTGAACATAAAGGGGTGCTGTATTTTGTCAAATGCTTTTTGTGCATCTATTGAGAAGATCATATAATTCTTATCTTTAAGTCTATTGATGTGATGAATTACATTTATGATTTCCATATATTGAACCAACCTTGCATTCCTAGGATGAATCTCACTTTATCATGGTGCACAACCTTTTTGATATGTTTTTATATTTGATTTGCCAGGATTTTATTGAGAATTTTTGCATCTATGTTCATCAGAGATATTGGTCTGAAGTTTTCTTTCTTTGAAGTGTCTTTGTCTGGTTTTGGAATTAGGGTGATATTGGCCTCATAGAATGAGTTTGGAAGTGCTCCCTCTTTTTTATTTACTGAAATAAATTGTAGAGTATTGGTATTAGTTCTTCTTTAAAGGTCTTGTGGAATTTGGCTGTGTATCCATCTGGTCCTGGGCTTTTCTTGGTTGGTGAGCTTCTGATGGCATCTTCTATTTTCTCACTTGATATTGGTCTGTTTAAGTTGTGTATATCTTTCTGACTCAATCTGGGCAGATCATATGACTTAAAAAATTTGTCAGTGCCTTCAATGCCTTCTATTTTATTGGAGTATAAGGTTTCAAAATAATTTCTAATTATCCTCTGTATGTCTGTAGTGTTTTTGTGATATTGTCTTTTTCATCACATATGCTGGTAACTTGAGTTCTCTCTCTCCTTCTCTTCATTAGCATGGCTAAGGGTCTGTCAATTTTATTTATTTTTTTCAAAGAACCAACTTTTTGTTTTGTCAATTTTTTTTCAATTGTTTCTTTTGTTTCAATTTCATTGATTTCCTCTCTAATTTTAATTATTTCTTGCCTTCTACTGCTTTTGCTGCTGATGTGTTCTTTTTCTAGGGCTTTGAGATGTAGTATGAGGTCATTTATTTGTTGACTTTTTCTTCTTTTAAGGAATGAACTCCATGCAATGAATTTTCCTCTTAGTACTGCTTTCATAGTGTCCCAGAGATTCCGATATGATGTGTTTGTGCTTTCATTTACCTCTAAGAATTTTTTAATATTCTCCTTGATGTCTTCTGGAACCCATTTTTCATTCAATAGCATATTGTTTAGTCTCCATGTGATGCAGAAATTTTTATTTTTTATTTTGTCATTGATTTCCAATTTCATTCCAGTATGATCTGATAAAATGCATGGTAGTATCTCTACTTTTTTTATTTTTTAAGAGTTGCTTTGTGAATAGTACATGGTCCATTTTAGAGAAGGATCCATGTGCTGCTGAGAAGAAAATGTATCCACTTGATGCCAGTTGAAATATTCTATATATGTTAGTTAAGTCTGTTATTAATTGTGTTATTGTGCTCCATAGTTTCTTTATTCAACTTTTGTTTTGAATATATATCTAGAGTGAGAGAGGTGTGTTAAAGTCACCCAAGATTATTGTGTTGTGATCAATTTGACTCTTGAGCTTGAGAAGAGTTTGTTTGATGAACATAGCTGCACCATTGTTTGGGGCATATATATTTATGATTGTTATGTATTGTTGGTGTATGGTTCCCTTGAGAAGTATGTAATGTCCATCTTTATCCCTTTTGGTTAACTTTGGCTTGAAATCTACTTTATTTGATATGAGGATGGAAACCCCTGCTTGCTTCCACAGTCCATGTGAGTGGTATGATTTTTCCCAACCTTTCACTGTGTCTGTGTAAGTCTTTTTCTATCAGATGAGTCTCCTGTAGGCAGCATATTGTTGGGTCTTTTTTAAATCCAATCTGCTAGCCTATGTCTTTTGATTAGTGAGTTTAAGCCATTAACATTTAGAGTTACTATTGAGACATGGTTTGTATTTCTAGCCATATCTGTTTATTTTTGTTATTTAACTTGACTTGGTTTTCCTCTTTGATTAGTTTTTCATTTAGGGTACTATACCTCCTCTGCTGGTTTTCATTGTTGTTTTTCATTTCCTCTTCCTGAAATATTTTGCCAAGGATGTTTTGTAGTGCTAGTTTTCTAGCTATAAATTCTTTTAATTTTTGTTTATTGTGGAAGGTTTTTATTTCATGTTTACATATGAAGCTTGATGTTGCTGGAGACAAAATTCTTGGTTGGCACCCATTATCTTTCAGAGCTTGATATATGTTGTTCCAGGATCTTATAGCTTTCAGGGTCTGTGTTGAAAAATTAGCCATATCCTAACTGGTTTACTCCTATATGTAATCTTATTCCTTTCTTTTGTGGCTTTTGAAATTCTCTTCTTATTCTGTATGTTGAGCATTTTCATTATAATGTGTCTTGGTATGAATCTGTTGTGATTTTGCACATTCGGCATCTTGTAGGCTTCTTGGATTTGGATTTCCAATTTATTATTCATGTTTGGAAAGTTTTCTGATATTATTTCATTGAACAGTTTGCTCATTCCTTTGGTTTGGGCCTCTATGCATTCCTCTATCCCAATAACTCTTAAATTTGGTCTTTTTATGCTATTCCATATTTCTTGTATGTTCTGCTTATGGTTTCTTATCATTTTCACTGTGCTATCTATGTTCTTTGCAAGATGATATGTTTTATCTTCATTGTCTGATGTTCTATTTTCTTAATGGTCTACTCTGTTGGTGATGCTCTCATTTGAGTTTTTAATTTGGTTTATTATTTCTTTCATTTCAAGGATTTTTGTTTTTTTTAGAACCTCTATCTCCGTATTGAAGTGATATTTTGCTTCTTGGATTTGTTTATGTAGCTCATTGTCGAAGTTGTCTTTCACTGCTTGTATTTGTTCTCTTATATCTTCTTTGAGTTCACAGAGCACTTTAACCATGTACATCTTGAAATCTTTCTCTGTAGTTTTTTCTGCTGTAGCTGCCAATGCTTCTAATGATGTGTTGTCTTGATTTGTTTGTGGCACTTTCTTCCCTTCTCTTTTCATGTTGCTTGCGTGTCTTCCTTTCCAGCTCTGTGGATCTGGTGTGTTATTGTTTGTACCTGATAGATTTGTAGTGCTCTTGTATGGTTCCAAGATCCCTCCTTTGTGAGGAAGGACAATGTTAACGGATCCCAATATCAACAATACATCACCTATGAACAAATTATTGTTATTAAGACATTTATAGTTAGTCTCAATGTCCAGAAATGTTGGATTCAATTATTATTTAAAATATAATCAGTAGTTTCATGAAAGGTGTACAGTTTTTGGTGGCAGACAGTGAACTGGAGGTTGGGCGTGGGACAATAAGCTAAGGGGGAAAGATGTGAGGGTATGAGGTTAATATAACTTAGTAAATTTGGAGGAGAAGTCTAATGAAGAGGATAAGTAGCAGGGGAATAGACAGGGGGTAATTTAGGGTAGACAAGTATGTGAGAGGATAGTAGAGTACATGAAAACAAACATATGTATTTAGAAAATTACAGGATGTAAAAATATTAAAATTTGGAGGTTGAAAGAAGAAGAAAGAGAAGGAAAAAATGGAAAGAAAGAAAAAAAGAGAAAAAATTAAAAGGGGTGGGGCTTATGCAATTCCTATATATTATATTATTCAGGTGACTCAGTTCTCAAAGTTCTGTTTCATGCAAAATTCTTGGTCTCACTTATGTTGGGATTGTGAGGGCCAGAGGATAGAATGGTAGAGGAGAAAGAAAAACTATAAGAAGGAAAAAAATACTCTTAGAATTACATTTGTTTCCTGCTTCTCTCTCTTCCAGTAGGTGGAGTTGTCTATTTTAAGCTTGAGTGTCTGCCCTCAGGGTGGTGTAGGTAACCAGGGTGAGAAGACTTGTGCCCCTGGTATCATATCCCTCTCCTGTCTGGAGCTTCCCAGATCCTGGTCTCTCTGTTTTGCTCCAGGTTTAGACCCCTCCCCTCTCTTGCCTATCAGGTCCAAACTGCAGGACCTCTCGCCCTCAGGTTCACACCAGGTGGGCTGCTTCCTGGTCGCACTGCACTCCTGTTCAACTGAGAGCGGTTTTTGTGCTGTGCAGTCACTGTGCCAAGTTATTGCAGCAATTTGAAGTTCAAATTGATTCAGTACCTTGCCTGAGGGCACATAGGAATTTGAGGAGTAGGGCTTCAAGCTAGCATTTGCCTTATTCCAAGGTATATAATCTTAACACCTATGACATGTGACCTACTCTCCACATCCTTCTATTAGCTCCTATTGACCATTGTAAATTTAGCTTCTGATTGTGGTGACTGTTGCTGCCAAATAAACCATGGAATATGTTCTAAAATGAACCTAAGACATCCCTATTTCAGTAATAGCAACCTGTGTGCCATCTATAATACCCATCTGTAGCACTAAATCTGACTTCCGGCTGCTACCTCCAGTCTAACTCTTTTGCTCTTCCATTATATCTGCTACTTACTCTCAATGAAAGAAATCATAACTGGTAGTGTGGGAAGCTGACATCAAAAACATAAAACTTCTAATTGGAAGATATTAAAAACCAAAGGACTTTACTTATATGTTCCAAGCAATAGGAATGATTTAATTTGGTGAGAAGAATGAAATATCTTGTGAATGGATCAATAAAAGGTCACTTTATTCACTTAAATAATGAAAGAATAATAGTATATTGGGAGATTGTGTGGGATTATTTTGCAAAATATGTGGCAAAGGATTAATATCCACATTATGTAGAGTTCCTGCAAATCAATAAGCAAAATTAATTAGCCATTAAAAAAGAGGCAAAGGACATGAAAAGCTAATTATCAATGATGAAATACAAATGGATTATATTAGTCCACTCATGTTACCATAACAAAATACAATACATAGAATAGATTAAATAAAATAATTTTGTGAGAAAATAATTTTCTCACAATTCTGGAAGCTGGAAGTCCAAGATCAGTGTGTCAGCATGGTCAGATTCTGATGAAGATTCTCTTTCTGCATGGAAGACAGACCTTCTTTGTATCCTCATATGAAAAGGAGAGGGGGGGGGAGAGGGGGAGAGGGAGAGGGAGGGAGAGAGGGATTCTTCATATGAGGCCATAACTCTATTCTATTAGGGCTCTACCTTTATAATCTGATTTAACCAAAATTACTTTCTAAAGACTATATCTCCAAATAAATCACATTGGGGGTCAGTGCTTCTATATGAAATTTTTAGAGAAACACAATTCAACACACATCCATGAATAATAAATATTTGGAAATACATTCATTCTTATGTGAACATCAAAAATACATATCAAATAATAAATAGTAATGTTCAACCACTATATTATCAAAAATTAGTAGATTTTATTTATAAGAGCCACAGTTATCAAAATCTTGGAGAATAAGCAGTTTCATTCATCATTGGAATAATAAAATAGTGCAAGTTTTGTGTAGAATAAAAGGAAACTATATATAAAAATCTAAAATTTTATTTAATTCAACTCAAGAATTTTGCTTATCACAACTTATGGAAATGCTTGCAGAATAATAAAAACACCCTGGTGGTTCAGGAGGCTGAGGCAGGAGGATCTCAGTTGAAAGCCAGCCTCAGCAACTTAGTGAGACCTTGTCTCAAAATAAAAAGGTAAAAAAGAGGGCTGGGATGTGTCTCAGTGCCCTGGGGTTCAATCCCTGGTATCAAAAATAAAAGTAAATAAAAAAGAAAAATACACTCTGAAGAATATTCTATATGTTATTGATTGTGAATACAGAAAATCTAGAAACAGTTTAAATTCTATAAAAGGCATAAGGCTAAATAAATTTTGATTCACTTGTAAATTAACACTGGGCAATCAATAAAATGTAAAACATAAGTTTTTAGATATTTGACAGATTAAAATCTACCTACCCTGAACTGTGTAAATAACAACCATGATATAACATACCCCTATTGATATAACATATACATAAACATATTTATATTGATATAAAGATACACAAACATATTTATATATGTATTAAAAATTAAAAGAATAGGCACCAAATATTTTTTAAGAATTTAACCTTTATTTATTTATTATTATTTTTTATGTGGTGCTGAGGATTGAACCCAGGGCCTCACCTTGCTAGGCAAGTGCTCTTCCAATGAGCCACAACCCTAGCCCAAGCACCAAAATTTTAACAGTGGTTATTTCATAAGATTGAGGGCACAAAAAGTAAAGGTTTTGATTTTCTACTGTTAAAAATTTGTTTTGTTTTCATTTTCATGAGTGCAATTCCTAATCAAAATTTTTAAATCAATGGATATTTCCATTTTGAAAAAAATTGAGAAATCCCTAAGGAAATATAAACTCTCCACAGTTAAGCATCCCAGAATCTTTCAATGTTGACAGGCTAGTGGAAATCAATGTCTCAATTCATACTGTACTAGATCTAGGTCACTGTTTGGGACCTTGTGTGAAAACAGGTGGTGGGAGCTGCTTTGGGGGAGCTTGATGGAAGGGTATGCTAATTCTTGGCACTAGGCTGTGACTTGTTACATTCCAGTTTAGAGACACTCTTTGCTGGTGCTTCTGGGGACCTTAGCAAAATAAATGAATAAAAGGTTCTTCCTGCAGGACCAAGAACCTCCCAAGATACAGATATCTTGGGTTCCCTTTTATCCGGACTAGGAAGAGTTCAGAGGACCAAATGGCAAGTACCCAGGGCTCTGGTCCAGGACTGTATACTATCATCAGGTAAAGCTTCCTTGGGGAGCAAGAGTACTACTTCCTAATAAAAGTCATCTTGTTCAAGACTCCAGGAGGGACTACTCCCATGGTTTCTACCTTCCTGAGACACCCTTCATGACAGAGCTCGCTTTCCGGTGAGCACCCTCCACAGAGCGCCCTGCACATCGGGATTCCTGAGACTGTAGATGAGTGGGTTCAGCATGGGGCTGACAACAGTGTTGAGGATGCCAATGCCCTTGTCCTTGTCTGAAGCCTCCACTGAACCCAGACGCATGTAGCTGAAGACGCCTGTCCCATAGAAGATGCCCACCACAGTGAGGTGGGAGCCACACGTGGAGAAGGCCTTCTTCCTGCCCTCTGCAGAGCGGATTCGCAGGACTGCAGCTGCCACGTGGATATAGGAGGTGACGATGAGAATCACAGGTGCACCTGCCATGAGGATACCCAGACCAAATAGCAGCAGCTCATTGAGCTGGGTGCTGGAACAGGAGAGCTGGAAGAGCTGGGGGAGGTCACAGTAGAAGTGATTGATCACATTGGGGCCACAGAAGTTGAGTGTGGATATGGCCACAGTATGGGTCAGTGCATTGGTGAAGGCACAAGCCCAGGACACAGCCACCAGTATCCTCTGGACTGTCTGGCTCATGCGGGTGCTGTAGGTAAGGGGCCGGCAGATGGCCAGGAATCGGTCATAGGCCATGGCTGTCAACAAGAAGCAGTCTACACCAGCCAACAGATGGAAGAAGAAGAGCTGTGTGAGGCAGGCTCCATATAAAACTGTATGCTTGTGGGACAAGAGGCGACTCAACATTGAAGGAACAGTGACAGTGATGCACCCAACGTCCAGCACTGACAGATTCCCCAGGAAGAAGTACATGGGGGTGTGGAGTTTAGGCTCCACCAAGATGGCTGCCAGGATGCTGAGGTTGCCCCCGACTGTGACCAGGTAGGCAAAGAAGAAGAGCACAAAGACAACTGGTCGCAGCCCAGGTGTCTCCACCAAGCCCAAAAGAATAAACTCAGTCACTGCAGTTCTATTGGCTCCAGGTAATGAGCCCCCGTAATAAGACATTCCAGAGTGGAAGGGATCAGCCTCGATTATTTAGTTAGTCAATAAAAAATATATTGACCTACTTATACTTGCTGCTCCAGGCAAAACCCCCAAATTCCTTAGGGAGTATTTCTCACTCCTCAGGCCACACCTCACTTATTGTCCGTGTCCTGCCTTCACCGTAGTATCCTTACCTCACTTCCATGTGCATTGCCCAATGCCACCACTACCTTGGACTTCTTTCTTCTCAAAAGGTATTTAAGTCCTTTCTCACTTTGTTCCCTGGTGTCAATGAATGAGGTCCTTCCCTGAAGGTCCTATATGAGATCTGGGGGAAAAATTATGCTAAAAGTAAAAAAGAACAGAACACATGAATTGATCATAAATCATTACAAATCTATTAGAAATAAAATAAAACAAACCTCTAGCAAATATAAAGAAGAAAAAAATAAAATATATAAAATTAGTAATCAAAAAGTCATAGTATTCACAGATGAAAAAGAAATTTAAATAATCATGGAACACTATCTGCCTCTAAATTTGGACAAATGATTGATTCTTCAGCCATCAGAACCATTCCCAAATGAAATAAACCAATAAATAAATAGATAAATAAGAAGTAAACAACAATAAAACATTGTCAGAAATGTACTTCAAATGTGCAGGCTCCAGTTTTATTCCATTTATATGCAAATTGTTTTAAATTTGTCAATATAAAGAGAATGTCTACATCATGTACACCTTCTGTATCTTAGAAATAAAGAGAGCCTTCCCATTCATTTTTCATCATTACCAAATCCTGATACTAAAATGTAACAATGATAAAAAGTGGAATTATTCTATACTACCCTCATTTGGCTAAAATTTGAAAACCCTAAGTACAACAAATTAAGCCTATCATAATCAAATTTTATAGAAAAAAAGAGAATGATTTAACATTAGTAAATTTACAAACATATAATATTATTATACTAAAAGAGGAAATCTTTCTAAAAGGCAATTCATAAGTGTCTACATCCATTTCTAATGTAGAGAAAAAAAGTAAACACTTCTATAGCTCCATGGAATGTAAGTGTGTAATTTATGTGACCTTATATAACAGGAAATGACCACTGAAAGCCTGTGTCCCTCCTAAAGGTAAAATAAAAGTGATATTTCTATTAAAATCAGGAGCAAGAGAGCCCTGGTCTTCATTACTTTGAATATTTTTCATTATTCTAAAAGTTTCAGGCAAAAAGACACAAGAAGTTTAAACATTAGAGGAGAAAGAAGAGAATAATTGGAAATGACAAAGTTGTCTAAATGACAACCCAAGAGAGCAACAAACAAACAAACCTAGGAAATAGAATTGTCAAGAAATTGGAAAGTTAGATAAAAAGCAATTATACACAAGCCAGTAGATTTGTGAAACACTGATAATAATTAATTAGAAGACTGGAACATTCTAATTCTTAGCAGATAATATCTTCTGACATAAAATTAAGAGTACGTAGGAAATAAGTTTATACCTGAAGTATGGACACAGGAGCCTAGAAAATGGCAGGAAGGAAATAACTATGGATTCCACCAACAGTGGAAACATGGGAGCTTCTCAGCTCCTCCTTTTCTGTTTTTCCCTCAGGTGATCTACAGTGAATTGGATTCTTTTTATAATCATATATATTTTATGTCAATATAATTGTATATTTTGGTTCCTTAAGATTACAGAGTTCCTTAATGGCCAAAGATATAGTGGTTCAATGATTGCTTTGTTGATTCTCCTACAGATTAAATAAAAGTATACAATGCTCCATATATTTGCTTCATAGCTCTATGAAATAATAAAATAAAATTTAATCCATTATGTTCTCTTCACAGAAAGTCTGCTAATAACAGAACAACTAACCAGTTTGTCAGTTTCCACCAAAATTAATCTCTGTGGTATCCATCAATGGAAGCTGAAGGACTGTTTTACTTTATTCCTGTGTGCATGCTTTACCATACTTTGTTTTCTTTGATGAATCCTTCAAAATTTAGTAACTAGATAATATTTTTGGTGCCCGTAAGTATTTAGGTCATTTTAAGAATACAGCTAAAACCCTCATATATAACAATAACCAAAGGTTGTGAACTCTGAAACTTTCATTGTCATGATCTAGAGATAATGAAAATAAATTCCTGATTATTATAAAATACATGGTGTTAATTTCCTATTGGTAATGTAGACCTTCAGTAACTATGGGGATGCCACATCTAGGGTCATATTTTCTGGAATCCACTGGCATAGAGTACCAGTTTGAACAGTTTCTACACACAACAGTGTCCTTGCTAGTGCCCATAACTATTTTCAGTATACCCCATGACATGGTCCCATGGACACTGGCTTAAGTTAATTGGGATCTTGGAGACTATCTACTCCCTTATTTCACCAATGAGGAGACTAAGGTGGAACACAGTTGAGGTGGAATTATAGGGTTTAGCGTGAAGAAAATTTAATCCATTATGTTCTCTTCACAGAGATCTGTACCTATGAGATGTACCTATGAGATCTCTGGTTTTATATTTTTCCAAAATAGTGCCCATTGATGAGCCTACTCATTTTACGTTTTTTAACCCCCAAATAACTAGGAGGCCATCAGATGAGAGGCCATTAGATAAGAGTATCTAATTGAGTACCCCAAAGGCACTTCCTGATTCCTAAGGAAGCATTAGAAAATCCATCATACATACACAGAAGAATGAAACTACATTCTTGTCTCTCATCAAAAAATCAACTTAAAGTGGAACAAAAACCTAAATGTAAGACGTGACACTAAGAAATTCTAGAAGAAAGCATATGGGAAACACTTCAAGGTATTGATATAAGCAAAGACTTTTGGATGAGACCCCAAAAGGACAGATGACAGAAGTAAAAATAGACAAATGGAATTGTATCAAAATAAGAAGCTTCTGCACAGAAGAAAAATAAAGGAAAAAACCATCAGCAGAGTGAAAAGAAAGCCAGCAGAATGCAAGAAAATCTTTGCAAACTATTCATCTGACAATGGATTAATACCCAGAATATATAAATAGCTCAAACAACTCAACACGAAAAAAACAATAATCTGATTTAAAAATGGGTAAATAATCTGATAGACAGTTCTCAAGACACACAAATGTCCAACAAGTATGTGACATAAACAGTCCATTCTTGGCCATCTGATGTGTAAGCTACTTCTTATAGGTGAGACATTTGATGTAGTGTTTCCTAAACTTTCCTAAAAATCCTTAATCTTTTCTGAAACTGATAACTGGAATATCCTCTTGCTTCCTCCAGGCTCTCAAATCCTTTGACTCAACTAAAGTGTTCCTCCTCTGATGAAGTTTTCATGATTCTTCCCCATCTCAAGCTCCTTCCACTAAACTCCCACCACACTTGAATTGAATACCTCACAGCTCTTATCTCTGTTAATCCCTTGCAGGGTCATTCCTCTATAGGACACACCTCTTCTCCACTCTGGCTTCAGAGAAATGTATGCCTGATTCAGCTTTGCATTCTCAATGCCTGTTACTGTACTTTGTGTACAGTAGGTGTTTGATATTTCTGAAATAAATGAGCGAGTGAACTTTGAAATTAAGACCATAAGATCAACAAGATCAGTGGAAGAGAACATAAGGTTGGGCTGTAGAAGTTGGGAAAGTTTTTCTTTATGAGCTGGAGTTTATGCAAGATGATGAAAAATTGATATGGTTTTACAGTATAGGCTTAAGTGTAAGGCACAAATGTACTGCTGTAGGAAATTCAGCTCCCTTTGTCTAGATGCAGGCATTTCTAAGAACTCATTTGGGAGCAGTTAAATCTATCCATTGATATGACATTTGCCTTTTCACAAAAAATAGCCCAAAAGGATTTGGAAAATAAGGGGTAGGCCCTGTGAATAAAAAACATATGCCCCCCCAAATTCCAAAAGCACACCTCAGAAAGCTCTACAATTCTTACTCTGTAGAGGTGAAACTTGTCTTTACCAAGATTCTAGGATGAACACCATCTATGCACCTAAGACGGTGATGGCCTTGAGTGAAGAAATCCTCCTAGATTAACATCCCTAGGTGTCCAGCATGAGCTTCAGGCCACCCTTATACAACATTCACCGTCCTGTACTCCGACATTTCAACAAAGCCCTTTATCATTTGATGTGGCCTTCTGACGTAGGCTTCTGGTTCCAGGTTGCTTCCTGAGGAATGGGTCCAGGCAGAAGGCCAGATACTCTGAATTCCCTCATAAATCCAATAGATACATAAACAGTTTCCATCCAAAGACTTTGTCAAGGTAGGCAAAGTGCCCTGACATAGGAGGGTCCCAGCACTTTCTCTCTTTTGATGTGTTTCCCTGAGCAAGACTCTCCCTACTAAATCCTCTGTGAAATGAGAGGTTCGGCTCACTTGGGAACAACCTGGGTGCCTCAAGTTGCTGGAGAGTACTCACCTTGTTACAGGTGTGATAGCCAGCAAGGCTTCTGCAGAAGGGAAATGAAGAATTGGAGGCACTGTTCAGGCCCTAGCCTCAGAGAACAAGGAAGGACCATATATAAGAGAATAAAAGAGAGATGAGATCATCCTGTCATGGAGCTCCATCTTCTGCAATGTTATGCTCTGGGGACCTCAGAAATTAGCCCCCCAGGAAGGAAAGGACCTTGGGGAGCCACAAACATATAAACAATCCAAGCGTTTAATGAACCCAATAATGACTTTGTGATGCTTTTGATTGTTCTTAAAAAGTTTTCACACCCATTCCCTACTCCACCCCTCATATTAGTTCCATTGGTAAACAGAGGGTTATTAAGACATTTGTCACACAAGGATAATGAAGCCCAGAGAGTTTATTCATCATTCTAAAGTCACCCATGGAGTTAATGGTGGTGCTAAAGCCTGACCAGGGTCCCTGGACCAAACAGTTTGTTTCTCCAGATTCCTGGCTTAGTGAGAGCTTAGCAACTCCCAGGCTTGCCTTGCCCTGGAGGTGAGAAGGAGGTAGAGAAAGAGGCAAAGGGGAGATGCCCTCTCCAGACACGGTTTTCTGTGAGTCCTCAGGAACGCAATGCTTCCCTCTCAGAACCTTGTTAGTGCGGACTACTGGGATTGCATTCTGCAGGCGGGGGATCCCATAATAATTTTGGAAGTGGTAGTGGAAGAGCTGAATTGAGCTAAGAGGGTTCTAGGGGTCCCCAGGGATGTCACCCCACACTAGAATTTTCTAGGCCTAATTAGAAGTTGGTGATGAGATTAATAGTCAGGAAATGTGGAGAGGTCATCTGGCTCTTCTTCAGTGTCCTGCTCCATTTCAACCCTGATTTCCCATCAGATGGAGAACGTGCATTTCTCTAGCTATAGGAGCCCAGCTCCTGATACTCTCCCAGGGCATCCTGGTGCATCATGAAGTACACTGATGGGGTCTACTGTCAAACTAATTTGTGAATGGTGTGACTTAGGACCAGCTGCGGAACTTCTTGGTCATCAGCCTCCTCATCTATGAAATCAAAATAATATTTCCAACCACTCAGGTTGGTCTGAGAATTATATAAAATAACAGATGTAAGGTACTTAGTAATGATCAAACAGCCATCACTGATAGATAGTTTAATGTTGTGGATTATCTCACCTAATCTTCCTGACAAGTCTTTGATGGGATTTGACTATTTGCTGTAATTTACAGAGGAGGGAACTGGGGCTCAAAGAAGGTTAGTAAGTTGCTTCATGTTATACATCCAGGAAGTGGCAGAGCTGGAACTCAAGCCTCAAAACATGATTTTAACAACTTTTCCACAAGATTTTCCCTTCCCTCTTCTTCCCTCTGCTTCAAAAGCAATTAAGGCCCCTCATATCACCATGGGGACTCTGTTTTTTTCTCAAGGCTCTGATGTTGGTGCCAGCCCATGGCAGCTCCTTCATGATACAGTAATGGTTATCTCCACCTACAGGGTGCTAGCCAATTGGGAAAGGGTTAGTGGCCTTCAGATGTTTGCCTTTAGACTTGTCAAAGCACTCGGTACCTGTTAGGTAATGAACAAGTCTGGGAGCCACATCCCGGGCATGTTCACTCCGGCAAGCCCAGCCTTCAGCTCTGGATTCTAACTCCAGTTAAAAACTGCCACCACCTACGGTGTAACTCTGTTTTACCAGGTGGCTCCTGCCCATTATAATGTATTTTAAAGGCATGGTAATTAAGACAGGTCATGTTTGAGCAAAATTAGAGAAATAAACCAAAACAGCACAACAGACAGCCTGTAATTAATATGTGGAAATTTGACACAGGACACATGGCATGGCTAGCCTGCAGAGTGGTAGGAAAGAGGCCTCTTGGTAAACAGCCCTGGGGCAATCAAGGATCCACGGAGAAAAAGATGATATTCTCCTGCTCATTGCACATTCAATGCACAAAGCCCAGTTTCAGATAGATGAGATACTTATATTGCAGAGTAACAACGTACAATCTTAAATATATTCTAATAATACATTCCTAAATATATTCTATGGAGTACTCTTATGATCTTTTAGAAGGTACAGATTTCTTAAAGAAGTCCCCACAATATTAAATATATTTTAAAAAGACCAAGAAATTAGCTTTAACTCAAATTTCAAACTGTTTTATTAGTAAAAAGATAAGCCAAGTATTTAAAAAAAATTTTGGCACATATAGCTATTCTGAAGTATCCAAAACATATTAAAAACTTTTGCAACCAATGAGAAAAAGATAAAGACTCAATAGAAAACAGGCAAAGGATATAAACAGAAATCTCACAGAAGAAACAACAAAGGTCAATGAACATAGAAAAGAAAAGTCAGACTTATTGGTAATCTAGCAAATGCAAGGTAAAATCACAATGGAAATGTCGCTGTACAATTACTATCTTGAGCCAAATGAAGAAATGAGATAATATCAAGTTTTAAGGAGAACAGAGATCAACAAAACTCTTACACACTGCTGTTGAGAGCAGCAAATTTTGTGCTACAATCTCTCTCTAATTATTTTTGTTTGATTGAATATACCTTGCCTCATTCCTTTTATTTTTATTGAATTTCATAAATGCAACACTAATACAGGCATAACAATATTGCATATGCAGTGGAGCTCCCAGCTTGAGAATCAAAATTACTTTACCTTGGAATTCAGACAAATTTGGCAGCACTGGGAAGGTCCCAGCAAGTTCAGCATACATGAGGGGCACTTTGGAAAATGATTTTTTTCTTTAAACCTAAGTTGTATTGATTCCAATCCTAATTAGAAACCTTAGAGAAATTCTTGTGTGTGTGCACCAGAAATGTGTGCAAGAATGTTCACAGAAGCAAACACAATACCTTCAAACAGAAAAGAGATGATCCATCATGGAACACTAATGCAATGCAATCATGGAAATAAGTGACTAACAGCTGTAGACACTGGTATAGAGAGCCACACAAACAATACTGGGTGAAATAAACACTACAAAAGAGAATGACTAGTGACTTATTGCTCTTATATAGACCATTTATGTACATGTTGTTGCTGAAGTTCTTTTCCTTGAATTTAGCAGGTGGGAGGTCGGCCAAAGAGGACTGGCATCAGGAGATGAACTCTCTCTGGTGTTCTGTGCATTGTCACTGACTTGGGCCTATGAACTTGGTCTACCTTCTTGCAGGAAGCTCTCCCATCCCCATGCATGTTGACGCTGGTGGGATCCCGTGCTGCAAAGTCTGTCTGAATTCCAAAGTGAAGTAACTCTGATTTTTAAGCTGAGTTCCACTACATATGTAATATTGTTAGGCCTGTATTAGTGTTGTGTTTATGAAATGCATTAAAAATAAAATGGCCCCACTCTGCCTGTGCCATTCTGGAGCCAACCTATCTCCTTGCATCAAGCATCCAGAGGGGCCCACCTCGCATGGATGGAGGGTACATGGTAGTGTGATAGTCGCCAGGCTGGGGCTGCTGCTTCTGGCATTGCTCCTACACATGCAGATTTATTCAAACCAAACAGCTGTTGTGACACTTTCAAGAAACTCCTCACAGAGTATCTCGGCTGCTCCCAATTCAACTAATGCTACCCACAAGGCAGCTGGCAGGGCCCTGCAGTCAATAGCTAGTCTCCTTGTGATCTCACTTTATCTTCTACATCTCTACTGTTAAGAGACTCAGGCCAAGAAATGTCTCTACTTCCTCATCTTTTAAACCCAATCCAAATGGTGACTATAAATCCAGTGTGTCAAGGAAGAAGCAGGTCTGCTTTAAATCTACCAATTCCACACCTGACTTTATTGGTACAGAAAGCATTGAGAATTCCAAATTGATTGAAGGACATGTGAAGGGTTTCACAGGTGATGCATTCCAATATTAAATCTGCTGGAGTTTAACATATGAGATAAAAAGAGATAATGTCCAAAACTGAGACATGATTTCCTCCAATGAGGCTTAAGAAATATGGACACTTAAAACAAAGACATAGAAAAAGAACATGAAGGGCTAGAGCTGTGGGTCAGTGGTAGAGCACTTGCCTTGCATGAGTAGGGCACTGTGTTTGATCCTCAGCACCATATAAAAATAAATAAATAAATAAATAAATAAATAAATGTATTATAGCAATCTACAACTAAAAAATTTTAAAAAGAATATGAAGACTATAAGTAGGGAATAAGAATAATATGTGTTTCTCCTTTCTCATATAAAAATAAGCAATTAAGTCATTTGTACTTATGTCACAAAGTAACAGGAATTTGATCTTGTAAATGTGCACTATTTTGGATGAGACAAAGTACTTGCACAAATTAGAAGGTAGTCATTCCTCAAAATAGAGGACAAAATTCAGAGATGCAAAGACTAGGTTGCATTATTAGTGATAATAGTGAAACACTTGAAATTAGGATATACAATCAACAAATATATGAAAAAAATATCCATCATCTCTAGCAATTAGAGAAATGCAAATCAAAACTATTCTAAGACATCATCTCACTCTAGTCAGAACAGCAGCTTTTATGAAGACAAACAAAAATAAGTGTTGGCAAGGATGTTGGAAAAAAGGTACACTCATACATTGCTAGTGGGACTGAAAATTGGTGCAGCCAATATGGAAAGCAGTGTGGAGACTCCTTGGAAATCTTGGAATGGAACTACCATTTGATCCAGCTACCCCTCTGCTCAGTCTATACCCCAAAGACTTAAAAACAGCATACTATAGGGACACAGCCACATCAATGTTTCTAGCAGCACAATTCACAATAGCTAAACTGTGGAGTCAACCTAGATGCCCTTCAGTGGATGAATGGATTAAAAAATGTGGCATATATACACAATGGAATTTTACTCAGCAATAAAAGAGAATAAAATCATGGCATTTGCAGGTAAATAGATTGCACTGGAGAAGATAATGCTAAGTGAAGTTAGCCAATTCCCCCAAAACAAATGCCAAATGTTTTCTCTGATATAAGAAAGCTGACTCATAGTGTGGTAGGGAGTGAGAGCATAGGAGAATTAGATTAATTCTAGATAGGGAAGAAGAGTGGGAGGCAAAAGGAGTGGGAAGGGGATTAGCAAGGATGGAGGAATGTGATAGACATCATTATCCAAAGTACATGTATGAAGACATGAATTGGTGTCAACATACTTTATATACAACCAGAGATATGAAAACATTGTGCTGTATATGTGTAATAAAAATTGTAATGCATTCCGCTGTCATTTATTTTTTTTAAAAAATCAATAAAAATGTCCATTGGTCAAGGAAATTTTGGCACATGCAAATAATAGCATATATAAGAAAGTCATAACATTGAATGTGCTCATTAAATGATGCTCAAACATAAAGATTGTTTTTAAGAAAGCTGAAAATAAAATTTTATGCAATAGCTTGTATTTTCATAAACAAATTAAAATGTAAAAATGCATGTGTGTGAGTAGCAGGATATGAAATCAACACCCATAAATTAAAGGCATTTTCTGTATATCAGTGACAAATCCTCTGAAAGTGAAATGAGGAAAACTACCCCATTTACAATAGCCTCAAAAAAAATACTTGGGAATCAACTTAATGAAAGAGGTGAAAGACCTCTACAACAAAAACTACAAAGGAAGAAATTAAAGAAGACCTTAGACGGAAAGATCTACCTTGCTCTTGGATAGACATAATTAATATTGTCAAAATGACCATACTACCAAAAGCACTATACAGATTTAATGCAAACCCCCAATGACATTCCTCATAGAAATAGAAAAAGCAGTCATGAAATTCATCTGGAAAAATAAGAGACCGAGAATAGCTAAAATAATTCTTACCAAGAAGAATGAAGCAGGTGGCATCACTATACCAGACTTTATACTACAGATCAATAGTAACAAAACCAGCATGGTATTGGCACCAAAATAGACTGGTAGACCAATGGTATAGAATAGAGGAAATAGAGACTAACCCACATAATTATAGTTATATTAGACAAATGCACCAAAAGCATACATTGGAGAAAAGATAGCTGGGAAAAGTGGAAATCCATATGCAACAAAATGAAATTAAACCCCTATCTCTCACCAAGCACAAAACTCAAAGTGGATAAAGGACCTAGGAATTAAATCAGAGACACTTCATCTAATAGAAAAAAAATTACCCCCAAATCTCCATCATGTCAAATTAGGCCCTGACTTCCTTAATAAGACTCCCATAGCACAAGAATTAAAATTAAGAATCAATAAATGGGATGAATTCAAACTCTAAAGCTTCTTTTCAGCAAAAGAAACAATCAGTGAGGTGAATAGAGAGCCTACATCTTAGGAGCAAATTTTACCACACACACATCAGATAGACCTCTAGTCTCTAGGATATATAAAGAACTAAAAAAATCTTAAATACACAACAACAACAATAACAAAAAAACAACAAATAGCCCAATAAATAAATGGGCCAAAGAACTGAACAGATACTTCTCAGAAGAGGATATTCAATTAATCAACAAATATATGAAAAAATGTTCATCATTGCTAGCAATTAGAGACATGCAAATCAAAACTACTCTTAAGATTTCATCTCACTCCATTCAGGATGACAGCTATTATGAAGACAAACACAATAAGTATTGGTGAGGTTGTGGGGAAAAGGTTACACTCATATATTGCTGGTGGACTTCAAATTGGGGCAGCCAATATGGAAGGCAGTATGGAGATTCCTTGGAAAACTGGGAATGGAAGCACCATTTGACCAAGCTATCCCTCTCCTCAGTCTATACTCAAAGGTCTTAAAAACATACTACAGGGACACAGCACATCAATGTTTACTGCAGCACAATTCACAATAGCTAAATTATGGAACCAACCTAGATACCTTTTAGTTGAAGAATGGATAAAGAAAATGTGGTATATATACACAATGGAATATTACTGAGCAATAAAAGAGAATAAAATCATGGTATTTGCAGGTAAATGGATGGAGTTGGAGAAGATAATGTTAAGTGAAATTAAACAATCCCGAAAAACCAAATGCCTAATGTTTTCTCTGATACAAGGAGGTTGATTCATAATGGGGTTGAGGGGTGGAGCTTGGGAAGATTAGATGAACTCTAGATAGGACAAAGGGGTGGGAGGGGAAGGTAGGAGGCATGGAAATAGAAGATGGTGAAATGAGTTGAACATCATTACCTTAAGTATATGTATGAAGACACAAATGGTGTGACTATACTTTGTATACACCCAGAGATATGAAAAATTGTGCTCTATATGTGTAATATGAATTTTAATGCATTCTGCTGTCACATATAACAGATTAGAATTAAAAAATGCATGTGTGTAAATGTGTGTACACGTGCAAACACTCATGGCATCCAGAGACACAGTGATCAGGTGATAATTGGTTAACATCTGACAAAATGTAAGCTCCATGTGTGCAGGGACTATGTCTGGTTTTTGGTCATGTCTTGACTAGCACATAATAGTAGTTATAAAGCACTTTAAAATCTAAGTTCTAATTTGGATTTTGCAACGGCACAGTTGAATATCATCCACAGTGATAACCAGGACCAGGATTAGAGAGTAAGTAAGCCAGCTTTTTTTAAAACCTCATTTCACAGATAAAAAAAATGGTGCAGACAGGTTATGCTGAGAGCCATAGCCAAGTAGAAACGATGCATGGCATTTTGGTTTGAAAGGTGACCCTGCTCAGGGTTTAGGGTGGATCCTGCTGGGAATAGGGTGGCTCCAGGTTTAGGGTGGATCCTGCTGAAATAGGGTAGCTCCAGGATTAGGGCGTATCCTGCTGCCTCAGGCGCCCGCTCCTTTAGAGTTCCCATTGAGTTCTCACAGGGTTCTGAGAGTACCACAGAGCCCGGTGGAGGGAGTGTATTTTCCCAGAACGTGCATGTAGAGTGTTGGTGAGAGTTGGGGAATAAAGAGTTGCTGTTTGAATCTACAAGGCTTTGGTGGTGGCTCGGTTATTTTGTGCCCAGCGAGACTGCGGCAAGGTTAAGTGATTTGCCAGAACCTATGAAATTAGAATGTAGAATAGCTTCTAAGTACTGGCTTCTAGGCCAGTGTCTTTATCTTCTCTCTGCCTTTAGGAAATCACTGAGTGATACTGATTCTAGCAGCAAGTCTCAGAAATTCAAAAGGCAGTAAAGCTGAATGAAGAAAAGCCATAAACAGGACATATGGAGACCCCAGTTCTAATCCAACTCTAAAGCCCTTAGCCTAGGTGAGCTCTTGACGTCTCAATTTCTCTATCTGTAAAATTAGTCTCTTCCAAGAATTTTAGGCTTTTTTTTTTTAATTCACCTTCTATGGTAGATGCTCAGACTCACACAGGATGCCAGCAAATGGAGACAAATAAATGACTATGGGCAATTAAATAGAGAGTTCTCACTAATAAAGCTGGGAACAGGTGCATAAACCCATCAACAATTCACCACCATGGATCTCTGATGGATAGACCTGGTACTTGGGCATCAGCAACTGGACAGATGCTCAAATTGGATGTGGTAGCCATGAGCCAGGAAGAGATGTGAAGGCCTGAGAGGCAGCAATGAATGAAAATGGAAAGAAGTGACCTTGAGAAGGAGCCTTGGAACATTGACCAGAAGATATTTGTTATTGAGAGTTGTGTTCGTGGAATCTGGAGTAACAAAGATAGCAGGGCCTTATTTGGGCTCAGACATTTATTTGGTAGTTAAAGGTGCTTTTTCAGGAGAGAATATCAGGAATGGCCAATATGATTCCAGCATCTTCTACATGTCAGGGAGCAAGCTGGAAGGCTCAGGCTCTTGCGGCATCAAGCCACCCATGGTCAAGTGAAGGCAGCATTGGGTGAGGAGTAGTGAGAGCTGGGTCCTGGGCTAACACCGCCACGTGACATCAGGCCAATTGGTTCTGTAGCCTCCATCCAGGTTTTTAATCTATAAAATAGTTATTCTGAGGATTAAGTGAATTGAGCTTAGATTTATTGAGTTGATGTTAGGTATAGTGTAGCTGTTAAATTTCCATCCGATTTTTAGTTGAAGGAGTTACCATATTCCTAGAGTCTGTGCTTGCGCTCTCTCTCTCTCTCTCTCTCTCTCTCTCTCTCTCTCTCTCTCTCTCATACGGTGCAGAGCATGAATTTATCCACCCAACTCCACATGTCCACTCCAGTCCTCTGGCCAGTGCTATGGCCCATGTACCACACTTGCCTGCCCTTCCATGAAAGAACTAGTGAAGGGCTCAGACCTGTAGAAACCACTGTGTCTTCCCCACACACTGGGATTCATCTCTTGAGTCCCCTGACTCTTCAGTATATTTTGATATATCAGACAAGAGGAAACTAATTGATAAACTTTGTGATTTTCCCCAGCTCCGCAGAGCCTCAAGAGTCTCCCTCCAGCAACTATTTCCATTGAGACAGCCAGGGCCAGGATTGAGGACTGAAGTCCTTGTAAGTTCTATGAACAGAATCCTTTAATTAGCTCCCAAATGAGGGTTTAGGATAAGGCAGCCTAGGGGCTGAGGGAAGCCCAGGGATTTGCAGATTGTCTTCTGCTAATAAGACCAGGGGGAAGGGCCACCAAGAAAGAGTTACTTTCCTTTTGGCACTTAGTCTGAAAGAAACTGAGACCTTGGAGAGTGGAGGAGCCAATTAACAATGCGTGGTTTCAGTAGTGTCATTAGCAAGACTCATGTCATGAGGGGAGGGAAAAGGTGTTCATAAAGAGAAGGCCTGGGCCTGGGCCAGCCTCCTGCAAATAGGAGCCAGCCATTCCTTTCTTTTTTGCCTGGTTATTGGTATTTTCATTCTTGCTGTCTCCAGCACACCCCACTCTCCTGTTCTGCTGGTCTTCTTTCTATCACAAGCTGTTTTTTTTATTCCATATTAATAAATCCATCTGCTTCATAGTCTGCAATGGCTGTCATTTTATAACCTCTTCCTGATTTCTTTGATCAAACTCCTCTATCTTGGCCTTTTGGATGGTTTCCAGTTTTTCACTATCAAGAGCCACACTCTGAAAGGACTTTGCACAATGTCCTGGAATTTTCAACAGTTTTATAAATTTGACAAACTTCAACCAGACAGATTGCTTTATTTGACTTTCCTATCAATTCAGTGTGAGAAGGCCACTCCCCTAATCCTAACCAACCCTAGAATTACCATTCAAAAATCTTTATGATGTCATACATTAATCATTACTTCCCTTGTTTTGTTTGCACTTTTTTTGTGAATAAGGCTGAGATTTCTGTCTTATATTAATGCAAATATTAACATTTAGTCATGAGTACTGCAAATATTGCTCCTATTATGGTTTTATCTCTTTAACATGAATAGTGTTTTGATAGTTTATATAGTCAGATATATAAATATTTTCTTTATGACTTCTGTGTTTGCTGTCACACTTGAAGTTATTTTTCTTGTTTAAGGTTTATAAAAATTATCAGCTATATTCTACTATTTATTTTATGACTTTATTTTGTATTTTATAATTTTTCTATTCAAATTCAGTTTAGTACGTGGCGTGATATAGGAATACATCCTCTTTATATTTTTTAGCTCTATAGCTTGTGTCCCAAAATTGTTCCCAATAATAATTTGAAGTGTCACCTTTGAAATATATATATGTATATATATATATAACTGTGTTGGTCAGATTTTTGTTGCTGTGAACAAAATACATGAACAACTTAAAGGAGGAAAGATTTATAGATCTATTTTGGCTCACAGTTTCAGAAGTTTCAGTTCATGGTGAGCTGGCTTCATTGTTTTTGAGACTTAGGTGAGGCAGAACATCAGGGTCGAAGGGTATGACTACAGAAAGCTGCTCATCTCATGGCAACCAGTATGCAGTGAGTGGGGCAGGAAAAAGATGTAGTCCCCAAGGGCATGCCCCCAGTGACCGACTTCCCCCAGCTAGACCCCACCTCACAGTAGTCCATTCAGCTATCCATGGATTAATCCACTGATGAGGTCAGAGTCCCCACGATCTGATCCCTTCCCCAAAGCCCCACCTCTGAACACTGGTTCATGGGGGAACCAAAACTTTAACACAAGAGCCTTTGGGGACATTCCAGATCCATCCACAACCTATACATTAGCCTGTGTCTGAGCCTTACATTCTCCACCATCCTGTGTTGGTCGACCATGTTTCCACAGCACTGCAGCCTCAGCTTCTCACAGTTGGATTTGCTTGGTTTCCTGGGAAGGAGTCCTCTGACTCTCTCCTCCCAAACCTTGATTAGTCTCAAATGTTTTCTCTTGCATTTTAACTATTGGTAGCACTAAATACCAACTGGGGTTTTCTCCCATTAGGATTTTACTCAGATCTATGTTAAATTTATAGATTGATCTCAGAGAACTGATAGCTTTACAATATTTGGTCTTTCCAGATAGGGATATGTATCAAGTGTTATTTCTAGAGAAGAATTTTGTAGGCTTTAAAATCTAGAGTTTTGCTTTTTCATTAAGTTTATTTTTCAATATGTAACAGGGTTTTTTTTTAAACCATTGTGAAGTGGACATTTTAATGTTCAATATAAATATTTTAGGGCTCTTGATGCATATTGCTAATTTATCTATCATCAGGAAGATGGCATCTTTGTTTCCATTTCACCATGCCATCACAAGTATTCATTATTTTAAGTAATTGCTAATTTGGGAGGCAAATTAGCAATGTTTGCATTTTTGCCTTTGTAACGTGACTTTATGTCCTAGGCTTATTTACCTTTCAAGTTCTCAGTGTTTTCCTATGTACTTCTATTAGTTCTTAGAGGGCAAAGATATTAACCTTCTCATATATTCTGCAAATATTTCCCCAAGTTCATTGTTTGACTTCTAACTTGAATGATTTTCCAGACCTTTAAAAAACATTTTATAGATTCATATATGGAAAATGTTTACATATAAGAGGGTTGTATATGCCCTTTTCTTTTCTTTTCTTTTCTTTTCTTCTTTCTTCTTTCATTTTTCTTTCCCCCTCCAAGTTTTACTATTTTAACATCCTGTATAATTCTAAATACATATGTGTGTTTGTTTTATTTACTTTACTGTCTTCCCATGTACTTGTCTACCCTAAATTAATTCCTGTCTATTCACTTGCTACTAACCCTCTTCATTAGATTTCTATTTCATACTTTCTAAGATATATGAACTCTATAGCCTCACATCCTACCTCCTCAGCATATTATCTTACGTCCCACCTCCAGTTCATTGTCCACCATCAGAAACTGTAAAACTCTTTTGAAACTACTGATTATATTTTAAATAATAATTGAATCCAACGTTTTTGGACATTGAGACTAAACTGTAAACATTTTAATAACAACAATTTGTTCATAGGTGATGTATTGTTGATATTGGGATTTGTTAATATAGTCCTTCTCCACAAAGGAGAGATGTTGGAACCCTACAAGAGCACTACAAACCTAAAGGGTAAAAACAATAACACCCTAGACCCACAGAGCTGGAAAGGAAGACACACAAGCAACATGAAAAGACGAGGGAAGAAGGTGCTCCAAACAAATGAAGACACCACATCATTAGAATCATTGGCAGCCACAGCAGAAGAAATGACAGAGGAGTTCAGGATGTACATGGTTAAAATGTTCTGTAAACTCAAGGAAGATATAAGAGAGCAAACACAGGCAAAAAAAGATCATTTCAACAAGGAGCTACATAAACAAACACAGGAAGCAAAAGATCACCTCAACAGGGAAATAGAGGTTCTATAAAACAAACAAAAAAACAAAACAAAACAAAACACTACAGAAATCCTTGAAATAAAAGAAATAATAAACCAAATTAAAAGCTCAAATGAAAGCATCACCAACAGAGTCGACCATTTAGAAGATAGGACATCAAACAATGAAAATAAAATATATAATATTCAAAAGAACACAGACCACACAAGAAACATGAGTAGAACATTCAGACATGAAGAATAAATTGGAAATCCAAATTCAAGAAGCCTACAGGATGCTGATTGTACAAAATCACAACAGACCCACACGAAGGCACATTATATTGAAAATGTCCAACATACAGAATAAGGAGAAAATTTTAAAAGCCACAAGAGAAATGAATCAGATTACATATAGGGGGAAAGCAATTAGGATAATGGCAGATTTTTATAACACAGACCCTGAAAGCCCAAAGATCCTGGAACAAAATATATCAAACTCTGAAAGAAAATGGGTGCCAAACAAGAATCTTGTATCCAGCAAAATTAAGCTTTAGATTTGAATATGAAATAAAAACCTTCCATAATAAGTAAAAGTTAAAAGAATTTATAGCTAGAAAAACAGCACTACAAAACATCCTTGGCAAAATACTTCATGAAGAGGAAATGAAAAACAACAATGAAAATCAGCAGAGGGAGATAGTACCCTAAAGGAAAAGTTAATCAAAGAAGAAAATCAAGTCAAGTTAAATTGCAAAAATAAACAAATATGTCTGGGAATACAAACCATATCTCAATAATACCTGAATGTTAATGGCTTAAACTCACCAATCAAAAGATTTAAAAATATACAGAAACATATCAAAAAGATAATGCACCATGATTAAATGGGATTCATTTCAGAGATGCAAAGTTGGTTCAACATAAGGAAAACAATAAATGTAATTCATCACATCAATAGACTCAAAGATAAGAATCATACGTGATGAAAAAGGTAATATCACAACAGACACTACAGAAATACAGAGGATAATTAGAAATTATTTTGAAAACTTATACTTGAATAAAATAGAAGATTTTGAAGACATCAACAAATTTCTTAAGTCATACAATTTGCCCAGATTGACCCAGAAATATATACACAATTTAAACACACCAATGTCAAATGATGAAATAGAAGACACCATCAGAAGCTCATCAACCAAGAAAAGCCCAGGACCAGATGAATACACAGCTGAGTTCTATAAGACCTTTAAAGAAGAACTAATACCAATACTCTACAATTTATTTCAGGAAATAGAAAAAAGAGGGAGTACTTCTTTTTTTTTTTTAAAGAGAGTGAGAGAGGGGAGAGAGAGAGAGAGAGAGAGAGAGAGAGAGAGAGAGAGAGAGAGAATTTTTAATATTTATTTTTTAGTTCTCAGCGGACACAACATCTTTGTTGGTATGTGGTGCTGAGGATCGAACCCGGGCCGCATGCATTCCAGGCAAGTGCGCTACCTCTTGAGCCACATCCCCAGCCCAAGAGGGAGTACTTCTAAACTCATTCTATGAGGCCAATATTACCCTGATTCCAAAACCAGGCAAAGACACATCAAAGAAAGAAAACTTTACATCAATATCTCTAATGAACATAAATGCAAAAATTCTCAATAAAATTCTGGCAAATCGAATACAGAAACATATCAAAAAGACAGTGCACCATGATCAAGTGGGATTCATTTCAGAGATTCAAAGTTGGTTCAACATAAGGAAATCAATAAATGTAATTCATCACATCAATAGCCTCAAAGATAAGAATCATATGATCATCTCAATAGACACAGAAAAAGCATTTGACAAAATACAGCACCCCTTTATGTTCAAAACACTAGAAAAACTAGGGATAATAGGAACATATCTCAACATCGTAAAGCCTATCTATTCTAAGCCCCAGGCCAACATCATTCTAAATGGAGAAAAATTGTAGGCATTCCCTCTAAAAACTGGAACAAGACAGGGATATCCTCTTTCACCATTTCTATTCAATCAATCAACAAATACATGAAAAATGCTCATCATCTCTAGCAATTAGAGAAATGCAAATCAAAACTACTCTAAGATATCATCTCGCTCCATTCAAAATGGCAACTATTATGAAGACAAACAACAATAAGTGTTGGAAAGGATGTGGGGAAAAAGTACACTCATACATTGCTGATGGGACTACAAATTGGTGCAGCCAATATTCGAAGCAGTATGGAGATTCCTTGGAAATATGGGAATCGAATCACCATTTGACCCAGCTATCCCACTCCTCAGTCTATACTCAAAGGACTTAAAAACAGCATATTACAGGGACAGAGCCACATCAATGTTTATAGCAGCACAATTCACAATAGCTAAACTGTGGAACCAGCATAGATGCCCTTTAGTAGATGAATGAATAAAAAAAATGTGGCATATATACACAATGAAATATTACTCAACAATAAAAGAGAATAAAATCATGGCATTTGCAGGTAAATGGATAGCATTGGAGAAGATAATGCTAAGTGAAATTATCCAAACCCCCCCCCAAAAAATGCTGAATGTTTTCTCTGATATAAGGAGGCTGATTCATAGTGGGGTAGGGAGGGGGAGCATGGTAGAAATAGATGAACTCCAAATAGGACAGAGGGTTTGGAGGGAAAGGGAGGGGGCAGGGGGTTAGCAAGGATGGTGGAATGTGATAGACATCATTATCCAAAGTACATGTATGAAGACACCAATTGGTGTGAACATATTTTATATACAACCAGAGATATGAAAAATTGTGCT
Source organism: Urocitellus parryii (assembly GCF_045843805.1). Lineage (NCBI taxonomy): Eukaryota > Metazoa > Chordata > Mammalia > Rodentia > Sciuridae > Urocitellus > Urocitellus parryii. Next base: position 135,255,512 of record NC_135537.1, read on the forward strand.
GTATATGTATAATAAGAATTGTAATGCATTCCACTGTCATTTATTTTTTAAAAAATCAATTTAAAAATTTTAAAAAGAAATTAATAAATGAGGACCAAATATTATAATATTTGAATAATAAAGCTCCCTAGAGAAAGAACAAAGAAAATGTGGTGAAGAAATAACCCAGGTAATCATTAAAAATAATTTTTTTCTGGAACTGAAAAAATGCCCAGATTCAAAACATTATGGATAAAATAGATTGACTCCAAAGCAATCTCTGTGAAATTTCAAAACACTAGACTCAAAGAGAATAATATATTAGCTTTCCAACTCAGGGCTGGGAGGAAGTAAGTTTCCATTCTCATGTGAAGGATAAGGACTTAAATGGACCTTGATTTAAAATAATAGCCGAAAAATCAGCTCTATTATTTTGAATATCTTGGATATGGTGATGGATTTCCAAAAGATCCAAGCTATTATTATTATTTTGCCAAATACCTAACAAATGGTTCTTAACCTTCTCCCAATCCCAGAGAGAAGCATTGTACTTGACAGCTGTAATGCACATATATTTATAATTTGCATGGCATTTAAGCCTTTCCTTAAACTTTAAAGCCAAAAGTTTGTTACCTCTATTTATAACAGTCACCTCTAAGGCGTTTAACTTAGTCTCAATCTTTTCATCAATATTTACTTGATTGCACAGAGCCTTGGAAGTATATGGGGCTAAATTATTAAGAAATTTTGTATGTTGAATATTTTGAAATAAAGTTATTGAGGCTGTGACCGTGGATGCAATGAAGAAACCAGTTCTAAAACACCAACAATTATAATTCCAATGGCACATATAGGTTCGCTAGCTGGGTATGAATTTGCTGTAAGCCTTGAAAACCAGGATCAGCGTACCATGGCTCTGAAATATTAGCAGGCAATAAAACAAAAGAGGGCTGATGAAGTATCAGCACTCCTTTTACTCTATTATACCTGGTATTACAATTGGATAGGTTGCATTTGTTATATGTAACAACATATCTGTCACCTATCCATTTAACTTTTACATTTCCAATAATCAAAACGTAAGGAGATTGGACACAGGCACCTAAGCCATAGTAAGATTCCTCCTTACAGCTCTTGCCAAAAAATTTTGGTAAAGGCTTTTCTGTAAAATGTAAGAATTCTGAGGCAGCAATTAAGTGCCAAACATCTTTTTGAATACCACCCTCACTGTAAGTCAAAATATTACTAACAAATCCTGCAGGTGTCATAGCAGATTATTTTTCATAATTGTCTCTTATCAATTATTGGAGACCAGTCTAAAATATACCCACTATCTTTAGACACCTTGTGTTGTACTGAAAAGGTATTTACACAATCTATCCATCTAGGAAATGTGCCAGTTTCAATTGTAGAACTATTTGGACAGTAAGGTATTCATGGAGGTTTTGCAGAAATGACTGGTTTGTTATGGGAAAGTCCCATCTTAATCACTGATCTAGTATAAGGTTTTAAGTCTCCATAAATAGTATGATTAGTCAGTCTAGGTCTCCCAACAGCTGTCTTTTCCGAAATGATACTCTCAGACAGCCAGCATGTTTATTGTGGGACCAACGCAAAGGTAATTGGGCACTGTAGCCAGAATAATTTAATCTAGTCACATGATTGGGAGTAATATGAGTATCTGTAAATCCTCCCATCAGGAATGAGTCATTAGTAAACACTGGAATAGATTCTCCAGTCCACACAGCTGGATGTACCAGGGGTGGATCTGGGAAATACATCCAGTAAGTGTCTGCTCAACTCCCTTTTACCTGACAGCCCAGCAGGGCAATCACTGTAGCTACCATCATCAATGGAGTCTTGTTTCTTCCTAAGAGATGAATTATTCACGAAGACTGTGTTGTCAGCTTCTTCATGTCTTCCCATGAGATCAGCTTTTCAGCTGAGTCATGATGGTTCCTCTTCATCCTTCTTAGATATCTCCTCCTTTTGAATGGGAACTTCACTGGGTCAATCTTCAGTCGCTTCAATCTCGGTTCTATGATTGTGCATTCAGGCATCCAGATAGGACTGAAAGCACCTTCTGGAAAGATACAAGCATGACCTCTGCCCCACATAATCACTGGATCTGGGCCTTTCCATTGATCAGTTTATATGTCTTTCCACAAAACTCTGCCTAAAGGGCCTGTTGTTGTGGAAGACATGTCTCTCAGCTGCAGTGTGACCTTTTGAGTCACAATTTAAAAAATTTAAAACAAACAAGGCATGGTTGAGGCTATTGTGGGCAGTCATAAACCTATTCCCCCCTTTTAATTTTTGTAATTGCAGCTTAATAGATAAATGAGCTCATTCCACAATGGCTTGACCTTGGGGGGTATAAGGAATTCCTGTTTTATAATTAATTTGAAATTCTTGGCAAAATTGTTGAAAAGAAGAGCTTACATAAGCTGGTGCATTATCTGTTTTAATTTGTAAAGGACATCCTAACACAGCAAAGGCTGCTAGGCAATGAGAAATTACCTGTTGAGTATTTTCTTTTGTACATGCTGTGGCAAAAATAAATCTGGAATGTGTATCAACTATCACATGTACATAACATTGCTCACCGAATTGAGGAATATGAGTTATATCCATTTGCCATACTTGATTTGGTTTTTTTTTTTTAAAGAGAGAGTGAGAGAGAGAGGGGGACAGAGAGAGAGATAGAATTTTTTTAATATTTATTTTTTCTTAGTTCTCGGCAGACACAACATCTTTGTTGGTATGTGGTGCTGAGGATCGAACCCGGGCCGCACGCATGCTAGGCGAGCGCGCTACCTCTTGAGCCACATCCCCAGCCCTTGATTTGGTTTTAATCCTCAGGGATTTACCCCTGATGGCAGAGATGGAGAGTGAATAACACACTTAGGGCATTGAGTTACAATTGGACGACCTTGTTCTCTGGTAATATTTAATTTTTTAAGTAAGCTAGAAGCATTATGATGATGTAAGGAATGTGAAACTTGTGCACAATCATATGGAGACATCTGTTGACAAACAGCTACTAATTATCAATCTTGTCATTACCTGAAGCTAAAGGTCCAGGAAGATTAGTGTGAGCCCATATGTGTCCTATGAAACATGGGTATTTTTGCATTTGTACTGCCTTTTGTAGATTATGAAATAATTTAAATCACTCTTGTGATGAAGTATATCCAATAACTGAAGTTTCAATATTTCTAGTAACTCCGACTGCATATGAGCTGTCAGAATAAATATTAATAGGCTCATTTGTAAAGTAATTTAAGATACAGATGAGAGCTTGAAGCTCCGCTCTTTGGGCAAAAGTATATGAAGTTTGTATTACCTCTGTGTGAACATGACTATAAAAACCTGCTTTACCTGAGCTTGAACCATCAGTGAACACCGATAGGGCTCCATCTATAGGCTGGGCATGTACAATTTTTGGAAAAATAAGCAGTGTTAATGATGCAAATTGAATAATTTTATCACAGGGTAATAACTATCTTTCTGACCAGGAAAATCAGCAAAAGCTATCTGCCATAAGCTAGAAGTTTGAAAAAGCCAATTATTTTGTTGAACAGAAATGGAATAATTATAATATCAGGTTTAGATCCAATTAATTGTAAAACTCTCGTTCTACCTTTAATTACTAATTGAGCAATAGAGTCATGAAAAGGAATTAATGTTTTTTTGGGGGAGTGGGCTAAATAAATCCACTCAATAACTCCCGATCTTTGCCATATGGCTCTGATTGGTTTATAGAGAGTTGGAAATATTAATAAATACACTATTTCTTTAGGATTAACCCTAGTAAGTTGTGCATTTTTAATTGCACTTTCAACCTTTTTTAAAGCTGTTCTAGCCTCTATTGTCAGCTGATGTGGAGAGGTTGAGGAAGGATTTCCTTGTAATATCTGACTTAAATCAGCAGTAGTTAGTTTTAAGGATGGCCTCAGCCAATTAATATCTCCTAATAATTTTTGAAAGTCATTAAGGGTATGTAACTCCTTAACCTTTATCTGAAGATTTTGAGGATGGATTGTATATCCTTAAATTATCTGACCTAAATATTGAAAGGGAGGCATTTTTTGTATCTTGAGGAGCAATACATAAACCCATTGCTGTAAGTGAAGCCTCTAACTAAGTAAAAATTTCTGAAAGTACTTTGGATTAGCATGAGCCAATAATATATCATCCATAAAATGAATAATGTATGCATCAGGAAAGTTTTTTCTTATAGGAACTATTGCCTGACCTACATATTTGGGGCATAATGTAGGACTGTTACACATTCCTTGGGGGAGGACCTTCCAGCAATATCATTTAACAGGTTCTTTAAAATTAATTGCTGGGACAATGAATGCAAATTTTTCACAATCTTCAGGATGTAACCTTATTGAGAAAAAAACAATCTTTTAGATCTATTACCATCAAGCTATAGTTTAAAGGGATGGCTGTTGGGGAAGGAAGTCCTGGCTGTAATGATCCCATAGGCTGAATTGCATGATTTATCACCCTTAAATCCTGTAGTAATCTCCAATTACCTGACTTTTTCTTAATAACAAAAATGGGGGTGTTCCAAGGACTAAGTGTTCATTCTATATGACCAGCCTGAAGTTGTTCCTCAACTAACCTATAAATTATCTTAAGTTTTCCCCCTGAGATGGGCCACTGAGAAACCCATATAGGCTCCTCTGTAAGCCAGGAGATCTTTTCTGCTGTCTTTTGGATTGGGGAAACACTCAGGGCCCCTAGTAAAAATTTTGGTTTGTAGTATTTACTAATCTCTGTGGAGGAGGAGGCTGATTTGCAAGCAGATACTCTCTTTGAAAGGTTCCCTTATTATCTCCAGGAAGAAACCCTTGATTAACTTCCTCAATTGATCTTGTTTGTTAATTCGCTCAAAAACTGGGAAAAGTTGGAATTCGCTAATATCCTCCCCGGCTTCTTGCACTTTTCTAATACCTCATTGGAACCAGGTAAGAAAAGTCATTGCTAACTCAGAGTACCTGTTAAATTTTGTCTTTTTAACAGACAATGGCCAAATTCTAATAGCCTGGGCAGGTGGTGTTAAACGCAGCCTGTTGAAATTTCCCTGCAAGTACTGGATTTCATTGTCCGATTCCTCTCCTTCAGACTACAACTCATGGGTAGAATCTCCACTGTTGCCATCTTGAACTTGGGATGTAAGCCATGTGGGAGAGAAGGGCTTTCTATCTCTTTAGGAATGTCTTTGGGACTTTCCTATCTGGGAGGAGAACCCTCTATCCCTCCGGAGGCCTCCTCTCTTTGACCTTTGTCTCTATGATCTTCCTCCAGGCTACTCTGGCTCTGTTCGGGTAAGCTTACATTTTTTACTTTCAGTTTTGCTCCCAGGCCTTTTATCTTTAACCAGCTGAGAGGAAAGGAGATTTCCTTAGCCTCAGGCAGTTTTTCCATTTGAATAGACTTAATGGCTCTTTGAATACCTTTCAATAGATCTTCAGGGGGTCATGGACTATGGCCCAGGTAATCAAAGAGACAAATTTCTAAAGCAGTCTAAACCTTTTGTATATTTTCAAAATTTCCAGGTAATTCATTAGAAAGGCAGATTCTATGTAATTTCCTTCCTAATTTGTCCCAAGTATGTAAATTTGGTGAATCTTGGTCACAAAACCAAGGACAAAATTCATCTACAAACTTTAAGAATTGTAGCAAGTGAATCTTTTTTATTTGCTTTCCCTTCTGATTAATTATTGTCTCTAAAATAGTCAAGTACATGTCCTTATCAGGAGAAGTCAAATTTCCCATTATTACTAATTTTAAAGTCTCCTTTGCTTCAGTACCTGTCTGGTACTTCCATGACCACAAAAATGTCACCAATTATTTATATAATGTGCTCCCTAACTCAACCTAGTCAATTTAACATGCCCCCTCCTGGGTGCCAATTCTGCCACAGGACCAGCACGCAAGCTTCATAAAAGAGGTTCAAAGCATAGAAATTAACTAGAGAGTTTTAAAATTAAAGAGACATATATATTCTCATTACCTTTAATGCCCAGCTCTGGAGATGGCTTCTCTAGCTCCCGCCTCCAGCCACCTAATGCAGTGGCAAGGTTTACCCAAGAGGGAGAGGGAGAGACAGGGAGAGAGAGGGAGAGAGAGGGAGAGAGAGGGAGAGAGAGAGGGAGAGAGAGGGAGAGAGAGGGAGAGGGAGAGGGAGAGGGAGGGAGAGAGAGGGAGAGGGAGAGGGAGAGGGAGAGGGAGGGAGGGAGGGAGAGAGAGAGGGAGAGAGGGAGAGGGGGAGAGGGGGAGAGAGAGAGGGAGGGAGGGAGGGGGAGAGGGAGAGGGAGAGGGAGAGGGAGAGGGAGGGAGAGAGAGGGAGAGGGAGAGAGAGAGGGAGGGAGGGAGGGAGAGAGGGAGAGAGGGAGAGGGGGAGAGAGAGAGGGAGGGAGGGAGGGAGAGAGGGAGAGGGAGAGGGAGAGGGAGGGAGGGAGGGAGGGAGGGAGGGAGGGGGAGAGAGAGAGAGAGAGAGAGAGAGAGAGAGAGAGAGAGAGAGAGAGAGAGAACCAGCCAGGAATGAGCTTTATTGGGGAACAAAAAATTCAATGGAAAAATCCCATCCAATGAAGGTCGAGGGGGGCAGCATTCCAAGGACAGGGTCAGTGATTGGTCTTCGGGGCAGTGGCCAGCCACACCTCCCCACTGACAAGCCCTCACACCTGGACAGGGTGGGGAAGGCTCTGACACAGTTGTACCTCTCACCCAGCCAGGGAGGTAACTCAAATCATGTGTGAGAATGGCTTCACACAGCGCTTTATCTAATGTGTGTGTAGTAAAGATATTCTCCCACTCTGAGGCTCTCTCTTCATATTATTGATTGTTTCCTTTGCTGTGAAGAAGCTTTTAAGTTTGAATCCATCCCATTATTAATTCTTAATTTTATTTCATGCTCTTTAGGAATCTTGTTAAGGAAGGCAGACCTAATTCAACATGATGAAGATTTGGACCTACTTTTTCTTCTATTAGGCACAGGGTCTCTGGTCTAATTTCTAGGTCCTTGATCCACATTCATTTGAGTTTTGTGCAAGGCGAGATATAGCGGTTTAACTTCAATTTGCTGCATGTGGATTTCCAGTTTTCCCAGCACCATTTGTTGAAGAGGCTATCTTTTTGCTAATGTATGCTTTTGGCACCTTAGTTAAGAATGAGATAACTGCATTTATGTGGGTTTTTCTCTATGTCTTCTATTTTGCACCATTGGTCTACATGTCTATTTTGGTGCCAATAGCGTGCTGTTTTTTGTTCCTATAGATCTGTAGTATAGTTTAAGGTCTGGTATTTTGATGCCTCCTACTCACTTTTCTTGCTAAGGATGCTTTGGATATTCTCTGGGTCTTATTTTTCCAAATGAATTTCATGATTGCTTTTCTATTTCTATGAAGAATGTTGTTGGCATCACATTAAATCTGTATAAGGCTTTTTGTGGTATGGCCATTTTGACAATATTAATTCTCCCTATCGAAGAACATGGGAGATCTTTTCATCTTCTAAGATTTTCTTCAATTTCTTTCTTTAGTGTTCTGTAGTTTTCATTGCATAGGATTTCATCTCTTTTATTAAATTGATCAGCAAATCTTTTTTTTCTTGAGGCTATTGTGAATGAGATAGTTTTCCAATTTCTCTTCAGAGGGTTCATCACTGATGTATAGAAATGCATTTGATTATGGGTATTGATTTTATATCCTGCTATATTGCTAAATTCATTTATCAATTCTAATTGTATTCTGGTAGAGTTTTTGGATCCTCTATGTATAGAATCATGCCATCAGCAAATAGTGATAGTATGAGTTCCTGTTTTCCTATTCATATCCCTTTAATTTCTTTCATCTATAGCTCTGTAGATAGTTTAAACTGTTCTACAGTTTAAAGAGACAGTTTAAACTACAGTACAGTTTAAACTCTGGCTAGAGTTTCAAGGACTACCTTGACTAGAAGTGGTGAGAGAGGGCATCCTTGTCCTGTTCCAGTTCTGAGAGGAAACACTTTCAATCAGAAATACGCTTTGATGTGGAAGATGTCCTAGGTCCTCCACTCTCTGCCCCCACAGCACATGTGGGATGTCTCTTGGGAAGGTGGGGGTCCTCTCCCAAGGCTGCCCCACCTGGAAGATGGCCTAGTTCCCCTGCAGAGGTCGTATGGGGGAATGGGATGAGCAGCCACCCAGCGGGCTCATAGCCAGCGCCAGGGGAGGCAGGTGTGGGCAGCCTAAGGTCCTCAGCAGCTGCCTGGGTATTGCCGCCTCCCGCCTGCTGCTTCCTGAACAGGCTGCTCCACCAGGACCAAGATCAAGGGCCTGGAGCAGCCACCACAGAGGCCATCCCAGCCTCTGGTCACCCTCCCACTCTGGCGCTCACTGCCCTATGCCCTCGCTGCCACCGCCAGCCTAGAGCTCTTCGCTGCAGCCACCAGACTCCCCACATGGTCACCAGATGCCTCCTTCACCACCCTGCAGCGGGATTCCTGTTACCTCAGCAGGATCAAGATGCTCACCACTGGACGCCTCTGTGGCCTCCGCCCCACTTCCAGAGTCTTCTGGTGCCACAACCACCTCACAGCAACCAAACTCCCAAACCCCAGCTTGACTCTGATGCTGCCCTCTGAGGCCCCAATGTCAATGCCCTTCACCCCACAATGGACGCCTGACCCCTATGCCTCACACTGGATCCCAATGAAGGTGCGTGTTGCTGTTTCCACCACCAACTCTGGAGCTCCTACTGTTACCAGACTCCATCATGGATGCAAGACAGCAATACTCAGCACTAGATGCCAAATTCACCCTGTGCAGCCAGACTCCTGTCAGCAGTGCAGGATGAAATTGATCATGGCAACATCCCTCTGTTGTCACCACTGCTGCTTCTGGACTCTTCCACTGTGAATATGCAGCAAGGATCTCCCACACCACAGCTGGATGCCAACACCTCAGCACATGCCACCGCCACCCTGCATGCCAATGCTCTAGTCTGGACCTCCTAGGCCTGATGCCCTACGCCTGAAGCAATTACATGTTGCTGCTGCTGCCACCAGATGCTGCCACTCCACAGTGCCCCTTCAGTAACTCCACCCCACACTGCTGCTGTGCTGCCCAAGACCACAGAAGTTGGGAAGTTGGACATCCTCCATCACAGTCACCTCACCAGCGTCCACCACTTGCCACCTGACTTTCCTCTTCCAGGAACAGCCACCACTCCTTCTGGGTGCTTGAGGAATTTTTGTGCTAACTCAGGGAACTCATCCAAGGAAAACAAGTGAGTACTTCAAATAAAGGCTGCAGTCTTCACAGCAGGCAGTGGCGAGGCTAGGTGGGTCCAGCCTGCTGGTTAGGGGGCAGGGTAGATCCTGGGGGCTGCTGGCCTGGTCTGGACCTTGACCTTGCGGGACAAGCTGGAGAGGGTTCTCTGGCTGCTCTGGGAGCCCAGCCTGGAAGCAGCTTCCTACCCCATCTCCTTCCCCCACCCTCACACTCCTCTCTGATGGGGACTCTGGATTCCAGAGACAGAACTATCTGGACTCTGGGCCTCTGGGTAGTGGTATGGGGCCCTGGTACATTGCAGCAGTCTGGTGACAGCCAGAATGGTCAGACTCCAGCCACCTGGATGTGGGGAAAAGCAGCCTCTTGGGAAGATACCCTCCTAGTTCTACCAAACTTAGCCTGACATTGGCTTCTTCCAAGAGATTATCAAGAAAGGAAAAATATGTTACCAAGTTTTGCCTTGTGCAAAGGGTAGTGTGGGGAGAGGCAAAGACATCATATTTGGTACAGCTTGATTCAAATCCCTCTTAACTGGGTGACCTTGATCAGGGAACAGAACAAGTACAACCTCAGTTTTGCATCTGGTAAAAGAAATCGGGGAGGATGATAAGCCATGGGTTAAATTAAGTTGTTCTGCAGTACCTCCACTTGGGAGCTAAGTAGGCATTCAGCATTATTTCCATGCAGAAATATATTCTCAGACTAAAGGTGACACATTTAGAAATGCACCTTTGGAAGACAACTGACCTCTGAAGTAGGGAGTTGAAACTTACTTCATGTTTTTTATAATAATATATGGAAGATCACAAGCCAAAGCATGAAATGTTGGGTCAGGCTCATGTTTTCAAATTTGTTTAAAGTTACATTGAGATAAATCTGTGTAGTTCAAGCCTCCTGGGATATCCCCCACCTCAGCCACACACACAAGGAGCACTGTCCACAGTTTTGTACTCCACTGTACAGTGTCACCAATTATATCATTATATGTATATACACACACATAGATACAGATTATGTAATATTTTGTTCCTTTTGGATTGTTTTGGGACCTTCTGAAAATAGAATCTCATATACACTCTTTTGCTCCCCTTCAGCAGAATATGAGGAAGAAGGAAACACCAGAGAATCTTGAGGATCAGAAGGACACCAGCCCTGCTCTGGTCACCCTGGAAGCTGACTGGCCTGCACACACCAAAGCTTGAGGAAACAGTAGCCCTGCTTTAGCCACTTGGGGGCTGGCTGATCAACACAAGGTGGAAGATTAACTAACTAAGAGGACAAATGGACTGTTTCATCCTCTAAGAGGGCTCTCATACTGTGACAAATTGCCACCCTTACTTCTATCACATACATAGTCCTTTCCTTGGTCTTTACTACAGAATTGATAACAACCAATCAATCATATAGCTAGCCCTTAATGGGGGGGGCAAGGGAAGATTGGAGGGACTTTGGATTGGGCAGAGTGGAGTGAGGGGAGGGAAGGGGGTATGGGAGTGGGAATGATGGTAGAATGAGATGAATTTTTTTTACCCTATGTACATTTATGACTGCAGGAATAGTGTGACTCTGTGTTTAATAGTCAAAATGCATTCTGCTGTCATATATAACAAATTGCAAAAAAAGAAAAATTCATAAAGGGCTAAGGCTTAAAAGGAAGTCTGGGCACTTTTCTGGCCCTGAATATATGTACACTTTTCTTGTATAAAATTAAAATTTATTAATTAAATTGCTTAAAAAAAAAAAAAAAACTAGACCATGTACTAGTTTAAACCTGAAAGGGCATTGAGGCTTGGGAACTAAGCTCACTATTTGGAGGATTGGTTTCTATTCCATTTCTATTCTATTTCTATTTGGTGTTTTCAAAGTTTAATTGATATAGTATGGATTATGCTATTAACTTGTTTATTGCTTCCATGTTTGTGTCCGCTTTACATTGAAACTATTGGGTCAACTATAGAAGCAGCTGTTAAAATGGGGGAGAGGGAGGGAGGGAGGGGGAGGGAGGGAGAGGGAGGGAGGGAGGAGGAGAGTCAGGGAGAGAGAAATTAAGATTATGACATTATATAAAACTTTAAGCCAAGAAGCTAATGACATTTTTTGATTTAAAGGATTAAATAATGAGCATCAAACGGGTAATGATTTAATCCCAAAGACTCCAAATGATGTAGTTCCCCAAAGATTCCACACCTTCATTGTAATATGTAAGCCTCTCTCCTAGTCAAAGAGACACTTTTTTTTTTTTTTTAAGTCAGCAGGATTTCTAGAGATCTCATTGTGGTTTGAGCTCTTCTTTTTTGTTGTAAAGGTCAGGTTTCTCTTTCTTGTAGAAGTTAGGTCTGCAGGGCTGGGGTTGTGGCTCTTTGATAGAACACTTGCCTAGCAAGCATGAGGCACTGAGTTTGATTCTCTGCACCCACATAAAAATAATATAAAATAATATAAAGTAAAATAAAGGTATTGTGCCCATCTACAACTTAAAAAAAGGTTATGTCTGCAATCAAGCTTATTGATGTGTAAAAGTTATTGTTTCTCTTTTCTTAGTAAATTTAACTTGTGAAAACTCTGTCCATTTTAAGAGCATGGAAGAAAAAGTAACTCTTTTGTTAGCCATTGTGTTGTGTAACCACCCACTGAGTAGAAATCTCAGAGAATTTCCATACCTGGGGCCCAGAGATTTTTTGGCATTAGACCCTCTGGATTTCACCAGTTTAAATAAATCTTCCTGCAAATTCCTCAGGTGCTCATCCTCATCTCTCCTACATTAATACATGCTTGAAATGCGAGAATGTCCCCATTCTTCAAGGGCACACAGAGACAGTCTCTCTGACTCTGCCACAGTATGGATTCTATGCAAAGTCATTAATCACAAAAAACTAAGGGGAGATTACACTATAGTGACCTCCTGGAAGTAAATTCAGTGTTTCATAATTAAACTTGTATACATATATAGAATTGCTATGTTGTAACCCACAGATATATAGAAATAATATATCTAAATAAGCATGCTTTATGAGAAATCTGAATACCATGTTTGTATTTTGTGTTGTTTCTAATATTATGCTGTAACAATATTTCATGATGTGATTACATTTTTTAAATCTGAAAAAGACATCAGAATTTTGTATTGTAATATTGTTAGTAAAGGGAATATTTTGGCAATTAGAATTTGTGCTTTCCTGTTTTCAAAGCTAACATGTTGAATTAAAGGTTGGCGGCAGACATCACCTCCATCAGAACCTCAGTCTGGTGAAGACACAGTGTGGTGCCTGACCAGGGAAGTCCCCGTTTGTGCCTGGCACTTTGCCACCCAGTAGATAGGAGCCATGACCCAGGGGGGTGGGACCTGTATTCCAGCCCCCTTACTGGGGGGCACTGTGACTGCTGTGCTCTGCTTTAATTTCTCATCTGTGAGGACAACATTTGCGCAATCTTACCATGGGGCTGTTGAAGATCAGTGATGAAATTTATCAAGTTTAATGAAGTCTGGCTGGTCTACAGTGTGAGGAGGGGACCCCTGCCAAAGCTGCCTATGTGACTGCCCTCTACCTGCTTTCCTGGGTGGTCCCTGTGGAAGGCAGGGGGACTTCTGTTCATCGGTCATGCAGCCTGCAAGTTTCAAGGCAAAGGTATCCTCCTCTGACCTGTACCTGCCAAACCAAAGAAGATCATTGTCAGTTCTCTCGGGGCTTGGGAGATGTTAGGTAGCAGTGAGTAGTGAGAAGTGAAATGCAAACCAATAACAGGGCAAGGTCATGGGTTTTCTTTAAGTTACTTTTAAGGTTTTCTTTAAATTAATTTTAAGGCAAGTGGGTAATCAGATAATGCATAAAACATCAAGTATACAAATAAAGAGAACAAAGGAGCCAATTAAGAAATACATAGAGAAGGTCTAATGAGGCTATTCCTCTTTCCAGGGTGAGTTGGGGTCATTTATGGACATAGGTATCTCAATATATTTTAGAAGAGAAATTTTCTTAGAGTGCCAGTGTACACGGGTAAATTTTCTCTGGTCATTGACCCCAATTCTCCCATTAACATAGAATTGACTTGTAAATAACCTCCACCCAATAGGATGGACACCATGACAGTTCTGGAAAGGACCAACCAGGGCCCAAAACTTTACCACCTGACCTGAAAGAGTCGAACACCTGATTGGCAAAGAGTGCTGAAGGTGGACCCCAGTTCTCAAGGCAGCCCTAAAACACCAATCCATTTGGAGACAGCACTGTTCCATTTGTCTTTCTCTGCTGGGAGATGACCCACTCTCTTGGGAGTGCTCTTTGTTTGAGCCTCATTTTACTTTTACTTATAATGAAGTTCTCTCAGATGGCTGTCAGTGTCTGCCTTTAATTTTTCTTTCTTTGGAACACAAGCACTGAGATTTAGAGCTTGAACTTCCCACTCTCCTGGAGTCCCTTGTCAACCCTTAATGACCTGCATCTTGATGTACCATTTCAGTAAGATGCGTATTTACTCCTGTGAACCACCATGTTTCTACTGGTGTCTATGAGCAACTCTGCCATATCCAGGACTCTGTATCAGCCTGTTATGAGCAGGAGGAATGCGCATAAGTGGGGTAGCTAGGTCAATCCAGGTAGGAAGCAGCCCATGTTCCATAGCTCAGGCATACACTCCCTTAAAGAAATGTATTCTAGAATGTGGATCCCCAGCCACAGACCATAAGTTACCAATGGTAACTTAAAATATCCCCACACAGAAAACATGAGTAGTTTTGCTAGCAAGATTTATCAAATGTCAAAGGAGCAAATAATTTCATTCTTACACAAAATACTCCAGGGTACTGAAAAATGACATCCCTCATGTACATAATTCTCCCAAGGGGGAAATACATACATACATACATTAATCCTAGAATACATAAAAATCAACGTGCTCCTCCACCTCAATAGATTAAAGGAAGAACATGATAAGGTTTTCTCAATAGAGGGAGAAAAGCACTTCATGCTAAGTGACATGCAGGGCATTAGAACTAAAGAGCAACTTCCTGTTTCAGTTCAAGAGCAGTTTACAGAACTCTAACCACTCTCATGTAAGGCTGGGGATATTTTATGGGAGGCAGGTTGGGCAGGTCAAAAGGTTCATTCTTGCAAATCCACACTTAATGGGTATCCCTTTGACCTCTCTGTTCAACATCTGTTCTCATAACTTGGAGGGAATCTGGAAACGTAATGAAATGTAGAGAAAAAGAAATGCTCCTGAAGGCTCAGGTGGGCCTCAGAGGAGAGTGAAAAGGAGAGTTGGAGCTGGTCCTGGGAAGGCATCGGCATCCATGGTATGAGCTGCTACAGCCCACTGGTCCCCCTGTTGACCTGCAGCCTGGCCTTTGGATAGGGCCAGATGGGCAGCATGGGCAGATCAGGAGAGCAGTGAGGCCAGGAGAGCTTCTCAAAGAACATGAACTTAGTCAAGGGTCTCCATGGACAGGAGTGAGGTTGAACAGAGAAGAACCAAGGCAGTTTCTTCTTCTTCCCCAAACCCAAATCCCAGCCCCCTCCCCTTGTGCCCTTTCCGGCTTCTCCTGACCAGATTTTAATTGAATCCTGTCTCTCCATTGAAGCCACTGGAATCAACTCTCTTAATTGGGTGGGAGTGGGAGGGGTGCTGCAAGCTGTGCTCCTGGAACCCCCATCAACACCACTTCCTGCCAGGCAGCAGTGTCCACATTGTCACCCAAGGAAAGACTGGTGTCCCTGCAGACCCCACATTTCCTAGTCTCTGGTTCAATCTTCAGTTTCTCCAGTCCCAGCCCTTCCAAGTTCTGGGCCAGATGTGTCTCTCCCAGCTAGTCCTGCAGTGCTCACTGTGGAGCCAACCCATGTCCCCATCCTGGCCACACACCTGCTTCCTGTGTGCTCGATGCCTGTCTTCTCATCTGCAAATTGGAGGGAACAACAACCCCTATGAGGCCAGGGAGCCTTGAGAAACATGGAGTAACACGTGGAGTGTGGCTGGCTTAAGCCACATGTGTGCTGTCCTTGCTGTGGTTATTTCCCAGATGCCAAGAGCTGCCCACGTGGGCTCTCCCCGTCTTCACTTCTCCCACCTCCTGCTCTGGCTCTTCCCTCCTCACCACCTCTCCCTGTCTCTTCCCACTGTCCCTGCTGGACTTGGCCCTACAGAATCCCTCCTCTCTCCCCACCCCATCTTGCCCCTTCCTGTGCCCTCTTGTCCTCCACTGTCCCTCCAAAGCTCTGTCCTGGGATCATCCCCTCCTGGATGTTGCCCAGTCACCTTCTACCAAACAGTTGTGAGTTTCTCCTGTTCCAAGCCTGCTCCTTCTCATCCTCCCAGTCACTTAACTATGCACCCGGCCTCTGCAGCAGCCTTCTGGTGCCCCAGGCCCACAAGCTGCCACTGGTGGGCTGGTCCAACACCAGCCGACTGCCTCCCACCTGTCCAGCCCTCCATCCCAGCTGCCTGGACAAGGCCCTGCCATTTCACCTCTGTCCTTCCCTCTGTCCTCCCATCCTGGCTGCAGCCCACCTCTGACATGGTCACAGCCCTGCTCTCCTACAGGGACTTTTCCCCCTGTGTGCTTTGCTGTTGTTGTTGTGTTTCTCACCACTGAAAATAAAGAATAAACACGAACAGAAAAACACACAAAAGCTCTTACATGAACTTTTACACGTGGATACACGCTTGCAATCACTCTCCTGAAATCTCTGTGCTACCCCTGCCCCATAACCACTGTTCTGATTTCTGTCACCAGCTCACAGTCTTTTCTATTTTGGAAATATCCTCAAGTAGAATGCGGAGGTGAGGCTGCTCCATGCTGTGCCTGTGCACCATGGTCCTGTCCCCTGTGCTATGTGCTGTTGACGAGTGTGTCACACTGGGTCCATCTTTCTTTTGTTGATGGACAGACTGGGAATGAACAGTCATAAGTCCCTGGGGATGCTGACTTTCATGCCTTCTGACTGTGTGGCTGGGAAAGAAAGTGATGGGGCCCAGGGAGGCTGATATGGAGTGCAAGAGTCAGCTTTCCACTGCTGTAACACAATGCTTGAGGACGGGTTTATTTTGTCTCACAGTTTTAAAGGTTTCCAATCAGGGCTACTTTGGGGCCTGTGGTGAGCCAACATATCATGGAGGAGACCATGGCAGAGCCAACTTCAGAATTCACGTCTGGGATGCAAGAGAGAAAAAGGAAGAAACAGGGTGACTTGAATGAAACCTTCCACTAGGCCCGACCTCCTAAGTTCCACCACCTGGCAGAAGCACCATCTGGGGACTGGCCTTTAACACGTGGGCCTGTGGGGCACTCTGTCCTCCAGGCAGTCCTGCTGGAATCTATTCCTCTTGCTGCATGAGACACACATAAACAACTATTCTTGTTTCTGTGAAACCCAGATCCCACCAGTGCCCTTTCTGCTGAGGCAGGCCCAGGCCTATGGGGTTGCCGATCTTCACCCTGTGGGGAAAGCATGAGGGCTGCCACTTCAGGGCTGAGTTGAATGTAAAGGGCAGGACAGAGCCACTGACATTTCCTGTTTCACTTGCCATCCCCATGGCTACCCCAGTGTCTGTCTCAGCCAGAGCCTTCCCTGCCTCCTGGATGGCATGGCCTCCCTCATCCACTTCACCCATCTGGTCTAGGCAGATGGGGGGCAGAAGGGTGGCCCTCCTCTCTGGAATCTCCCTCCAACCCTGACTGTGGCTCAGTGACCTGCCCCAAAGCCCAGGAGCAGCTTGGGGTGGCCTGGGAAAGTGGGGCTCTGTCCTCAGGAGGACTTGCTGTGGGAGTGTGGCAGAGGAGGAGAAAGGAAGAAATGTGGGGAGTCCAGGAGGGGACTGAAGAGACCCTGGAAGATTAGACACTGCAGGTCCAGGCTGCTTGTGGCCACTGGATGTGCAGGGAACATGGACAGCACCTCAGTGAGGGGCCCAAGGTCAGTAGCCTGGGGACACTTGGGAGTCCCACAGGGTCATAGGCACAGGAGAAGAATTTTTGTCTTCCTGGGGCCCAAGAATCTGCAGTCCCTACTGATTGACTGGGGTATTGGCCAACATCAGAACTAGGAGAAGACAACGTAAAAAGGAAAAATGAATTTAATCACAATTTGGCCAAAACAGTGGAAGAAGCTGACCTGCATCTGCCTGTCCCACAAACACTGCCATCTACAGGAAGGAAGCCTGGGGACACAAATGGGTAGGCCCTGGGGACCCTGCTAAGGAGCATGGTCAGTCCCCTCCAGCCCTACTTTTCTTCCTGAGCCCGGGCTTTGCCTGGCAAATGCTTCCCTCCTGGTCAAGGAAGGCTAGCCTGCAGGGAGCTACGACATGCCAGGAAATGGCAAGGACAGAGAAAAAAGTAACTAGGAGCTTTTCTTTGAAATTTTCTGATTTTAATTGGGCGGTGTCACTGTCCTCCGCCTTGTCCATCCCACAGTCCTGAGGGATGTCGGGGTCCATGTCATCTGGCCCTTTATTGAGGGGGTGATGCTGAGATCCCCTCAAGGGCACCCAAACCTTGTGAATGAAAAAGCCAACCTGCAAAGACGTCCACTGGTTCCACCTAGTGGAGGACATGGGAACCCTGCTCCAAAGCCTTGTCAACACCTGGTTTGGGCCATCTTCATTCTGACAAATCGCATCTCTGAATAATTTTTTCTCGAGAGAGAATTTTAATATTTATTTTTTAGTTCTCGGTGGACACAACATCTTTGTCTGTATGTGGTGCTGAGGATCTAAACCGGGCCGCATGCATGCCAGGTTGGTGCTGAGGATCTAAACCGGGCCGCATGCATGCCAGGCGAGCTCGCTACCGCTTGAGCCGCATCCCCAGCCCCGATCTAAATGATCTTGTCAAAGGGAAAGGGATAGACTGTTAAGAGTCAGTGTCAAAAGACCAAATTTTTGCCAAATTTGAGCAAGAAAACAGGCTTAGAAAGAGCGGTTCCCAGGATAAGCATTTACCTGAGTCCTGAAGCACCTGCCTGGAGTCTGCCAGGTGCAGCACCGGGAGGGCTTGCAGTGTGGAGCGAGCCTGGTCAACATGTGCCCTCCTGCCCAGCCCCAGGCTCCAGGCTCCCTGGCTGCAGTCACTGTCCTGTGCAAGTTCCCAGGACCCTACTTTTCTCCAGGGCTCTGTGGGTGTCCACCATGAAGGTCACTGAGGAATTCCGTGAGGACATGGGACTTATAGCAGGTGCTCAGACCCACCTCCCATCTCATTCCCCATCCTCCCAACCCTGGGTGCATGGAGAACTTTGCCATCTGAGCCCTCACTCTCTCCTCACCCTTTGGCTACCTACACCTGATTGTGATGCCAAAACCCAGACACTTTCTCTAATGGTAGAGCTCAGAGTGCTCCTGCACCTCCTGTGCCTCATCCTCCCCCTTAAAAGTGTGGATCCAGCGGCTCTAGCTGGGAGTCCATCTGTGATCAGGAACAGGCTCCCGGAGGCCCCAGATGTGGAGTCAATGAGGCATCAGCACAGTGACCCATGACCATGGCTACAAACTCACACTCAGGGTCTTTGGGAAAACATTTTATCTGCAATTAAATTCTATCTTTATTGTGTTACAAAACAGCACACGTCATTGGGGAAGGTGGAGAAGGTGAGAGCAGGAGGAAGCGGTGGGCTGCATGGAGACACACAGGAGACCTCAGCCCCAGAGCCAGGTGGGCATCTCTGCGGTCTGTGAGCAGGGAGATGGAGGCCAGCAGAGCAGCCAAACCTTGAGCACTCCGCTGCTGAAGCTGATCAGGAGGCACTTGGTAGACGCCTCCACTCCACCTCTGACCAGGACTGCATTGGCCTTCGCCTCCTTTCCACATGGCAGGGCTGAGCAAGGCCATTGTCTTAGAGGGCAGGGGACATCTGCCATCCTGATTTTCCAAAAGAGCCAAGCTGCCTTTCCATGTGAAGATGGCTTGTGTTCCCTGTCACTACAGCCACTTTTTCCCTGGAAGGGCAGAAATAAGAACCTCTCAGGTCAGTGTCATCCCTCAAGCCATGTGGATCAGATCTTTTCTCTAGTTATAGTCCCCCCATCAGTCTGTCCCTTTCATCTATGGACTAGACCCATCATCTCAGGCCTGGTCAGGAGCACAATCTGCATCCACACACTGATGTGCCAAGAGCCAGCATTAGGATCCAGGATGATCCCAGACCTGCCTGTGGAGGAAGCAAGTACGCAGCACACCATGCCTGTCTCTGCCTCAGCACGCCTGGTCCTGCTGCCTGTCCGCTGTCAGCTGAGCTTGGCTCAGGTGTGTCTAGGATGGGGTGGCCCTGCTCTTTATCTTGGCATTTGTTTTGTCTTGACCTGGCTCAGCTCAGCTTGGACTTGGTCTGGGCTTTTAGTCTTGTATGGACCCTTGGCCTTGTGACTTATCCTACTCTGTTTACACAGGCTTCTGTGTGCTCCTAGATTTAACTTCAGTCTAGGTATGTCCAAGTCTCTGAATGAGCCCACCAACCCATGGGGCTCCCTTGGGGACAACTGCTTGGTAAAGCACCTGTCATCTCACTGGAACAGTCAGGCAGAACAGCCTCATAGGCCACAGGACAGGACTCGGCCTCTCTTTAACCGGCCCCTGTCTGCATCCTTCCCTGGAGGGTGCTGCTAGTACCACACAGAGCATGGGCCCCGGGGCAGATAGGCCTGGATTCTGGTACCTGCTCTGCCCCTCTTTGCTTGGGTTCCACTGACAAAGTCACATCAATCCCCTGAGCACCTTTGCCGTTTGGAAACTGAGGGGATCCCTGCTCCCTTACAGACTTGAGGCAGGTGGTCCATGACATCAGGTGTGTCGAGCATCCTGCTGGACTCAGGGCAGGAAAAAAGCTCTCAACTTAGGAAAGCTCTTTACTCCCCAGTTTTACCCCAGGATGGAGCCAGAAGCTCTTCCTACCCTGTGCCTTTTCAAGTCAGACCAGACCTATGAAGTCCCTTCCCAGTGCCCCTCAGTTCCTGCTCCCACACAGCCGACTTGCTCTGTGCTCACATCCCCTCCCTCTTCCCCTCCAATCCTACTGCCTCTCTCTCCCTGTTAAGGAGGCTCAGTCCCACGCCTTGAGCTGGGTGCTGGGGCAGAGGCCAGTCCTGCAGCTCAAGAGAGGGCCCTGCTTGTTCTGGAGGGTGATGGTGCCAGCTCTGTGGCTGTGCCCTTCTTGAGGGTGGCCTGCAGGCCTGGCCAGGGCACTGCTGAGGGATGGAGCCTTGCACAAGAATGCTCCAGGGCTACTGGAAGAGAGCTGCAGAGAGTGGCAGGCAGCAGTGTAGGGATCTAGAGGCAAGGGCAAGTGGCCAGGGCAGAGGCCTGTGTGGGAAAGGCTGCTATATACCATCTAGTAGACAAGTAGACCTTCCCCAGCAAAGACCCAGCTAATGAATGAACGCGTCGTATTCCACAGACACATACCTATGGAACAAGGTCAAAACTTCAGAACCAGAACTGTGCAGAGAGGGGGTGGCCTTGTCCTGAGTCCATCTGACAGCTGGGTCTGTTCCTGCTCTCTGTGGCCTTCTGTGCAGCTGCACCATGTTCTGCCCACTCTGTCCAGCTTCTCAGCTCCTTCACCTTCACTCTTCATCACACGGAGTTTCCTCCCTTGGTCTGAAAAAGAATTTTCTTATCACATTGCACTGCCCATTTCATGGGCTCATCCTGCCTTACTGGATAAACACTTCCTCCTGCCCCTTTCAAGTGCTTTACAATTTATAGAAGTGGACAAGTGAGCCAGAGTTCCTTCTGATTGTTCCATCAGCATTATTGAGCCCAAGGCATGTGAGCTTGAGGCTGGGTTGTGTGCTGGTCCAGTTATGAACTTACTTTCCATATACTTCCTACTCTCTTCTTGGCCTGTTGTTTATTTGGAAATATCCATTTCAACTCATCCTCAGTGACACTGGATATTTTCATTTCAAGAAATGTCTTTGCTGATCAGAAGGGTGGATTTGCTTTTATTTATGTTTCTGAGTGCCAGATCCTAAAGCCCTACTAAGGTGGATGCGTTTGCCCAATCTCTCAGTTTTCAGCGGTTTCTTTTTCTCCTGAAAGTCCCTGTTGGTTGCTCTGAATGAAGGTATATATGGTTTTCTTAAACTCTAACTTCAGGTTCAGAGGAGCCTTGCAGAGCCCAAGCCAAGCTGTGATCTTTGGTTTGGGTTCTTCTAGAGGGAAGCAGTGGTGGAGGCTCCAGGAAAAGAGTCATTTGGAGGGACCAGAAGGCCAGGAGAAGCCTGGGGAAGGAGAGCAGCCCTGGAAGCTGGATGGAAGCAGGGGAGACAGCAAAAGGGTATTAGCCTTCACAGCTGGGCTCTGGGACAGAGCTGGCCCTGTGGCCCCAAACCCTGCCAGCTCTGTGCATCCTCCCTCAATGCCATGTGCATGGAAACATGTGTGTAGAAGCCGTGCTCGGCCATGGCAGGGCTCATGCTTGGACATTTCAGCCCACCCTATGCTGCTAGGACCAGACTCTGGGCCACCTGTTCCTTCCTGATCTCACGGCTTACGACCTGGGAATCTCTCCACCGAGTCTTGCTATCACCCATGCTCAGGATTCACCTAAGTCATGTTCAGTTGCAAACATGGCGCTTCTCTACTCCAGGTCCCTTCCTGGCCATGCAGAGTACAGGTCGCATGAGGCATCTACAAAAGGAAAATCGGCAATCACCACCTGTTGCAGGCTGGTTTGCAGTTTTGTTCATTGTCTCAATTTAATGATGAGATGGAGAAAAGGTTAATAATGCAGGAATGTTTATGTCTGTAGATATTCCATTGTGAATAGCTACAAAAGACATGAACAAGAGATATGAACAATAGTTACAAAAGTGTGTGGAACTACACTTCCAGTACTCAACACTAGCATCCATTCAACCAAGAGCACCCCTTTGCCCTACACAAAAAGTGCAATGCACATGAATGTTCTGCTTGCTTTGTTTTTGTCTTATGTATAAATGAAATTATCAACCAACATTCTTGTCAGAACTACACTCAACTATCAGCCAGTGAACACCACAAGCAAATTCTCTCTTGAATCAGACAGCAGTGAAGCATTTGCTATGAGATTGATCTCATCTATGGTGGTTCTGTGGCAACCATCAGCTGACTACAGATACAAAAGTCCAGCCAGAACTGAAGCATTTAGTGAAAAGCCCTTCATCTATGGAATTCACAATCAAGAGAGGTTTATTTTAAGATGATTTGTGAAGTGTGTGTCACATCCTCTGTACCAGTGAAGTTAATAATGAGTACACAAGTGCTCTTCAGAAAGCCTGCTGATCGACATCCAATGGAATCCCAGGTAGGGTGCAGGGAGGGGCCCACTGGGGGCCTCTGAAGTCCCAGGAGGGCTACAGGGCATGGTGTACCACTGGGTGAGGCCCAGGACAAAGCCTGGCCCAGACCCACCCAACTCAGACACTTTCCCCACTCACCTGCTAGGCCTGGAGCTCTTGTTCCTCCCCTCAGTGCTGCTCCTCCCACTGGGTACAGAGCAGAACATGGCTAGTATGTCCCCAAAATGCTGGAACTCAACATGGGGAAGAAGAACCCACTCTAAATCCCCAGGAAGGAACAAGTAGGACAGACAAAAGTCCCCAGGAATCATCGCAAGCTGGGGACATGAAGGTCAGCTACACATTTAGAGCAGCCATGCACCGCACCATAGCCAGCCAAGAAATTCAAAATCCCAGTATCTCAAGAGCACAAAAGAAACCACATAACAAGCTCTACAAAAAACAAGCAAAAAGAAAATAGTCAAAAAGGTTCAGAAGACTAGTAGGCAGATTATGAAGCGAACAGTGGCTGTTATGGTGTCCAGGAGAAAGTCTAGGAAGACCATGAAGCTAACAGTGGCTGTCATCAGAGGGAATGAGAGCCCAGTAAAGAAGACAACCTGGGATGAGGACAAAGACATCCCTTCCAGGCTTTCCTTAAGGACCTTGGGGAAAGGGAACAGGGTTGCCAACCTGGTGAAAGGGTGGGGGGGGGTCACCAAAAACACACCCACAGCTACCAGGACCCATCAAGCAGCTTGAGTGCTGAGGGGCCAAGGGTGCTCCCCCCCAGGCCTAAGTGCAGAATGAATGCCAGGCACCGAGGGGCCCTCCCCCAGCAGGACCCTGGGGAAAGGGAACAGGGCTGCAACACTGGTGAGGGGGTGGGGGACCGCCACGCAGGCAGCCACAGCACCCCGGGGCGCACCAAGCACTGCAGGGCTAGGGCCGCTCACCAGCAGGGCCCAGAGCGCCCCGGGGACTGGAGGCCGCCGCCTGGGCCGCTCAGCCCCAGGAACTAGGGAAGCCTGATCCCAGGAGGGCCAGGGCGGCCTCCCTCCACACTCAGGGCCGCCTGAGGAGCCCTGCTGGGTGAGGGGCGCTCACCCCCAGGACCCCCAGCAGCCTGAGCGCTGGGGGGCCGAGGGTGCTCCCCCCCCAGGCACACTGGAGAACCAGCGCCCGCGGGAGAGGGGCGCTCACCCACAGGACTCAGAATCCCGGGCACCTTTGGCGGAGGATCCCTCAGTCCCAAGTCTCCCTTACCTGGGGCAGGGAGGGACAGTGGTGCCCTCTCAGGGGGCTCAGCAGGGTCCTCCATGATGGTGGGGAGATGTCCTCTGCCAAATCTCCCCCCCACACACACACACCCTCCTGCCCAGGGGGGCGTTGCTCCAGATCCCAGGGTCCCACAGGGTTCTTCCCTGGGGCCCAGAGAGCACCTGGTGGCGCACCTGTGGGGATCTCCTGGTCCCAGGAGATCCCCACAGGCCTTGGAGATTGGCCCCTGCATCCACTGGTCCCTGGCACCTTGCGCTCATGCACAGGAGCACAGCCCCATGGGCCAAAGGGCCAGAAAATGGTGTGTCAGGCTGGATGGATCCAGGTCCTGGGTGCCCTTCCAGTTGACATCCCCTGACAGTGGTCTTGGGGTCACAGGTTTTCTGCACAAGCCTGCCTGCAAGGCCGCACCACAGGCCAAGCCAGGTGTTTGCCAGGAGGAGCTCTCCACTTGGCTCCGAGTTTCCCAGGTGGCCTCGTCCACAGGGACCCTTCAGCCCTCAGGACAAAGAGGGTGTCCCAGGCCTGGAGGGAGAGGCCCCACCCACACAGTTCAGTCCCCCAGGCACCAGGTGGCATTAGGGCTCAGAGGAGACTGGGCCCTGGCGGGCGAGGGGCGCTCCCCCACTGGGCCCAGGGCAGACTGAGCACTGGCGAGGGAGGGGCGCCACCCACGGGCCCCAGAGGAGACCCACTGGGCACTGCTGGGCGAGGGGCGCTCGCCCGCAGGACCCAGAGGGGACTGAGCCAGGGGGCGCTCAGCCTGGGGACACAGAGGACACTGGGGACCTGCGGGCGAGGGGCGCTCACCCGCGGGCCCCAGAGCTCACTGGTCCCTGGCGCGCCTGGGGGGGCTCGCCCCAGAGGCCCCCCGCACACCCAGGACCCGCGGGCGAGGGGCACTCACCCGCGGGCCCCGCAGGATAAGGAAGCCTGCTGGGCGCCCCCCAAGCCCCCGCAAGACAGGCGGGGCTCAGCCAGAGGACCCTGAGGACACTGGGCACTGGTGGGTGAGGGGCGCTCACCCCCAGGCCCCAGTGCAGAATGAATGCTAAGGACCCAGGGGCCCTTCCCGAGCAGGACCCTGGGGAAAGGGAACAGGGCTGCGATGCTGGTGAGGGTGTGGGGGGCCGCCACGCAGGCACCCGCAGCACCCCGGGGCGCACCAAGCACTGCAGGGCGAGGGCAGCTCACCAGCAGGGCCCGGGCCCAGAGCGCCCCAGGGACTGGAGGCCTCCGCCTGGGCCGCTCACCCCCAGGAACTAGGGAAGTCTGATCCCAGGAGGGCCAGGACGGCTCCCCTCCACACTCAGGGCCGCCTGAGGAGCCCTGCTGGGTGAGGGGCACTCACCCCCAGGACCCCCAGCAGCCTGAGCGCTGGGGGGCCGAGGGTGCTCCCCCCCCAGGCACCCTGGACAAGGAGCGCCCGCGGGAGAGGGGCGCTCACCCACAGGACTCAGAATCCCGGGCACCTTTGGCGGAGGATCCCTCAGCCCCAAGTCTCCCTTACCTGGGGCAGGGAGGGACAGTGGTGCCCTCTCAGGGGGCTCAGCAGGGTCCTCCATGATGGTGGGGAGATGTCCTCTGCCAAATCTCCCGCCCCCCCCCCACACACACACCCTCCTGCCCAGGCGGGCGTTGCTCCGGATCTGAGGGTCCCACAGGGTTCTTCCCTGGGGCCCAGAGAGCGCCTGGTGGCGCATCCCAGGAGATCCCCACAGGCCTTGGAGATTGGCCCCTGCATCCACTGGTCCCGGGCACCTTGCTCTCATGCACAGGAGCACAGCCCCATGGGCCAAAGAGCCAGAAAATGGTGTGTCAGGCTGGATGGATCTGGGTCCTGGGTGCCCTTGCAGTTGACATCCCCTGACAGTGGTCTTGGGGTCACAGGTTTTCTGCACAAGCCTGCCTGCAAGGCCGCACCACAGGCCAAGCCAGGTGTTTGCCAGGAGGAGCTCTCCACTTGGCTCCGAGTTTCCCAGGTGGCCTCGTCCACAGGGACCCTTCAGCCCTCAGGACAAAGAGGGTGTCCCAGGCCTGGAGGGAGAGGCCCCACCCACACAGTTCAGCCCCCCAGGCACCAGGTGGCAGAGGAGACTGGGCCCTGGCGGGCAAGGGGCGCTCCCCCACTGGGCCCAGGGCAGACTGAGCACTGGCGAGGGAGGGGCGCCACCCACGGACCCCAGAGGAGACCCACTGGGCACTGCTGGGCGAGGGGCGCTCGCCTGCAGGACCCAGAGGGGACTGAGCCAGGGGGCGCTCAGCCTGGGGACACAGAGGACACTGGGGACCTGCGGGCGAGGCGCGCTCACCCGCGGGCCCCAGAGCTCACTGGTCCCTGGCGCGCCTGGGGGGGCTCACCCCAGAGGCCCCCCGCACACCCAGGACCCGCGGGCGAGGGGCGCTCACCCGCGGGCCCCGCAGGACAAGGAAGACTGCTGGGTGCCCCCCAAGCCGCAGCAAGACAGGCGGGGCTCAGCCAGAGGACCCCGAGGACACTGGGCACTGGTGGGTGAGGGGCGCTCACCCCCAGGCCCCAGTGCAGAATGAATGCTAAGGACCCAGGGGCCCTCCCCGAGCAGGACCCTGGGGAAAGGGAACAGGGCTGCGACCCTGGTGAGGGGGTGGGGGGCCGCCAAGCAGGCACCCGCAGCACCCCGGGGCGCACCGAGCACTGCAGGGCGAGGGCAGCTCACCAGCAGGGCCCGGGCCCAGAGCGCCCCGGGACTGGAGGCCGCCGCCTGGGCCGCTCACCCCCAGGAACTAGGGAAGCCTGATCCCAGGAGGGCCAGGGCGGCTCCCCTCCACACTCAGGGCTGCCTGAGGAACCCTGCTGGGTGAGGGGCGCTCACCCCCAGGACCCCCAGCAGCCTGAGCGCTGGGGGGCCGAGGGTGCTCCCCCCCCAGGCACCCTGGACAACGAGCGCCCGCGGGAGAGGGGCGCTCACCCACAGGACTCAGAATCCCGGGCACCTTTGGCGGAGGATCCCTCAGCCCCAAGTCTCCCTTACCTGGGGCAGGGAGGGACAGTGGTGCCCTCTCAGGGGGCTCAGCAGGGTCCTCCATGATGGTGGGGAGATGTCCTCTGCCAAATCTCCCGCCCCCCCCCACACACACACACCCTCCTGCCCAGGCGGGCGTTGCTCCGGATCCGAGGGTCCCACAGGGTTCTTCCCTGGGGCCCAGAGAGCACCTGGTGGCGCATCCCAGGAGATCCCCACAGGCCTTGGAGATTGGCCTCTGCATCCACTGGTCCCTGGCACCTTGCGCTCATGCACAGGAGCACAGCCCCATGGGCCAAAGGGCCAGAAAATGGTGTGTCAGGCTGGATGGATCCGGGTCCTGGGTGCCCTTGCAGTTGACATCCCCTGACAGTGGTCTTGGGGTCACAGGTTTTCTGCACAAGCCTGCCAGCAAGGCCGCAACAAAGGCCAAGCCAGGTGTTTGCCAGGAGGAGCTCTCCACTTGGCTCCGAGTTTCCCAGGTGGCCTCGTCCACAGGGACCCTTCAGCCCTCAGGACAAAGAGGGTGTCCCAGGCCTGGAGGGAGAGGCCCCACCCACACAGTTTAGCCCCCCAGGCACCAGGTGGCATTAGGGCTCAGAGGAGACTGGGCCCTGGCGGGCAAGGGGCGCTCCCCCACTGGGCCCAGGGCAGACTGAGCACTGGCGAGGGAGGGGCGCCACCCACGGGCCCCAGAGGAGACCCACTGGGCACTGCTGGGCGAGGGGCGCTCGCCCGCAGGACCCAGAGGGGTCTGAGCCAGGGGGCGCTCAGCCTGGGGACACAGAGGACACTGGGGACCTGCGGGCGAGGGGCGCTCACCCGCGGGCCCCAGAGCTCACTGGTCCCTGGCGCGCCTGGGGGGGCTCACCCCAGAGGCCCCCCGCACACCCAGGACCCGCGGGCGAGGGGCGCTCACCCGCGGGCCCCGCAGGACAAGGAAGACTGCTGGGTGCCCCCCAAGCCGCAGCAAGACAGGCGGGGCTCAGCCAGAGGACCCCGAGGACACTGGGCACTGGTGGGTGAGGGGCGCTCACCCCCAGGCCCCAGTGCAGAATGAATGCTAAGGACCCAGGGGCCCTCCCCGAGCAGGACCCTGGGGAAAGGGAACAGGGCTGCGACCCTGGTGAGGGGGTGGGGGGCCGCCAAGCAGGCACCCGCAGCACCCCGGGGCGCACCAAGCACTGCAGGGCTAGGGCAGCTCACCAGCAGGGCCCGGGCCCAGAGCGCCCCAGGGACTGGAGGCCTCCGCCTGGGCCCCTCACCCCCAGGAACTAGGGAAGCCTGATCCCAGGAGGGCCAGGGCGGCTCCCCTCCACACTCAGGGCTGCCTGAGGAGCCCTGCTGGGTGAGGGGCGCTCACCCCCAGGACCCCCAGCAGCCTGAGCGCTGGGGGGCCGAGGGTGCTCCCCCCCCAGGCACCCTGGACAAGGAGCGCCCGCGGGAGAGGGGCGCTCACCCACAGGACTCAGAATCCCGGGCACCTTTGGCGGAGGATCCCTCAGCCCCAAGTCTCCCTTACCTGGGGCAGGGAGGGACAGTGGTGCCCTCTCAGGGGGCTCAGCAGGGTCCTCCATGATGGTGGGGAGATGTCCTCTGCCAAATCTCCCGCCCCCCCCCCACACACACACCCTCCTGCCCAGGCGGGCGTTGCTCCGGATCTGAGGGTCCCACAGGGTTCTTCCCTGGGGCCCAGAGAGCGCCTGGTGGCGCATCCCAGGAGATCCCCACAGGCCTTGGAGATTGGCCCCCGCATCCACTGGTCCTGGGCACCTTGCGCTCATGCACAGGAGCACAGCACCATGGGCCAAAGGGCCAGAAAATGGTGTGTCAGGCTGGATGGATCCGGGTCCTGGGTGCCCTTGCAGTTGACATCCCCTGACAGTGGTCTTGGGGTCACAGGTTTTCTGCACAAGCCTGCCAGCAAGGCCGCAACAAAGGCCAAGCCAGGTGTTTGCCAGGAGGAGCTCTCCACTTGGCTCCGAGTTTCCCAGGTGGCCTCGTCCACAGGGACCCTTCAGCCCTCAGGACAAAGAGGGTGTCCCAGGCCTGGAGGGAAAGGCCCCACCCACACAGTTCAGCCCCCCAGGCACCAGGTGGCATTAGGGCTCAGAGGAGACTGCGCCCTGGCGGTCGAGGGGCGCTCCCCCACATCCTGCAAGGGAAGTCCAGCACTTTAGAGGAGTTCACTCCCATGAACTAGGGAACCCTGAGCCTAGCACTGCTGGGCAATGGTCCTTACCTTGGTGATACCTGCAGAATGAGAGCAGTTGGGTGAAGCTTGCTCACTCACAGGGCTCAGAGTTACTTGTATCTTTCATAGAGTATCCCTGAGCTCCAAGTCTCTCTTACCTGGGCTAGGCTGGGACAAGAGGAAGCAGCACTTGTGTTATTGAAGCATCCCGCATTTGTTTCAAGGATACTGAGCACTGCTTGGCAAGAGGGTTTATCACTAATGTCCCTTAGGGACTGAGTATTCCTGTACCTGGGTCACTCATCTACAGGTCCCTGTATAGACTCAGTTCAGCTGGACAAAGGTCCTGTGTCACCACGTTGTTTAAATCTTATTGCTCACTGTTTTCAGATGTCTCCTGTTCTGATGTGACATTAGCGCTGATTTGTAGGTTTGATGGGTTCTTCTCTGTTCATGGAAACAGGGCCCCGTGTCCTATGCCTCACTGTGTCCTTTCCCCTGGTGGTCTGAGAAGTGTCTCCAGGTAGTCTGTTGGGGCTCTGCCCACCCTCTCTCCTTTGTATCCAGGATGTTATTGATGTCATAATGGGTGGGGGAGGGGCAGGCACAGCTCATTGGAGAGTTGTCAGTGCCCTCAAGACTGACTGTCCTCTAGTCTAATGTTTCATTGGACCTAATAACCTCTGCCCCCACTGGCTCAAGTCAGAGACCTGAAGAGCCCTGGCCAAATTCAGTTTCTGATTCTTGTCCCTTGAATTGAATGATTCCATTGGGGGTGCTGTCCTGGGCATCAGGGGTTTGGGTCACAGTGTAACTGTGGAGTGTGAGAGCCCCAGTTTTCCATCTAGTTCCTGCTGGTGCCAGGGGCATCTCTGCCTGCTGCTTTCTAAATAGGGCCCCCACACCTGGGCTCTAAACCTTGTTTCCTCTGTGCTCAGCCCCGGGATGCCTGGGTGTCCCCTTTCTCTTCTCCCCTTCTCCAGCCCTCCCCAGGCACATGCAGACTGCCATGCTGCACTGGGTCTTCTGACCCCGACAGGAGTCCCATAGGCTCCTGTGTGGTGCTCATTGAAGGGTGGGAAGAAAGTCCCACCACAGGCCCGGGATCTCTCATAGTCCTCAAGCTCCTCAGCCAGGGGCACTTGTGACCATGCATTGCCTGTCTCTCCCCCACAGGCCAGCCCCATTGTCCCCAGGGCTACAGAGCTGGGGCATGTCCTTATTACCAACTTTCACCCCCGCCACAGACTTCCCCAGGGGGCTGTGGTTTTAAAGGAGCCCTGAGGTGTCTGGGCCCCATGGGGATGGACAGGGACCATGGTTTGGCTGCAGGGACCACAGCTCAACCACCAGACCAGCCTCTGCCAGAAACCGCAGCACTGAATCAGAACCCACCGGAGCGGAGCAGACTTCCGGGAAGTCCCAGAGCAACTTCACTAGGATGTCCACAGCTGCCTCGCTCTTGTCTTTTTGTGCTTATGGGTTTGGGGGGTTTTAGTGATAAATTCACCCTTTGGTTTTGCACACTTAAATTATACATCTGTTTTGTTTCAAAGGAAGCTTTGGCTCTAGGGCCCTTTCTGCTCCTTTGCTAGTAAGCTCCACTTTTTCAAGGTTACTTAGGGGACTGTCCACCAGTCCTCAAATTAACCAGCCTGAACCCTTGAATGTGAATCTGCTTTCCTAAATAAATTGCCTCTCTGAAAAGGAAGGAAGGAAGGAAGGAAGGAAGGAAGGAAGGAAGGAAGAAAGGAATGAAGGAAGGAAGATAAATTAACTCTCAGACTGTTTGGGCATGGAAGACTTTGATAAAGACTTGCACATAGTATCCTAAAGTTAAATCATACGACCATGTGACCTCAGCTTGTTTCAGCAGATCATAGCATGACTCAGATCTAACTCCCTGTGTATAGACTTGGTACTTACATACATGGTGCTTTGTCTCATGGCTAAAATCTTAACCTAGCAAGATCTCTGACAAAGGGGTTAATTTAGATTTGTCGGAGACAATAAAGTTCAACTTCAAAACTGAAACACGTTTGTTTTGTTTTGTTTTTGTTTGGGGCCAGGGGTTTCCTGCCATTCAGTATTACTACAGCAATTTTTAGGGTTTTAGGTTAAAGTATTAACAATGCTTCTCTGGGATCTCAAAATTTCATGAGAAGGAAATCAAGAAATAACTTAAAAATAAATTTGGTGGCCAGTCACTATGGCACATGCCTATAATCCAAGCGGTTCGGGAGGCTGAGGGAGGACTGTGAGTTCAAAGTCAGCTTAAGAAACTTAGCAAGGTGATAAGGAACACAGTGAGACCCTGTCTATAAATAAAATACAACATAGGGCTGGGGACGTGGCTCAGTGGTTGAGTGTCCCTGAGTTCAATCCCCAACCAAATAATAATAATAATAATAATAATAATAATAATAATAATAAGTTTGGTGAGGATAAATAGGGTGTTTATAAATATATGTGATAGGAGTAAAACATCCAAATTATTTATACGTGAGTTAAAATACTAAGCCATCCTCTGCTAAGTATGAATCAAGTACTTGGCTTCTTGAAGTCTGTTGAAAGGCACTGCATTTGGGTCTGTTCCGTGTGGTTCACAGATTCCTGGTATAGAAAAACACTGACGTCATCAAGGATTATCTGATCTTCTAATAAGTTTGAGAATGACTATTCTAGAGGAACAATTAAGTGTCTAGAAAAAAAACTTTAATTAGAAAGCAATCTCGTACTGAGACATACTTCAGTGGACTTTGAGCAATGAAGTTTTAAGATATTTAAGGATCATTTTTGTCATCCATTTCAAATATCTGGAAGTCAATAGTTAAGCTTTAAAATAGCCACTCACCCCAATACTGAAGCTTTAAAATAGCCACCTTCTATTTTAGGTAGCAGTCAGTTTGAGGGAAACATCTTTTGTTTTGTGGTAGGTGGGCTAATGAAGGCTATTCTGATAGAGGCAAGAGCTCTGGCCCTTTCTGCCTGTTGAGAACCCTTTACTATGTGGCCCAATGCCAGCAGCCATGGCAGGGACTGCAGGGACTTCTCTGCAAAATGTCAGCTTCTGCTCTATTTCTATCATTCCTTTGCTTACATTAGATTCTTTAAAATGTACTTTTTAAAATCCATTTGGTGTTTCAGGAAAGTCTTGCAGGATTCAAAAACAAAAATCTTAAGTTAGGCCAGGTGGCACATGCCTGTGATCCCAGCAACTCGGGAGGCTGAGGCAGAAGGATTGTGAATTTGAGGACAGCCTCAGCAACTTAGTGAGACACTGTCTCAAAATAAAAATGAAAAGGGTTGGGGATGCAGCTCAATCTGCAGGACCAACAAAAAACAAAAATCTTGACCTTTTCATACCCAAATCTGTTGTGTGCTGTTGCTGTTGCTGGTGAGTGACCAGCATTTGCACCTGCACATAGCACTGGTCCATCTGGAGTGTAGGCATTAGAGTGTTT
The DNA here is from genome assembly GCF_045843805.1 of Urocitellus parryii. Classification (NCBI taxonomy): domain Eukaryota; kingdom Metazoa; phylum Chordata; class Mammalia; order Rodentia; family Sciuridae; genus Urocitellus; species Urocitellus parryii. The sequence goes on from NC_135537.1 coordinate 135,287,978, forward strand.
GCAACTGAACTGTCCCCTCAAAGTCCTGTGTTGAAGTCTTGGTCCTCAGGGCAGCAGTGTTCAGAGTGGGGCTGGGGGAAGTGATCAGATCAAGACAACTCTGACTTCGCTGATGGATCAGTCCTTTACTGGGTCATCTTGGAGGAGAATACTGGAAGGTGGGGAGGAAGGACGAGGGGCGTAGTGAGAAGAAGGGTGATCTCATCCTCAGGCCCTCCCTCTCCTTCTCCTTCCCAGCCCCCAAGAAGCCAGCAGCTTTCCTCTGCCAGGAGCTCCCCCTCGGGATGCTCTACCTGGGGCCCAGATTCAATAGAGCCAGTGACCATGGTCTGAAATTCTGGAACCATGAGCCAAAATAACCCTTCCTCTTGTAAGTCGATTTCTCTGGTGTTTTGTCACAGGGACAAAACTCTGAGTAATAGCGTCTGCATCGCCTTACAGGACCATGGACAGCTCCTGTAACGTAACTTGATGATGGGTTCCAGGTAGGTTCAGCCTAAGAACCACTCCTTCTAACTCTGTCACCCAAGTTAGACCCAAAGGGCCTTTCCACACTGACTTCCCCTCTGATATGGGACCAGATCAGACCAAGGATGAGGCAAATCCACCTCCGCACTGAGGGACCAAACCACCTGGTGGAAGATCAGCAAAGTCTTCAGAGAAAGCCCCTCAAGGGGAGGAAATTGTCAGAGTCAAAATGGAGTCACTGGTGTCAGCCCAGAGTCCTGAGGCATCCTGCACCAGGCACAGTCACTGGGCTTCCTGGGCACGTCTGCGCCCGGGCTCCTTCTTGCCTCCTGCTCTGCAGTTGGTGATAGTGCTCTGTGTTCAGGAAGGAACATCTGCTCTGCCCCAGGTGCCTTGATAGGGTTCCTTCCCACTGCAGCCCAGGAGCACATGGCCAGTCAGATGATGGCACTCCAGAGCCCTCAAGACTGAGGAACAGATGGGAATGGGGAGGGGGTGGACTGTAATGGTGCCCATTTAAAGTTAGAAAATTCCTAAGAAAGATTTTTTTTCTCAGTCCCCAGGCATTTCCTGAAAACCTACTCATCTTAAACTGGTGTTTGGGGCTACTGGAAGAGAACAAATGAATTCTACATGTTCCTGAAGGATGTGTACTTTGGGAGGAACTACATGGCCTTAATGCTTGCTGACCTCCTCCCCCAATTGAATGTTGAAATTTGTGGAGCACTGGAGAGAGGATTCGGTCAGGGGGGCAGAGGCTCTATGGGTGGCGTTAGTGCTCTCCTGAAAGAGGCCCAAGGAGCACAGCTTCTGCCATGTGAGAGCACAGCCACAGGTGATGTCTGCCAACCAGAAAGTGGCCCTCTCCAGACACCAAGTCTTCTAGTGCCATGACCTTGGACTATGAGCCTGCAGAACTGAGCATGAATGTCAGCTGCGTGTTAGTCAGACTTGGATCACTGCACAAAATGCCCAGTGCAGCTAACTTTATGAAAAGAGGAGGCCAATTAGCTCAGTTTTGAAGGTGGAAAACCATGGCACCTGCCTCAGCTCAGTTCTTGTGAAGACCTCATGATGATGGCGATGGTGACCTCAACAGCAGGGGTGTGTTGGAGCAAGCATCACATCTCAAGTGGGGGACAAGCAGGCTCTGGCCACTGACCCAGGGACTGCCCTAGCATTACACCTGGGAACCTTGTTTAGAGCAACTTATTCTTTTATGTCTCCAGATTCCTAAGGCTTTCCACATGTCATCCCTCTCCAGGGCTCTAACTCTAGTCCTGTAGGCCAGCTCTGCTATTCTGTGCCTGTCACATCTGGCTCCCTGGGGATTGCTTCCTGACAAGCAGCTATGAAAGAGCCTGTCACCCCAGGGATTCCTCACCTCCAATCCCATTCTCACCTTCTTCCTCCTGGCACCCCAGGAGCACCCCTAGAACAAGACCACACTTTGGTATAACTGGTCTGGCACTTCTGCCAGCAGGCAGGGACTGGACACAGCCCCCAACTGTGCATCCCAGGGGCTGCTGCTTTCAGCCCAGAACCTGAAACACAGGTCCAGGCAGCCTCTGGCCTCCAGCCTAGGGTAACCCCAGGTTCTGGTGAAGCTGGGCCTGCCCAGAGGCCTGGGCTTCCTATCTCAAGTGTCCTGGGCCCACAGGGGTCCTGCAGCCACTTGTGGGGCTCAATATCCTCTTTGTTCTGGCAGCACTGCCACCAACTCAGCTCCAGAAGATTTTTCCCCTTTATTTATTTTTATTTAATCAATTTAGTTTTAGTTCTGAGGCTTGAACCCAGGGGCACTGACTGCTGGGTTACAGAGCTATTTTTATTTTATTTTAAGACAGGGTCTTGAAGTTGCCCAGGCTACTCTAAAACTTGTGATCTTCCTCCTCAGCCATCCAAGGTGCAGGGATTACAGGCCAGTGCCACTCAACAACTGATGACTTTTTAAAGGATCCTCAGCATCTTATCCTAACTCATAGCTCAAGGGTTTGTCAAAAACGATGAGGGGTGGGAATCTTGGGTAAGAAGGACAATAGAATTAATCAACATTATTACCCTATGTACATACATGACTATAATACCTGTGGGATTCTACATCATGTGCAAACAGAAGAATGTGAAATCAGACTCCATTTATGTATGATACATCAAAGTACATTCTACTGTCATGCATAACTAATTAGAAAAAAATAAAAATTATATTTTTAAAATAAAAAGCAGGAAGTTCTCTTAAAATTCTCTTATTTTCCATTTCAACTTAATAATAAATAAATAAATAGTAGTAAAGATAAACCCACAACTTGCCTTGGCGTTGCCCACCTGGCCCCGGAGGTTTCCTTCCTGAACCGTCTGTCCTTTGGCCTGCCAGGTTTCCTTCTCCACGGTTGGGGGCGCGAGCGAGGTTTCCTTCGGAACCTTTAGGGGTCGCTAGGCAGCGGGCACGCGGCGACCCACCTCCCTGCTCCCCTCAGGACCCCGCGGAGGGCTGCTGTCTACTATGGCGCCCGCTCAGGCTTCACAATGAGACTGGGGTGCAAAAGGTCCGGCGCCACCCACAAGGGATGAAGACAGGGCGGCTTGCAGCTCCCTCCCCCAGGCTTCGGACCCTGACCACCAGGGAGCTAGCTTGAGGGAATGCCTCTGCTCTTGAGCCTCTTCCTCCTGGCCACGCTTCTGATCCCAGCCACCAGGGAGGCTGAAGCAGAAAGATCTCAAGTTCTGGCCAGCCTGTGCAACCAATCGAGACCCTCTCTCAAAATAAAAAAGGCTGGGGATGCGACTCAATGGTTGGACACCCCTGTAAGGTGGACGCTCTCCAAGCCTGTTTCACACCTGGCCAGCCCATTTCCATCCAGGAACCGGCCTCATCCAGGGCCAATGTGGGTGGTAAATGGGGTTTGAGTTTGCCAGCCCCCATGCCTGCACCAGCCAGAGGAACAGAAACTGTCGCCGCCAGGAGGCGCTGGTAATTGCTATGGTAACATTGGGAGTGACCCCAGTAACTGACCTTTGCTCAAGCAGAAGTTCAGAAACTTGGAAAGTGGGGGGCAATGTCTGCGAGGACAACCACCCAGCCAGTGGGCCAGTCTCACTAAGTCGCACTACCCTTCAAAGGGACAGTGAGACTGTGCAGGGGTTGACAGGCAGGGAGGATGAGTATGAAGGTGGGGGAAACACAAAGTCCTGAGGCCCATTTTCAGAATTGAGTATTTAACTAGCCTGGTGTAAGAGCCAGTTGCAACCATTTTAACTACAGCCCTTCCTTTTTTCCACAGTTTTAAAGTGAGCCAATCACATAGATGGTAGGCCCTGAGGGCTTCTTATCAGAGCAAGGGGCAGTGCTGCCTTAGGTATAAAAAGAGGAAGCCTGCTCACCCCAGGGTGCTTTCTCACTGAACTGTTCCAGAGCACATCCTTCTGCAGAAGTAATGTCTGCCTTGCTGAGTAACTTGAGCAGTGCCTGATTTCTTGCAGCACAGGGTATTTCCAACAAGGGGCTCACCAGCCTGAAGGCCCAATGCAGCTGCAAGGCAGGCACTGCAGGGAGACTGAACATGGGTTGGAGACACTGTGACTGAGGGAACCTGGAGCCTTTCCAGCTCAGACTCTTGCCTCACTGGCTGCAGGTGCATTTGAATGTCAGCTGCCCGACCCTCACCATGCACTCAGCACCCTGGCCTGAGCAGGGAGACAGAGCTGGGTTTTTATTACTGTTTATGCATTGTCTCGGTCTAATATTGAGATTCCAGCTGGAGTGGCCAGTGTCCTCCTTGAGCAGCAGTTAAGTTCAGTCCCCAACCACTTTCCTCCTCCTGTTAACACGAAGCTCCTCCCTAATAGCCCCAGGGCCCAGTACAGGACAACTAGGGGCAGTCCTATGCCCCTTTCGCTACCCAAATTGTTCAAATTAACCAATCAACAGAGAGCAGGAAAAACCTAGCTACCCCTACCCTGTGAGCCATTGTCAGCCCCCATAGCTCCAGAGGGCCTTCACCCAGCCCCAGGGACACCCCCTGTGGCCCTACCTGGCAGCTTCCTCTTGGTTAGAGCTCTGCCTTCCATCTCCCCAGGGTCACTGTGGGAGTCCACATTGAAAGACCCTTTAAGTCTTCTGTAACAGGGCTCTGGGCAGCCTCTGGCCCCAGCCCCAGGAGGATGAGGTAGGGTAATCCACAGGAAGATGCCCTGAGTGTGAGAAATAGAAAGTCTAGTGGCTCTTTTTCAGTTTGGTATTCAGCCCTTATTGGATCCAATCACAGCCCTTTCCTTTTGCCCACCCAAATGCTAAAATTAGCCAATCATGTAGATTGCATCCTGGAACTCCTCTGAAGGATGTGAAAGGAGGGTACAGGTAAGAACAATGGAAAGAACCCATATGGATAAGTCTTCTTTTCCTTTAAAGAGTTCTAAGCAAGCAAATGAACAGTGGCAACACTGTGTAAGAATATGTAGTTAGTCTTCTTCAGTCACAGGAAGCACACCTGGAGGCTAAGGGTAGACATTAATGAACACCATCAAGGCCTAATTCAAATGTAAAAGACCTGAGGCTCCCCTGTGGGCTGGACTGTCCTATGGAACAGTCCAGCCAACTCCTTTATCCCAGAGGTGGAAAACCAGAAGGTGGGGGTGAACCCAGATGGAAGTTATAGGAGGACGTGGGGGTGAACCTGGATGGAAAGGAAGACAGTGGCTTTGATTCTGAGTGTTTAACTTAGCTTTTGCTCCATGCTCTACCCAGAACCATGTATAAACTCCTAAGTTGGCACAACAAAATGGGTTTTTCTGCTATCAGGCCTCCTCCCACATAGCGGGATCTGTCCCTTCTCCCTTAAGTAAATCCTGATCCTTTTACTCTTCCCTTTTATGATTGTCTGTTGATCTTATTCTTCAAAATTCAGGAGACAAGAACCAAGAGGAAATTGGCAAAGTCCTCCATGAGGCCACTGGAAGCCACAATCTTGCTGGGCACTGGCCCCACCAACCGACTGCCTGGAATTCTGTGATGGTCACTTGGGCCTTGTCTTATATGTCAGTCTCAGGGGCATTTCTTGTCTGCCACATGATGTCCTGTGGACACAGGATCATGGCCATCACCATAACTGCCATTCATCAGCAGGATGGGTGGCACCAGCTCCATTCACCTTGATCCTGAGGTTCTGGCTCTCCAAAGGCATAATCTCCCTGGAATTGGTGAACAAAACACAGAGACACACATCAGGCAAACACACACCTCCTTACACATCACACAACCCAATACGCATGTCACACACACCCACTCAACATACAGTACTACAACTCATATGCCACAAAGCACACCATCCTGTCCAAACTGTGCTGTACAAACAACACACGACATGCACAGCACCCAACTATCCACACACAAACACAGCACACACACGACATGCACAGCACACACACACACTCCAGGGTGAGCTCAGAGGCCCTCCTCTCTGGACTCTCTCTCCAACTCTAACTGTGCCTCAGCGACCTGCCCCAAAGCCCACACACACCACATACATAAACATTATACTACACACCTACACCATTCTTGAACATTATTAAAGCTTTTTTTGGCTCACTATATGATCAATGTTTGGAAAGGTCTGTTTACGTGTGTCTCTGTGTCCTGCGGCTGTTCATCAGGTTCCGGGGCCATGTGGTGTGGCCATGGGGGGCCTTGGGTCCTAGAGGAGGGGCTCATGCGCCTCTGGGGTTCACCCTCCTGGGCCCTGCTGAGCCTCTCCTATCCCAGCTGCTTCTGGTGATACACAGGTAGCTCTCATGCTACCTGTCAGCCAAGGACACCCCTGGGCACCCACAGGACAGAAGCCACACCACGCAACTCAGTATCCCCATGCTCTAGAGCTGTGGGCTCTCTCCACCCATCATCCAAGTGGCCTTTCTTTCTGCTGGTCCAGATTCCAGGGACTTCCCTCCCAAGGACTTTGCCTGGTGTCCTTCACATTTCTCCAATGCTCATGCCTCCTCCTGGAATGCAGAACTGGAGAGGGGAATATTAACCATGGGATGGGCCTCCAGGGTGAGCTCAGAGGCCCTCCTCTCTGGACTCTCTCTCCAACTCTAACTGTGCCTCAGCGACCTGCCCCAAAGCCCAAGAGCTGCTTGGGGTGGTCTGGAAAAGTGGGGGATCCATGTCCTTAGGGGGACATGCTTTCGGGGCCTGGTACAGGGGGAGAAGGGATGAAAGGTGGGGAGTTTAGGAGGGGACTAAGGAGACCCTGGAAGCTGGGACATCGCAGGCCCAGGCTGCACATAGCCACACCTGCTGTGCAGGGGACATGGACAGCACCTCAGTGAGGGGCCCAGGGTCTGTAGACTGGGGACCCTTAGGAGCCCTAGAAGGGGAGCAGGCACTGGGGAGGAACTTTTGTACTTCTGGACCCAAGAATCTGGAGTCCCTGTTGACTGATTGGGGTGTTCACTAGTGTCAGAGAAGACAATATAAAACAGAAAAATGAATTGAATCACAATTTGGCCAAAATGGAGCATGAAGCTGATCTGCCTCTGCCTGTCCTTCCATCTGCAGGAAGGAAGCCAGGAGACAGAGGGAGAATCTGGTCTTCCTCTTCTGTCCTACAGAAGCACTGCCATCCACAGGAACAAAGCTGGGAGATGCAGTTGTGTAGGCCCAGGGGACCCTGCTGGGGACATGATCAGTTCCCTCCAGCCCTACATTCCTTCCTGGGCCAGGGCTTTGATCTGGCCAAAGCTTCCATCCTGGGCATGGGATTGACTGCAGTGAGCTGGGATGTTGGTAGAAAATGGCAGGGAAAAGGGCAATATGGAATTTCTTTGAAATTTTCTGATTTTTATTGGGCCTTGTCTCAGTGTCTCCATCTTGTCCATCCTGCAGTCTTGAGGGATATGGGGCTCCCTGTCTTCTGGCTCTTTATTGAGATCCCCTCAAGGGCACCCTGAGCTTGTGAGTGAAAAGAGCCAACCTGCAAAGATGCCCACTTCTTCCACCTAGTGGAAAACTTGGGAAACCTGCTCTGAAGCCTTGGCAATGCCTGCTTTGGGTAGGGTTGGCACCTGCCCAACTTCATTCTGACCATGCCCCTATCTCGGAATAACGTTTTCTGATTGTCCATCAAGTAGTCTGGGCCCATGTCGCTGGAACAGACTTGTCCTGTCCTTTGGTCTGATCTGGCCCCTCATCAGAGGAGAAGTGACAGACTGTTAAGAGTGAGTGTCAAAAGACCCTTTCTGAGCCAAATTTGAGCAACAAAACAGGCTTAAAAAGAGTGGTTCCCAGGCTAAGCTTTTACCTGGAGTCGTGAAGAACTTGCTTGGGGTCCATCAGAAGCAGTACCATGAGGGCTTGCAGTGGAGAAGGGGCCCTGGTCAGCATCTGCCCAGCCCCAGATTCCAGGTTCCCTGGATGCAGTCACTGTCATGTCCAAGTTACCAGGATCCCCTTTCACCTTATGGGCCTCCTCTTCTCTCCAGAGCTCTGGGGCTGCCCACCATGAAGGTCACTGGGGACATCTGTGAGGATGAGGGGCTCAAAACAGGTGCTCAGATCTACCTTATTCCCCACCCTCCTGATGATGCATGCATGGAGAACTTTGCTATCTGAGCCCTGAACCTCTCTTCATTTACCCTTGGGGTACATGCACCCAAGTGTGGTCCCCAAATCCAGTCCCTTCCTCCAATGGTAGAGCTAAGGGATCCCACATCTCCTCTGCCTCATCCTCTCCCAATCAAAAGTGTGGATCCTGCAGTTCTTGCTGGGAGACTGTCTGAGATCAGGGGCAGGTTCCTGGAGGCCCCAGCTGTGGGGTCAATGAGGCATCACAACCGTGACCAGGTGACCCTGGCTGCTAACTCACACTCAGGGTCTTTGGGAAAACATTCTATCTGCAATTAAATTCTATCTTTATTGTGTTACAAAACAGCACACATCACTGTGGAAACCTTGGGGAAGGTGGAGAAGGTGAGAGCAGGAGGAAGCGGTGGCCTGCATGGAGACACACAGGAGACCTCAGCCCCAGTACCAGGCGGGCATCTCTGCGGTCTGTGAGCAGGGAGATGGAGGCCTTACACATTCCGCTGCTGAAGCTGACCTGGAAGGAACTTAGCAGATGCCTCCACTCCACCTCTGACCAGGACTGGATGAGGCCTTCGCCTTCTTTCCACTGGGTAGGGCTGAGCAAGGCCATTGTGGCAGATGGCAGTGGACATCTGTAGTCTGGATTTTCCAAAGTGCCAACACTGCCTTTGCATTTGGGGGATGGCATATGTTTTTATTTACCTTTCCCTACAACCTATTCTTCCCTGTAGGGGCAGAAAGATGCACTTTTCAGGTCTGAGTCATTCCTCAAACCATGTGAGTCAGCTTTTTCTAGTTAAGGTCCCCGTCAATCTGTCCCTTTCATTCATAAACTGGGCCCATCATATCAGCCCTAGTCAGGGGCATATTCTGCAGCCGCATTCCCTGCCAAAGATTAGAATTACCTCATCCTTGACTGTCCTCTAGAAACTCAGGAGACTCCCAGAATCTGCCAGAAGGTCACTCCAGAAAAGATGTGGGAACTCACCCTGCAGTGTGCACAAGTCTTCCATTGAGTGTGGTCACCGGGTCAAAACATTCATAGGGCCTGGTGCAATGGCCACGCCTTAATGCCAGGTACCAGGAGGCTGAGGCAGGAGGATCACATGTTTGAGGCCTTCCTGGATGACTTTGTGAGATCCTGTGTTGAAATTAAAAAGAAAAAAATTCTGGCAGAGTGCCCCTGGGTTCCATACCAGGTACCACACATCAACAAATATATATATATATATATATATATATATTAAAGATCCACACACTGATGTGCCAAGAGCCAGCATCAGGGTCCAGGATGATCCAGACTTGCCTGTGGAGGGAGCAAGTACCCAGCACCACCACACCTGGCCCTGCCTCAGCACACCTGGTCCTGCTGCCTGTCCGCTGTCAGCTGAGCTTGGCTCAGGTGTGTCTAGGACAGGGTTGCCCTGGCCTTTATCTTGGCATTTGGTTTTGTCTTGACCTGGCTCAGCTCAGCCCTGGACTTGGTCTAGGCTTTGGTTTTCATCTTGACAACCTTGGCCTTGTGCTTTACCCTGCTCTGTAGAAAGAGGCTTCTATATGCTCCTAGATTTGACTTAAATCTAGGTATGTCCAAGTCTCTGAATGAGCCCACTAACTCATGGTGCTCCCTCGGGGACAACTGCTTGGTAGACAGCACCTGTCATCTTACTAGAACACTCAGGCAGAACATCCTCACAGGCAACAGGACAGGTCCCAGTCCCTCCTTGAACAGCTACTGTCTGTGTCCTCCCCTGGAGGGTACTGCTAGTAGCACACAATGTATAGGCCCAGGAGCAGATGGGCCTGGGTTCTGGTACATGCCCTGCCCCTTGTTGCTTAGGTACCACTGGCAAAGTCACATAAAACCCCTGAGCATGCTTTGCCATTTAGAAATTGAGGCAATCATGGCTCTCTTACAGACTGGAGGCAGACGATCCATGACTTCAGGTGTGTCGAGCATCCTGCCAGACTCAGGGCAGAAAAGGTGCTGTCACCATATGAAAGTGGTGCCCTCCCCAGTCTTACCAGCAGGGTGGAGCCGGGAGCTCCTCCTACCTTCACCCTCAAGTCAGCACCCTGACTGGGAGCCTCCTTCCCAGCAGCCTGCAGTTCCTTTCCCCCTATCCCCCACTTGCTCTGTGCTCACATTATCTCCCCCTCCCCTCTAACTTTCACTGTCTGGCTCCCCCTTTAGCATCTAGAATACCCACAAGGAGGCTCAGTCCCACTCCTTGGGCCGGGAGCTGGTGCAGAAGCACATCATCATATCAAAGTTTACCTTGAACCTCAGAAGTCTCACTGAAGATGATTACAAAATTATAAAGTTAAGCTCTCTAATTAATGAAATATATATTAATATACCAATTAAAATGAAAAATGGTAAAATCTAGTAGATAAAAAGTAAAACTCTAAGTTCTATTTCTGAAAGAATTTCCTGAATTCACTCAGATTTCTTTTTACATATGGCTGCTTATTTTTTTTTTTTTTAGTTCAGAAGGAAAAAGAATACAATTGCATATGTAATTCTTAACCAACTATGAAAAAAAAGTATAGTAACACACAAGAGTTGTGGAAAGGGAGGATTCTATCAGGAGGTGTCATGGATCAAGAGACCTTTGGGTTTTAGGCAGGGGGATTGAGGCAGGAGCTCCAGGAGTGACAGGTGATAGTGGACATGGATAGGACAGTTTAAATTAGAAGCACCATCGAGGCACTGGATCTAGACTAGCACGCCAGTTCTTCCTTGGTGACCCAATACATTAAAGCTGAAGAGGAGCCAAGAGCATTTGCCCCTGTGCAGATGTCACCACCAGAATCCATGTAATTTCCCCAGAGCTGGTTGGTAGCTGTTATCAAGATTGTGCTCAACTAAAGCCAACACATGGAACTGAGAGCAACAGACAAATGTCCACATGAATCCTGGAAAGGACTTTCCTCAGAATGTGAGTTGACTGTGGCTCCTCTGAAAGTTGAGGATAGAACATTCCTAGAGCAGCACTGGAGAGGCAGGGAGCTTTGACAGCCACAGCCCCTCCCCAGGCACTTCCTCAGAGCCCCCACCTCCTCTTTTTCCTCAGGTTGTAGATGAGGATGTCAAGCATAGGGGTCACTATGGTGCCCACCACAGTTCCTATCTGGGCTTGCTCTGGTGTGTGGGCAGAGCTGGGTGTCATGTAGATGGCGGGAGGAGCAAGTGTCCAGGCTTTGTTCCTACCCTTTAGAGAGTTTATCCTGAGGACAGTGAGGAAGATGACAGTGTAGAAGGCCAGAATGAGAGGAAATAAGACCAGCAGAAACACAATGGTTGACACAAATTCCACCATCTTGGAAACTGATGGTAGTACATTATTTTCACAAGACATTCTCAGAATGGCGAGCATCTCACAGAATAATGGTCAATCTCCCTGGAGCCACAGATAAGGAAGTGCATGGGGTAGATGGTATGCACAAGCACTGCAAGAGCTCCTCCAGCCCAAGCCAAGACAACCATCTGTAGACAGACCTCGCACCACTGTTTGGGGCATATATATTTATGATTGTTATGGCTTGTTGGTATATGCTTCCCTTGAGCAGTATGTAATGTCCACCTTTATCCCTTTTGACTAACTTTGGCTTGAAGTCTATTATTATTTGATACAAGGATGGAAACCCCTGCTTGCTTCCAAAGTCCATGTGAGTGGTATGATTTGTCTCAACCTTTCACCTTCAGTCTGTGTATGTCTTTTTCTATCAGATGAGTCTCCTGGAGGCAGCATATTGTTGGGTCTTTTTTAAAAATCCAATCTGCTAGTCTATGTCTTTTGATTGGTGAGTTTAAGCCATTAACATTCAGGGTTATTATTGAGACATGATTTGTATTCCCAGCCATATTTGTTTATTTTTGTTATTATCTTGACTTGATTTTTTTCTTTGATTCGTTTTTCCTTTAGGGTACTACCTCCCTGTGCTGATTTTCATTGTTGTTTTTGTTTCCTCTTCATGGAATATTTTGCCAAGGATGTTTTGTAGTGTTGGTTTTCTAGCTATAAATTATTTTCACTTTTGTTTATCATGGAAGGATTTTATTTCATCTTCAAATCTAAAGCTTAATTTTGCTGGATACAAGATTCTTGGTTGGCACACATTTTCTTTCAGAGCTTGATATATGTTGTTCCAGGATCTTCTAGATTTCAGGGTCTGTGTTGAAAAATCTGCCGTTATCCTAATTGGTTTCCCCTTTTATGCAATCTGATTCCTTTCTCTTCTGGATTTTAAAATTCTCTCCTTATTCTGTCTGTTGGGCATTTTCATTATCATGTGCCTTGGTGTGGATCTTTTATGATTTTGTACACTTGGCATCCTGTGGGCTTCTTGAATTTGGATTTCCAATTCATTCTTCATGTTTGTAAAATTTTCTGATATTCTTTCATTGAAAAATTTGTTCATTCCTTTAGTTTGGATCTCTATGCCTTCCTCTATCCCCATAACTCTGGTCTTTTTATGTTATCCCATATTTCTTGAATGTTCTGCTTGTGGTTTCTTACCATAATCACTGTGTGGTCTATATATTTTGTTTTCATTGTCTGATGTCCTATCTTCCAAGTGGCCAACTCTGTTGGTGATGCTTTTGTTTCAGCTTTTAATTTGGTTTATTATTTTTTTCATTTCAAGTATTTCTGGTTTTTTTTTAATTTATTTTTAGAACCTCTATCTCCCTGTTGAGGTGATCTTTTGCTTCTTGGACTTTTTATGTAGCTCCTTGTCGAAGTGATCTTTCACTGCCTGTGTTTGCTCTCTTATATCTTCATTGAGTTCACAGAACATTTTAACCATGTACATCCTGAACTCCTTCTCTGTCATTCCCCCTGCTGTGGCTGGCAATGATTCTAATGATGTGGTGTCTTCATTTGTTTGGGGCACCTTATTCCCTTGTCTCTTCATGTTGCTTGGGTGTCTTCCTTTCCAGTTCTGTGGGTCTAGATTGTTAGTGTTTTTACCCTATAGGTTTGTAGTGCTCTTGTAGGGTTCCAAGACTTCTCCTTTGTGGGGAAGAACAATGTTAACAGATCTTAATATCAAAAATATACCTCCTAGGAACAATTTGTTATTATTAAGACATTTACAGTTTAGTCTCAATGTCCGGAAATGTTGGATTCAATTATTATCTAAATATAATCAGTAGTTTTGTAAAAAGGTTTACAGTTTCTGACAGTGGACAATAAACTGGGGGTGGGGCTTAGGACAATATGCTGAGGAGGTAGGATGTGAGGATATAGAGTTAATATATCAGAGGAAGTATGAAGGAGAAACCTAGTAAAGAGGATTAGTAGCAAGAGAATAGATAGGAAGTAATTTAGGGTACGAAAGTACATGATGTCGGGATTTTTAGCCCTAGTTCCCTCCCAACCTGCGGGAGAGATGGGGAGAGCATGCCCCGACAGGATGAGCCAAGAAAGGAGAGGGCCGACTGACCACCTGCACCCAGCACTCCCTCACCAGAGGACAATCAGACACGTCAGGGAGACCAGTCAAAGCAGGATCTCAGTTTATTGAGAAAACACACACAGCTAATATAATGTACAGGAGCCAATCAGGATAAAGGTCAGCAGGGTGGGGAGAGTTCACGTGTACACCCATCCTATAGGTAGTAATGGGTGACACGAGCTGTCCACGAGGGCAGAAAGGTTCTGAGCCTATCCTAGAGGTGGTCTGATTTTTCGTCACAACCCATGGTAATGCCTTCTGGCTGATCGCCAGGCACCATCCTAGCCATGTGCAGCCCCAGGACCAGGGAGTGGGTAGCAGCCTGCAAGTTAGGTTTCCTCTTTTCTGATGCAACATGCCCCACATGTTACTTCATGCCTTACACATGGGATGACAGTGGAGTACATAAAACAAACACCCATATGTATTTACAAAATAAAGATGTTAAAACAGTAAAATTTGGAGGAGGAAAGAAAAATGAAAGAATAAAAAGAAAAAGAAAAAAGGGGCATATTCAACACCTTTATATTATATTAATCAGATGACTTAGTCTTCAAAGTCCTATTTCATACAAAGTTCTTGGTTTCACATATTTTGGGGATGTGAGGGCCTGAGGATAGAGAGTTAGAAGAGAAAAAAACCAACCAACCTACCAACCAACCAACCAACCAACCAAAAACCAAAGAAGCCAGGGTTCTGGCTGGCTTTAGAGATCCGTATCTTTCTTGCTTCTCTTCTCATCCAGTAGGTGGCATTGTCTGTTGTAAGCTGGTGTCTCTGCCCTCTGGATGGTGGAGGTAACCAGAGTGGGAAGACTATTCTTGGTGCAGGCTCCTGGATGTGGGGAGTGGCACCCACCAGTCTCTGCAGAAAGATTGCACCTCTTGGGTCTCTTTTTGGAACAGCTCGATTGTATGATGTGAGCACCTGGTACTATCTCCCTCTTTTGCTTGGAGATTCCCCAGTTCCTGGTCTCTGCCTCTCCCCCAGCAGTTCCCAATTGAGGAAACTCTCACCCCAGGGCTCCCGTGGTCGGGCGGCTCTATGGTCACACTGCACACCTGTGTTGGGCAACTACTATGTTGGGTTACCACCGCTGGGGAAGGGGATTGGTTGGAAATGGTACCTGGCCCCTGGAGATCCAATCTGGGCACTGCCCCCAGCCAAATGGCAAGAATGTTGAGTCAAGATGGCAGCGGCCTGCTTTCAGTGCCAGGGTGTCTGGTGAGGTGAGGGAACCTGGTGAGATGGGGAGAGCCAGGCCATGGTATTGTGCTATGGGTAGGTAGCAGCTGAGTGACTTGTGTGGGAGTGGAGTGAAGTCTTGGCGATCTGCAGATGTGTTGATAGGTGATTCTCCTAAGGTGCTCACCCAGTTTTGCCTGGACTGGAACTTTGGGTTTTGGGTCCTGCTCTAATGCCAGGCTTCCTACTCGAACGCTGAGGCCCGGAGCCCTGCATGGGGTCACAGCTCTGGTGATTTCTGCAGAGAGCAGATAGATAGGGGTCCTCTTAGAGATGTAGTATTCCGACTAGGCAAGATCTGAGGATCTGGCGGCATGGGGCACAGGGTGGCTCACTCCTTTCCTGCCGCCATGTTTTTTCCAACTTCCTCCCTTTCTATTATTTGTATTCTTGATGACTGGCATTCTGACTGGAATGAGATGAAATCTCAATCTGAAGGAAAAAAAATTCCATATTGCAAATGTGATAACTAACTGTTTGGGTTATTTTTAAAGAATGGAGAGGAAAAATAATTTTTTACAAAGTTTAGCCAAACAAACATAGCCCTTTCCTTGAAGAAGAATCCAGGGTGAGAAATCCTGCAAGTGTCACAAGACAATCTGCTGCAGCCATTCCAACATCACCTGTGCTTGAGTATCAGTTCATCTCACACTCACTTCACCCTAGAGAAGGTGAAGGAAACTGAGCTGGTGGTTTCAAGTGTGACTGTTGCTCAGATAGAGAATTAGCAAAAAATCTTATCTAAAGAAAAGCATTTGGCAAATCAAGTCATTTTATCTCCTAGAAATAATTCTTAAGGTTATTATTTTAAGTGTGACTAAGTGAGATGGGAGCTCCTGGGAGGGGAAAAGTTGCTCAGAAGACCATTTTGCTCACAAGGCAGGACATATAGGGGCCAGAAAAGCTGTGTCAGAGAGCTGGACCAGACCCAGAGTCCAAGGAGTGCACCCCAAAGACATTAGGGTCACTCTCAGCCTAGGCTAACTCCTCACCCAGCAGGGACAGGATGAATTCCCCTTAAGGTGCTCTATGATGGAGGCCATCACTACCTGTAGATCAGAGACCTCACCTGGGAGTCACCCAGCTTCTTTTGTGAGGGTTGTGGTTGCTGCTTTCCCTCTGTGGGCATCTGGAGTAAAGGGTGGATCAAGGATCTACAGTGAGTATCCTCGGTTCCACATCCAGCTGGATCATTTCCCATGCTTTCCAGATTTTCCTGTAAAACAACAGGAGACAGAATTGTCAGGTGACTTCATATCCTTTAAAAAGTACTGCAGGAGTACTGCTTACAAGAATCTTGTGACAAGTTTTTACACCTTATCACAACATATTTTTGCACGTCATGTTTGAAACAGATCCACTTTTATGATGTATGGTTGGTTCTTGTTATATGTTGTGTTTATGTTCAATACAGTCATTGAGCACACTGAATTAGTTAATGAAGAGTCATCACCCCAAGGCAAACACAGGCTTAAGTGCCTGGCTGCCTCTGATCACGGCATCTCCATCTGTTTCCTGTGTTTCCCTTTAAGGACTTACACATTTGATACACTCATGATGACAGAGCACCGTGACCTCACTGAGTCAGTTAGCACTGAACTTGTTGAGCTCAGCACCACACCTGAGGGAGGCTGAGCTAGCTCACACTAGGTCCACAAGCTGCACACAGTTTCCTTGTTTCCAGTCACATGAGACAAACTCAGGCCTATGCCTGGAGACCACTTTGAACAGCAAACTTATCCACTAACAAAGCTCAGAAACATGAAAAGCATCACACAGGAGCACCACAGGAAACACTTCTTTATAGCATGACAGCTGATTGGGAAGGCAGAGTACTCTATCACTGAACTACAACCCCAGCCCCCAAGATGGAGTATTTTATATCTTCACCTCAAAAACGGCAAATATGTGCAACCCCCATGTTTCTTGTGAGTGGAAAGTTACAATATACTTGGAAAACAAATCAAAAGCACAAGAGCAACAAAAGTCAGAAATGTGAACCTCTGGAGAAGCTTAGGTCTGTGGGTGCCTGGTCAGAGTGCAGGCCAAGCATGGGGTAGATGGATAGATGACAAGTGGTGGCTGCAGGTTCCTCGGTTCCCCCAGGGAGCTGATCCATGCTTGCTCAGCAGGTGAAGGTCACACAGCAGGTGCTCACCTCAGCTCCCTCAGGTGAAGAAGCTGCTGATGTAACTCCCTACTTGCCTCCTAAATGAACCCAGTTGCCTGGCTTTAGGATGGGGATAGCTTCACTGGGCTGCTGTGGTGTAGATTCACTCACTGGAGAGCTGAGGAGTGAAGCACAGGCTTGCCCTGCCCAAGTTTTCTGAACTCTGCATTGGGAAGGTGACCAGGGAACACTGTGGATGCTGATCCTTGCTTCTGTCTCCTGCATGATTCCCACTTGAACTTTCCTGAATGCTCACTTTTTCCGCCTGCCCACCGTTCACTGTGTTTTGCTTTGTGGGTACCTGCATCTCGGCTGCTGTGTGACTTTTCTCTGTGTGCTGCTCTGCCCAGGCATTGCAGCAGCCCTGGGCTGACTAGCCTGGGCCAGTCATGGAACTCCCACCCCTCAGTGGTCTGCAGCCTGACATCTCCTTAACTCAGAGTGCAGGACAATTGTCCACATGCCCAGTGTGTTTTCAGCCAGTCAGCTGAACACCTGCAGGTGCATCTCAGGTGAAGCTGTTCCTGAGCAAAGCTGTGGATACCAGGGGAGGACTCTACTGGTTTTCTGAGTGGAATGCAGGGCTAGAGGGTTCCCTGGGACAGGTTGAGGCTGCAGAGCTGAGTTTTAGAACAACTGCTTCCCCTGGTCCTTCAACTACATTCACTGACAGAGTCACTGCACATGGAATGTTGGGCTCTATTTTAGGGGAGAAATGGCATCCTAAGAAGGAAAAAGAAGTGCTTAATTCGTTTTCAAACTAAATAGTTGGTATTTAGGGCATCTCCAACTTTTATTTCTGCCATTTCTTATACATATCATGTCCCTGCAGGATGATTAGTAGATTAAAACCCTTAGACTTCATGTGGATTTTGAGGGTGGCCAGCCATTTCTGCTCCCTGCCCTGCCATGATGGAGACGTATGAGGAGAGAATACTGGAGGAGACTATAAGTTTTCAGAAGGTTTGGGGTATGATTTTAGCTCCATTTATATTATTAATATTGACAGATGCCTCACTGTGACTTCCAGCACTGAGTCCTGGATGAGCCAGCGGGTCCCAAGATTCAGGAGCAGCTTCATCCAGCTTGATTAATCCAGTTACTTGGGGCTGCACACAGCTTCAGTTCCCTAAGATTTAAACTTAGGATTCCACCTCAGTTTAACCCAGTGTTTGGAGAAATAGCTCAAGGTACATGTCTTACCCAAGCACACTAGGACAGTCACACAGGTATGATGGAGGTAAAGTCACAGCCCTCATTGTTCTTAGGTGAAACTACCTGATAGATATGCATGCAGGGAAGGAAATTTCATGGAATCAAACTTGAGCACCAGTTTCATCCTTGTGGGGCTCTTTGGGGACACCCCAAATGCCACGCTCCTTTATACTATGACCTTCATCATTTTCTTGATGGCCCTAGTTGGGAACGCCCTCCTCATTCTTCTCATCCACACAGAGCCCTGCCTCTGGACCCCCATGTACTCCTTCATCAGCCAGCTGTCTCTCATGGATCTCATGTACATCTCTATGACCGTGCCCAAGATGCTGGTGGGCCAGGTCACAGGAGACCATATCATCTCCTCCACAGGCTGTGGGATCCAGATGTTCTTCTACCTGACCCTGGCAGGAGCTGAATATTTTCTTCTGTCGGCCATGGCCTATTACCGATATCCTGCCATCTGAAGACTTCTGCATTACCCACTGTTGATGAACCACAGGGTCTGCCGGCTGATGGTGTCCGGATGCTGGTTCCTGGGAACACTGGATGGCTTGCTGCTTACCCCCATCACCATGAGCTGCTCCTTCTGCAAGTCCAGGAAGTTCCTGAGCTTCTTCTGTGAGATCCCTGCCCTGCTGAGGCTCTCCTGCTCTGACGTCTCCCTCTACAAGATGCTCATATACCTGTGCTGCATCCTCATGCTCCTCGTGCCCACCCTGGTCATCTCCAGCTCCTACACCCTCATCCTGCTCCTCATCCGCAGGACAAGCTCAGCCAAGGGCTGCAGGAAGGCTCTGGCCACCTGCTCCTCCCACATGACTGTGGTGTTGCTCTTCTTTGGTGCCACTGTCTACACCTACATGCTCCCCAGCTCCTATCACACAGTGCAGCAGGATATGATGGTGTGAGTCGTCTACACCATCCTCACTCCCTTGCTGAACTCCCTCATCTACAGCCTCCGCAACAAAGACATCACGTTGACTCTGAGGAGCCTGGTTCAGTCAAGGTGGTGCCACCAAAGGGTTGTGAGAGGAAACCTAAGAGGGAGTGCCTGGGAGTGAGCCTGCTTCTCTCCCCTGTCCCTTCTCCTCTCCTGATCTCTCCTGTCTGTTGTCCTTGGGACCCAGGGCCCAATGTGGATCCCTCCCTCAGTCCCACTCCCCTGCCTGGAGCTTCTCCTCCACTCTGCTTATTTATCCTGTTTATCTCAGTGTATTTTACTTCTTGAAATCCATTGAAAACTGTCACTTTAGTTGACCTAGCATCTTTTTCTAACCTCCCTCCATCCTGGGTTCACGGGTAATATCAGTGAGACCTAAGTGCCAGCTTTAGCCTTAACAGAGACTCGCTGTGCAGACCTCAGACCTTGTAGAGCCCTGGAGGGGCCATTGGCTGCTCCCTCACTCTCGGCTGCTCTGTAAGCCATCACTGATCTGCGACAGCCATGTGCTCCCAGCAGTCTGATACCGTGCCTCAATAAGTACAGAGGGGCATAGTTTTCTCAATGTTAAAAGAGCTTTGATTCTTCACATCATGTACAACCACAAGAATGAGCCCTAATTAGAATAAGTTATACTCTGTATATGTATGATATGTCAGAATACACTCTACTGTCATGTATATCTAAAAAGAACCAACTTTTAAAAAGTGAGCTTTATGGTGTAAACACCAGTGGTTTTAATACTGCTGAAAAAAAGTTATTAATATTAAAGTCCAGGGAGATAATAGGTTCATTTAATTTTACAGGATGTAAATAAAAGTGGCTTCATATATAATTCTTTGGAATTTACACTACTGTAGACAGTGGTGTACTGTATTTACATTGACTACAAAAACTGTCTTGGAAGATGGGAATTTAGGAAATTTATACGTCTAAGCAATTTTCTTTTGAATTTATTTATTTATTTTGGTACCAGGGATTGAACCCAGGAGTGCTTAACCACAAAACCACATCCCCAACCCTTTTTTTATTTTAAATTATGGGAGAGGGTCTCACTAAGTTGTATAGAGCCTTGCTAAGATTGTTCTGCCTCAGCCTAGCAAGCCAAGCTTTTTTCTTTGAAACTAGGGAAGCCAGTAAAATGATTTTGGACTGGTGACTAGTCTGTGCCCTCCCTGCCAAGTATCATGCTGCCAAGGACATGTCTGTGTGTCTACCAGCACCAGATCACAGTTGCTTTCAAGACCAATACAACCTGTGTGTCGAGTGCTTCTGGAACGTAAGGAGGTAGGAAAACATACATCATCTCTGACTAAGAGGCAAGAAAGTGACAGGAACCCTGAGGTCATCAGTCATGCCAGGTGGCACCCTGACCTCACCTTATTTACTACCAAGGAAGGGAAGCCGGGTGCTTTGGGACCAGAGCACCATCATCAGGGCTGAAAAGCAGCCTCTGCCAGCCATGGCAGCTCCATACTATGTTTCTAGCTGACCATCACTCCTACAAGTTTTATTAGGGGAATTTGCCTGAATTGGGTCAAAAGGGTCATCTATGAAGAAAAAGGAGCTTGTCTAAAGGTAGTTAGGTTGCTAGGTGTACAGACTGATGATTAAACTAAATACATAAAAGGAACAAAGCTGATCAAGTGAACACCAGCACTGTAAGTCATCCTAACACCATCAGGGCCTGGTTGGTATCATTGCACTTATTATTTTTTTGCTGGTGTCATTGGGAAGTCCTGTGCAACCTTCCATCAAGTTTATGGGATTTTACTTGGCTTTTGTTTTCTTGGTTTTTAACAAGTGTTTTGCTTATCTGTTTACCTTCTGGAGAACAATGTGCAAGGGGAAATGGAAGTCTTTGTTGAAGTTGCAGATGGACTCTGAGGTTTAGATAGAGATGTGAAAGGGGAGGATTCCCAGCTGCCCTCTGAGTTCTAGCCACTGCCACTCAACTAATGAAGAGCCGTGTGACCTCTGACAGCCTTTGGAAGCCTGTGACTTTTCTCATGTCATTTTAAGATGAGGAAGAGAAACTTCTTAATCAAATTTCCTGAGGAGGAGGTGCCCTGGGCTGCCTTGAACTTAATGTAACAATTAGTTTTTGGAATTATTACAATTATTATTATGCCCTGGAATACCTGACCATGGGTGCCCACCCCACGCCAATCAAGTGTGTGGGCACCCACAGTGACTGTGCGTGGTTTCTGGAGATCTGCTTTCCCTGGCTTTATACAATTGTGTTTTATGCAGTTGATCCCTGTTGTAAGTACCATGGATTTATTGATTTTTATGTGTAGGATTAAATTGCTTAACTATACCATTATTTATGAATACCTTCTATTGTTGATGAATGTATATGTTGTCTTCAGTTTTTAGCAATTTCAAATAATGCTCCTATCTACATTTTTGTACTTGTGTCCTATTAGCATGATTTTTAAAAATGATTGTTATTAATAATATACTGTCCATTAAAAAACAACTGGAAGAAAGGATTTTGAAAGTTTTTACCATGAGGAAACAATTAGTGTTTAAGGGAATAAATTTTTGGCTTAATATGAATATTGCATAATGTATACATGTGTCCAACATTACGTAGCACCCCATTAATATGTGCATTTTTACATTTTTTGTAACAGTGCAAGTTAAATTGAAATTTTAAAATCATTGTTATTAAGTACATTACACTAATTCAGATAGAACACTATAGTTTATGATATGTTTTACTATTTTTTAAAAATTTATTTGGTACTGGAGGTGGAACCTAAGGACACTTAACCACTGAGCCACATATCTAGAACTCTATATATTTTATTTAGAGACAGGATCTCACTGAGTTGTTTAGGGTCTTGCTAAGTTGAGGCTGGCTTTGAACTCACAGTACTCTTGCCTCAGCCTCCCAAGCCCCTGAGATTACAGGCCTGTGCCACCACACCTGGCCTATTTATTTTATTTTTAATTAACTAATTATAATTCTATAACTTGAAGTACAATGTGGGTTTCAATATTGATTTGTTGTATATCCTAAGATCAATAAGTGAATCCTCATCCAGTGAGAATGGCTATCTTAAAAAAAAAAAAAAAGAAGTAACAAGCCCTGGCAAGGCTGTAAATCACTCCCCTGTTGTAAATTACCTGAAGAAAAATATATTAGGAGTGATTTCTATATAAGCATTTTTATTTTTTATAAATGAGGGATTTGAGCACAGACTAACTCTCTTTAGGCAAGGAATGCATTGGAGTCTAAATCATTCGATACATAGTGACCATATTGGGTTAGTACAGTAACAAACACCATCTATTTCATTCTGAAGATATTTGCTGCAGGGGCTAGGCTACAAAGTAACCAGGACCTAGAGTAAGGATGGTGGAGTAGAAGGGAGTGTGTCAGCCAGGAACCCAGAGTGTTCCCTCTGCATCTGCTATCTGCTGTGTGCTCCCTGCTGAGCTGGGGAGGAGACTCTGCACTTCCAGGCCTCAGGGAGGTCACCATAGCAACCCTGGGAGTTCATGTCCTGCAGTGCTGCCAGAACTGCAAAAACAGTTTTCTGGGTGTGGGAACCCAGGGAAATCCCTGTTGCCTCCAGTTGCCACAGACTATCTTCAGAAAGGAAGAAAACATGCAGCTTCTTTCTTCCTCCCACCCTAGAGAATACTCCCTGGGCTGCTACTCACAGTCTTATAGGAAACCAGGTGGCCAAGGAGACAGGATAAGCCATCTGCAAGGCTGAAGCCCTGCAGGTCAGGTGGCTGCAGCTCAGGAGGCAGCCTGACCAACAGACATTGTGGACCAAGGCTGTCACAAGACCTCCATGTCAGGGGAAATGATCAGCATTGTTCCAGAACATATACAGGAAAAAAGTTAAGAAGGATTTGGCTGCAAAATGCAAGAGAGTGGGCTTGCTTCTTTCTGCCTGTTTCATCCCAGCTGCTATGATGTAGTGTACACTCAACAGTTTGTAGTTTGAAGGCAAAGTATAATGTGAGTCTGGTGGGGGGGGCAGAGGTTGGGTAATTGATTAAAAATTTTCCACTAAATCGGTCGTATTTTCAGTATTCTATAATCTGCAGGCCGGTATTGAAAATAAAAGCAAAAACATCAAAATTCAATGCAACACTAAAGCAAACAAGATGATCACTGAATGACAGGAAACAAGGAGCACAAACAGGGATTAAGAGAGTCAGGTGGAGCTGCTAGAAGGACCCCCCTGCGGGTCCCCACAGCACTGACAGGGGTGATGCTTTTGACACATCCATTGAACTCTGAGTATTAGTTTCCATATATGGGGAGATAACAATATATCACACAATTTTCTGGGAGATTAAATGAAGATACACACACTCAGGACAGTTTTTTCATACACTGAACAAGGACTAAGGCTGTGTCTTAACTGACTTAATACATTTCATCAATCAGACCTTATAGATAATGTGGGATTTGAGATGTTTAACATTGGTAAAGGTTTTGATTTTAACAAATACAGATATAGAATATAGATATAGAACAGTATGAGAATGATCCAGAACTGTGCCAGAGAGCTCTGTTGCTTCCTTAGCTCTAACTGCAATGTCCTCCACGTCCCAGAGGGATTTGTGAACAGGCAACTCCCATCCAATCTCTTGTGACTACCTATACCAGGGGTAATGTCACTCTCCTCTTCCTGGTGACTTAGCCAGGCCACACTCCCTGGCCATCTGGGTGAGGTACATCATTCTCTAAGGTGAGTTCAGATAAGCAGGTGGCACTGGGAACTCAGGGCCATTGCTGTGAGGGTCTTGCTCACCTGCTGTTGAAGTATGCTATTAGATCCTGACAGCATTTCCTCATTTTTCGCTATCATCTGTTTTTCTGAAGAAAAGAAATGTGTTTGCATCTTAAAACTTTCATGTAGTATTTTTTTAATTGTAACATCTTAAGAAATGTATTTTTATTTCCAATTATTTAGGGACATAAGAGTATGTATTTCTTTTTAATGTTTTGGATGGCAGTAGGATGCTGAATTAATTGTCCCAAGACTGAAATTTTGCAGAGGGAGAAGGACTATCTTTACTTCAAGTGGGGGTGACTCCGGGGGGAGGGGGTGTCACAGTAATGCTGGAAGCAATTCTCCTGAGCATGTTCGTGTTTCTCCAAGCACAAGGATGGTGGAGTGGACCAGATCTGGGATGTGGATGGCAGAGGGAACATGGTGCTTTCCTAGGGTGCGGAGGCAGCAGAGCACCCTAGGGTGGGATGTGGCCCTCTCTCAGGTCACTTGTGTGATGTTAGGCAGATGCCCTGAGATGCTGGATTGTCAGTCTGCAATAAGATGAGCAGGACCTCAGAGGCTCTGGAGAAGGTGGAGCACAGTCAGCAATCCCTGGATGCTGCTGGCTTGTAATGATGGCTGGGTGTTTTTCTACCAGTACTGTTAACAGTCCCCCAAGTTGAACAGGCACCAGGTTGTTCCCATGAAACTTAAGCAATTGCCTAGAGAAGAGTAAAAGTGAGCAGGCAAGACAGGCCCCAGGTGTGCTGCACACCACGTTCCCTGGTCCTCCTGGTGTCCTTGGGGGTTGTTACATGAGGCTCCAAGACAGTGGCAGAGATTGTCCCAGTGTGCCTCCCTCCCCTCACTGCCTCCTCTCTCCCTCCATCTTTTCAGCAAATGCTGTCCAGGTCTTCACACCGACTGATGGACTCCAGTCCTTGATTCACCTTGCCCACAGAGGTAAATGGGGCAGCAACTCTGTTTCCTCCACCGCGCTCAGACTTCATCTGCCAGCAGGGTGGGATTTGACAGAGAGGAAATCTACTACTCGTCTGTCATCGGTCTTCTGCAGTGTACTTCAGGTTTGTTGGATATTTATATTAAGCAACAAGTTCACTTGCAGTATTGCTTATTCCACGAGAATTTCAGAACTTTGGACATTGGGTGAGCTGAATGTCACAGTCAGTTTGGGGAATTATTACAAGATCATGAAATGTTCTTGAAACTTGTCATTGTTTTCCTGAAATGCCCCCATGCTAAAGTCTCCCCAGAATGAGGAGACGTTAGTTTCTTCATGTTGGTAAGGGCATCAAAATATAATACACACCATGTAGAAGTTGAAAATTTGAGAAGGTTTAATCTCTTTAATAAAAAAAAATGTGGAAGAAGCCATTATTGATTTCCTCGAGAAAGGCCAGGTATATTTTATGTCCACCGCTGTTCCTAACTTTATTTTGTCACTATTTAAAAATCCCACCTTGAATCTCATTTAGGTATTTTCCCTGCTTGGACTGATAGTGACCTCCTGAAGTGCAGGCCAGGTTTACAAGCCCTTGATCTCCATCCAGCATCTACACGGAGGCAGCTGAGCATCAAGACAGAGTGGACAACAGTGAGCTGCCCCTGAGGCTTCCCCATTGTTCTACTAACTCTCTATTTCTCAGTTTCCATGATAATTGATTGTGGCAGTCGATAAAGCACATGATGTTGGAAAACAGTCAAAGCTTTTCTGATGAATAACCTCTAAATTCTATCCTTGTCCACCTGAGATTAAGTGCAAGTGGCAGAGCTTTAAGATGAACTTGGAGGAGTCTAGGCTATGCTGAAAAGAGATGAGTCTTTCCAGGAACCTGTGCTTAGCCAGGGCCTCACAATAAATATCTCAGATAGTTGTTTATATGTTCATGTGAGTATATTCATAAAAATGTATAAAGTTTATATAAGGTTATACAATATAAGATTTCATATGACATACAGAAATTTTCAAATCCATTTTTTAATAAGCTGTATGCTTCATTTATTTGTGGATCATTTCCTTTCCTACTTTGAATACTAAATTCTTAAAGGTACACGTAGGTATTAAAATCAGGAAACTGAATTAGTGTATCTCACAATACCATAATGTTAACAGCCACCTTCAGGATAGCTTCATCAGAACAATTAGTATACACATTAATATTTTAACAGGATTGTGCCTTTGTTCTTTTTCAAGTGGTAGTATTCTAAGAATTTTCACTGCTTTAATCTTCACCAAACGCAAAGCCAAATATTATTCTTGTGCTCCTTTTAGGCAGAGTAGACAGAGGATCAGAGGATCCAGGGAAGCTGGACCCATGTTGGATCCAGCTAGAGTCTGGGCCCCTCACCACACGCCCTTTGGAGGTCTAAGAACCTCAGGGTCCTGCCCAAGGGAAGTAAGGCTTACTTCATACAGCCAAGGGACCCTGAAGTGTGGCCCAATCCTGTGAGAAGAGGAGCCTCGAATGTTTGAAATAGATTTCCCCCAAATCATGTTTCCATTACTTTCTAAATATTTCTTATATGAAATATGCCTCTAACAGTTTTTAATGTAGTAGTTGGATCCTTAAACTGGGTGGTTTGGACATACTTTGCCCTTCCATAACAAGAACCCTTGGAATAATGACCTCACTTTCTGTCTTACACTATTTGTGTCACATGGGGCACAAATTTCTAATACTTGTTGATAACGATCACTACCAATAAGAAGTTCTTGACCCTGAACTGTGGCAATCTCGTGAGTTACCAATTCCTTTAATACTTGATGTTTTACAATTTGTTGAATCATAGGTCATTTCACCTCCTGGGATCTGCACCCCCTGGAACATCCTCTGGTT
Organism: Urocitellus parryii; assembly: GCF_045843805.1. Classification (NCBI taxonomy): domain Eukaryota; kingdom Metazoa; phylum Chordata; class Mammalia; order Rodentia; family Sciuridae; genus Urocitellus; species Urocitellus parryii. Next base: position 135,314,667 of record NC_135537.1, read on the forward strand.
GGCACAATCAGGCTGGTGCCCACACGTGTGCTTGCTCACTAGGCATTCATTTCAGCCTTCTCCACGACATTACCCAAGCTTTTTTGGTGGTCCAGGTGGAACCTCATGGACATCACCACCTGGATGAACAATCACACAGGGTGGACAGATTTCATTCTGGTGGGCCTCTTCAGTCAATCCCAACATCCATCTCTGCTTTGTGTGGCCATCTTTGTGGTTTTCTTGATGGCCTTGTCTGGAAATGCTCTCCTAATCCTCCTGATACACTCCAATGTCCAGCTCCACACTCCCATGTACTTCTTCATCAGCCAGCTGTCCCTCGTGGACATGATGTACATCTCCATCACTGTGCCCAAAGTGCTCCTGGACCAGATGCTGGATGTGAGTACCATCTCAGTCCCTGAATGTGGGATACAGATGTTCCTCTATGTGACACTAGGAGGCTCAGAACATTTCCTTCTGGCAGCTATGGCCTATGACCGCTACATGGCCATCTGCCATCCTCTTCGTTACCCTATGCTCATGAACCACAGGGTGTGTCTCCTCCTGGTATCTGGCTGCTGGTTCCTAGGATCAGTGGATGGCTTCATGCTGACTTCTATCACCATGACCTTCCCATTCTGCAAATCCTGGAAGATCCATCACTTCTTCTGTGAAGTGCCTGCCGTGATGAAGCTCTCCTGCTCAGACACCTCGCTCTATGAGACACTCATGTACCTGTGCTGTGTCCTCATGCTCCTCATCCCGGTGACAGTCATTTCAGTATCTTATTCCTGCATCCTCCTCACCATCCACAGGATGAACTCTGCAGAGGGCAGGAGGAAGGCCCTGGCCACCTGCTCCTCACACATGATGGTGGTCATGATCTTCTATGGTGCTGCTGTCTACACCTACATGTTTCCCAGCTCCTACCACACCCCGCAGAAGGACATGGTGGTGTCCGTCTTTTACACCATACTCACACCTGTGCTGAACCCCTTAATCTACAGTTTTAGGAACAAAGATGTTACTGGGGCTCTGAGAAAAATGTTGAGCGTGGGACCTTTTTTTCGGGAAACAATAAAATAGGGAATTTTGGTACCATGGTTTCTTCTCCTTCTCTCCACATCCGATGATCCAGATTTCCTTGCCTCGACACTCTCTGGACTCCTACGTCATGGTGTCTCATTCGTAAGCATCCTTTCAGGGATCAACTTCCTCTGTCCACTCCTTGTGCATTCAAAGTCCTTATGCAACTCCCCTGGATCCATGTTATATTTCTAAGTGGACAACCACTTTCTGTTTCATATTATTAGGAAACACATAGTGGATATTTAGAGGAAGTGGTCATGATGTGCTCTACTTATAAGGTGGAGAGAGATAAGGGAAGCGATGAAGCAAAAGGGGATTCTGTGTTAACATAGATGAGTCTAGATAAAGGCTGTGTGGGAAATAATTCTAAAATTTATTTATGCCAATTTTTAAAAATAATCTCATTTGTCTGTTTTTGCTTTTGTTGCTTATGCTTTCAAGGTTCTACCCAAAAACTTATTGCATAGAATAATGTCATGAAGCATTTTTTTCCTGTTTTTTTTAAACCTTTCATAGATTCAGATCTTGATTTATATCTTCAATCATTTAAAGATTTATATCTTCAATCATTTTGAGTACTGTGAGAGACAGGGGTCTAGTTTCATTATTTTGTACATGCGCAACTCTAATTTCCCAGCACCCTTTACTGAAGACACATTCCTTTGCCCAATGTGTATTATTGGTGACATTGCTAAAAAATAATTTGGTTGTAAGCTCATGGATTTATCTCTATGGATTTGCAGTATCTTTTGAAGTCAGGTAATGTGGATGCCTCCAATTTTGGTCCTTTTGCTCAGGATTATGTTTGGTATTCAGGATCCTCTGTGGTTCCATACTGATTTTAGGATATTTTTTCTATTTCTGTGAAAGATTTTGAGTATTTTGATGGGGATTGCTTTGAGCAGTAGGATATTTTAACATTCATCATTTCGATCTATGAACATGGAATAATGTTCATTTATTTTTGCAATTTCCTTTATTGATATTTTATACTTTTCCATCTAGAGATTTTTAATCTCCTTGATTAAATTTATTTCTAGACATATTTTCTTTTTGGTAGCCATTAACTTACTAAAGTTATTAGCTTACTAAAGCCATTACATTAACCATACATGACTTCTTTATTTATTTTTCAGATAGTTTGCTATTACTCTGTAGAGATGAGACTGGTTTTATATGTTGATTTTGAATCCTATTACTTCATGAATTGGTTCATTATTTCTAACAATTTTTGATGGAGTTTTTTTTTTCCCCTGTATAAAATGATGTCATCTGTGTACAGGGACAACCTATCTCCTTCTCTCCAATTTGGATGCTTCTTATTTCTTTCTACTATCTAATTGCTCTGGATAGATCTTACAGTAGTGTATTAAGGGAAAGTCATCCTGGTCTTCTTCTATATCTTGGAGTAAAGCCTTCAAATTTCCCTATTTGGTATGATGTTAATTGAAGGTTTTTCACATATGGCCATTATTGTGTAGAAATATGTACTTTCTACTCCTAATTTGTGAGATTTTTTTTTTAAATCATGAAGCAATGTTGAGCTTGTCAAGTGATTTTTTTATGCCTTTGAGATAGTTATATAGCTTTTATCCTTTATTTTAATGTGATATATCACATTCATTGTGAATATGTGTTGAACATAATAGTAAATAATATGCCCTAGTTTGGATCCCATTTGATCTTAGTGTACAATATTTTAAATATGTTTTGCTAGTATTTTGTTAAGGATTTTTGCATCTCTGCAATTTTGCATTTCTTTAATTTTATTTCTGTTTTTATGTGTCCATTCCTGAATTCAATATTAGAATAATAAAACATTTATATTATGTTCAAATTTTATGTCTTTCTGTGACTCTGTGGTTGTTTTTTCTGTCCAGTATTAAGTGGGAAAGATGCTGAAGTTCAATTTCCCAGCTCCACAAGCTAAGTTGTGACCTTTACAAACTGGCTTCCTGCCCTGGTATTCTACTTGAAAATGGGCCAGGTGCATTATTTAGAGAAATAAAAACAAAGAAATTTAAATAAGAATCATCAACATTTTATTTTAGTGAGAAAGAATTCCCAGATGGCCCTAAATACAAAATAATAGTAACCACATAATATCATTGACCTGAACTTATTGTTTCCTTATATATGAAGAATTATGGGTATCATTCCAAAAATCAAAATCCAATGGATAACCTGCAAGCTCTTGTCCAAATGCCAAAGGATCCCATCACACCACATTCTGAGTCAGGTGAAGGTAAGTTGTCACGTGAAACTCCAGGACACTAGAAATAAACCAAGGAGAAAGGGAATTCCTCACACAACTCTGTGCTGGGTCAGTCTGGGGGCATGGTGGTGGGCACTGCAGCAGAGGAGCAAGTTCAGCCCAAGGGCTTCCTCTGCTGATGTCCAGCCCCCCCGCCCTCCAGGGGCTTCCAGAGCAGATCCCTGCTCAGCACTTGGCTTCTGGTTCCCCCTGCAGCACATAGTCACCCTCTGCTTCCCACATCCATCCTCAGTTATGATAACCAGCCTTGTCTTCTTTATCAAAACACATTGTTGGAGAAAATCAGACCCTTAGTTGTATTTGGTCATCTATTTACTTACTTTGTGAGCTCTATGAATGCAAGAATTTCATCTCTTGTTTGCAGTATGTCCATGGATCACAGCAAAGCACCTGGCTCATGAGAGTCAGTTGCTACTCAACAGTGACATGTTTGTTCTCAGTGTTCCACAAGTGTTTATATGATTTGGCCACATTTGAAGCTTAATTTCCAAATGAACAACTCCAATTTCCTTTCACCTAACAGAAGTTTTCTCTCTTGTGCTTCTCATGTTCTTAATTTCTTTTGAAGCTTTCTTCCTTTCTGGGAAGACAAAAAAAAAAAATAAAAAGTAAAAAATCAGTATTCTGGTTCTGTCTGCTAAGTCCAGGGTCCCAGTTAATATTATTCAATCAACGTCTCTGCCAAACCTTTTTCACCTCCCCAAAAATCAAATGTCTAAATACTACCAAATTTCACAAACATCTCATCTGAATCCATCTCTCCCCTGCCCCATCCCTCTCGGTACTGTGTAGGTGTTCTGTGTTTGGGATTGGGGTCTCTACTAAACTTCATGATCGTGGCATGCTTGTTGGCTAGGAAGTTTCTGTGCAAAGGTACGGAATGGCCTGGCTCCTGGGAAACTCCCATATAAAAGAGGTGGGATGCCTGGCCACTGTAGCAATGTTCTTCAGGAGGGTTTCTACCTTGATCTTAGACAGGTAACTCCTGGGCATAAAGGAAATTGCTTGCTTGAAAACTACAATGTTTCACCAACCTCCAGTGCTCCTGGATCTGCCCACATAATAGTAACTTTAGACAATGGACTTTCTTGAGAACTGCACAAATCTCCTTACATTGCATATTGTAACTGTGGAATGTAACTGCAGAATAAGCAACCTTACTGATACACTAAGTAATAATGTTGTTATGGTACTACTGACCTAATGTAACCTATTGACATAAATAAAGCTTGGCAGCTTGGCCCCTGAGCCACTCTGCCACTTTCCTGCCTCTGCACCTTGTCTCTGTGTCCCCTTTATTATTTATTCTTTACAGTACTGGGAATTGAACCCAGGGACACTTAATTACTGAACCACATTCCCAGCCCTTTTTTTAAAAATTTAGAGACAGGGACATAATAAATTGCTGAGGACTTCATTAAGTTGCTGAAGCTGGCTTTGAACTCTAGATCCTCCTAACCTCAGTCTCCTGAGCTGCTGGGATTATAGGCATGTGCCACCAAGCCTGGCCCATCTCTATTTTTCAGTGAAGATAGTTTTTTTTTTATTATTAGTTGTTCAAAACATTACAAAGCTCTTGACATATTGTATTTCATACATTTAATTCAAGTGGGTTATGAACTCCCATTTTTACCCTGTATACAGATTGCAGAATCACATCGGTTACACATCCACGTTTTTACATAGTGCCATACTAGTGTCTGTTGTATTCTGTTGCCTTTCCTATCCTCTTCTATCCCCCTTCCCCTTCCCTCCCCTCCCATCTTCTCTCTCTACCCCATCTACTGTAATTCATTTCTCTCCCTTGTTTTTTCCCCCTTTCCCCTCACTTCCTCTTGTATGTAATTTTGTATAACAATGAGGGTCTCCTTCCATTTCCATGCATTTCCCTTCTCTCTCCCTTTCTCTCCCACCTCTCATCCGTGTTTAATGTTAATCTTCTTCTCATGCTCTTCCTCCCTGCTATGTTCTTAGTTGCTCTCCTTATATCAAAGAAGACATTTGGCATTTGTTTTTTATGGATTGGCTAGCTTCACTTAGCATAATCTTCTCTAATGCCATCCATTTCCCTGCAAATGCCAGATTTTGTCATTTTTTAGTGCTGAGTAATACTCCATTGTGTATAAATGCCACATTTTTTTTTATCCATTCATCTATTGAAGGGCATCTAGGTTGGTTCCACAGTCTAGCTATTGTGAATTATGCTGCTATAAACATCAATGTAGCAGTATCCCTATAGTCCACTCTTTTAAGGTCTTTAGGGAATAGTCTGAGAAGGGGAATAGCTGGGTCAAATGGTGGTTCCATTCCCAGATTTCCAAGGAATCTCTATACTGCTTTCCAAATTGGCTGCACCAACTTGCAGTCCCACCAGCAATGTACATCCTCGCCCCACATCCTCGCCAGCACTTGTTGTTGTTTGACTTTATAAAGGCTGCCAGTCTTACTGGAGTGAGATGGTACCTTAGGGTGGTTTTGATTTGCATTTCTCTGACTGCTAGAGATGGTGAGCATTTTTTCATGTACTTGTTGATTGATGATATGTCCTCCTCTGAGAAGTGTCTGTTCAGGTCCTTGGCCCATTTGTTGATTGGGTTATTTGTTTTCTTATTGTTTAATTTTTTGAGTTTTTTGTATACTCTGGATATGAGGGCTCTATCTGAAGTGTGAGGAGTAAAGATTTGTTCCCAGGATGTAGGCTCCCTATTTACCTCTCTTATTGTTTCTCTTGCTGAGAAAAAACTTTTTAGTTTGAGTAAGTCCCATTTGTTGATTCTTGTTTTTAACTCTTGTGCTATGGGTGTCCTATTAAGGAATTTGGAGCCCAACCCCACAATATGTAGATTGGAGCCAACTTTTTCTTCTGTTTTGATATACATCTCCTTGATCCATTTTGAGTTAACTTTTGTGAATGGCGAGAAAAAGGGATTCAGATTCATTTTGTTGCATATGGATTTCCAGTTTTCCCAGCACCATTTGTTGAAGATGCTGTCCTTTCTCCATTGCATGCTTTTAGCCCCTTTGTCAAATATAAGATAGTTGTAATTTTGTGGATTGGTCTCTGTGTCCTCTATTCTGTACCATTGGTCCACCCACCTATTTTGGTACCAGTACCATGCTGTTTTTGTTACTATTGCTCTGTAGTATAGTTTGAAGTTTGGTATCGCTATACCGCCTGATTCACTCTTCCTGCTTAGAATTGCTTTTTGCTATTCTGGGTCTTTTATTATTCCATATGAATTTCATGATTGCTTTATCTATTTCTACAAGAAATGCTGTTGGGATTTTGATTGGCATTGCATTAAACCTATAGAGAACTTTTGGTAATATTGCCATTTTGATGATGTTAGTTCTGCCTATCCATGAACAGGGTATATTTTTCCATCTTCTAAGATCTTCTTCTATTTCTCTCTTTAGGGTTCTGTAGTTTTCATTGTATAAATCTTTCACCTCTTTTGTTAAGTTGATTCCCAAGTATTTTATTTTATTTTTTTAGGACATTGTGAATGGGGTGGTTGTCCTCATTTCCATTTCAGAAGATTTGTAGCTGATATACAGGAATGCCTTTGATTTATGCGTGTTGATTTTATATCCGGCCACTTTGCTGAATTCATTTATTAGCCCTAGTAGTTTCTTTGTAGATCTTTTTGGGTCTTCTAGTTATAGGATCATGTCATCCACAAATAGTGATAATTTAAGTTCTTCTTTTCCTATCTTTATGTCTCTAATTTCTTTCATCTGTCTAATTGCTCTGACCAGTATTTCGAGAACTATATTGAATAGAAGTGGTGAGAGATGGCATCCCTGGCTTGTTCCAGATTTTAGAGGGAATGCCTTCAATTTTTCTCCATTTAGAATGATGCTAGCCTGAGGCTTAGCATAGATAGCTTTTACAATGTTGAGGTAAGTTCCTGTTATCCCTAGTTTTTCTAGTGTTTTGAACATAAAGGGATGCTGTACTTTGTCGAATGTTTTTTTCTGCATCTATCGAGGTGATCATATGGTTCTTATCTTTAAGTCTATTGATGTGGTGAATAACATTTATTGATTTCCATATATTGAACCATCCTTGCATCCCAGGGATGAATCCTACTTGATCATGGTGCACATTTTTTTTGATATGTTTTTGTATCCGATTCGCCAGAATTTTATTGAGGATTTTTGCATCTAGATTCATTAGAGATATTGGTCTGTAGTTTTCTTTCTTTCAAGTGTCTTTGTCTGGTTTGGGGATCAGGGTGATGTTGGCCTCATAGAATGAATTTGGAAGAGCTCCCTCTTTTTCTATTTCCTGAAATAACTTGAAAAGTATTGGTATTAATTCTTCTTTAATGGTTTGTAAAACTCCACTGTATACCCATCTGGTCCTGGGCTTTTATTGGTTGGTAGTCTTTTGATGGCTTCTTCTATTTCCTCCATTGTTATTGGTCTGTTTAAATTGTGTGTATCCTCCTGACTCAATCTGGGCAAATCATATGACTTAGGAAATTTATCGATTTCTTCACTATCTTATGTTTTATTGGAATATAGGGTTTCAAAATAATTTTTATTATCTTCTGTATTTCTGTAGTGCCTGTTGTGATATTGCCTTTTTCATTCCATATGTTAGTAATTTGAGTTCTCTTCTTTTCGTTAGCATGGCTAAGGGTCTGTCCATCTTATTTATTTTTTCAAAGAACCAGCTTTTAGTTTTGTCAATTTTTTCAATAGTTTCTTTTGTTTCAATTTTGTTGATTTCCAGTCTGAATTTAATTATTTCTTGCCTTCTGCTGCATTTGCTGTTGTTTTGCTCTTCCTTTTCTAGGGTTTTGAGATGAAGTGTGAGCTCATTTATTTGTTTTTTTTTTTCTTTTTTTGAGGAATGAACTCCAGGCAATGAATTTCCCTCTTAAAACTGCTTTCTCTGTGTCCCATAGATTCCAATATGTTGTGTCTATATTTTCATTTATCTCTAAGAATTTTTGATTTCCTCCTTTATGTCTTCTATAACCCATTGATCATTCAGTAACATATTTCTCATTTTCCAGGTGATGCAGGATTTTTCCTTCCTTCTTTTATCATTGATTTCCAGTTTCATTCCATTATGATCAGATAAGATGCATGGTATTATCTCCACACCGTTATATTTACTAAGGGTTGCCCTATGGCATAATATATCGTCTATCTTTGAGAAGGATCCATGTGCTGCTGAGAAAAATGTATAACCACTTGATGATGGTTGATATAATCTATATATGTCAGTTATTAATTGTGTTATTGAGTTCTATAGTTTCTTTATTCAACTTTTGTTTGGAGGATCTGTCCACTGGGGAGAGAGGTGTGTTGAAGTCACCCATAATTATTGTGTTGTGGTCTATTTGATTCTTGAACTTGAGGAGAGTTTGTTTTATGAATGTTGCAGCACCATTATTTGGTGCATACATATTGATAATTTTTATGTCTTGTTGGTGAATGGTTCCTTTTAACAGTATATAGTGTCCTTCTTTATCCCTTTTGATTAACTTAGGTTTGAAGTTGATTTTATTTGATATGAATATGGCCACTCCTGCTTGCTTCCGAGGACCATGTGAGTGGTATGATTTTTCCCAACCTTTCACCTTCAGCCTGTGAATGTCTTTTCCTATCATATGAGTCTCCTGAAGGCAGCATATCGTTGGATCTGTTTTTTAATCCAAGTTATTAGCCTATGTTGCTTAATTGGTGAGTTTAAGCCATTAATGTTTAGGGTTACTATTGATATATGATTTTTACTTCAAGTCATGTTTGTTTATTTATTTATTTATTTAAATTTGGCTTGTTTTTCCTCTTTGATTATTTTCCCCCCTTTACTGAGTTACCTCCCACTGTTGGTTTTGGGTGCTGTTTTTCATTTCCCCTTCTTATAGTGTTTTGCTCAAAATGCTTTGCAGTGCTGGTTTTCTGGCTGCAAATTCTTTTAACTTTTGTTTTTCATGAAATATTTTAATTTCATTGTCAAACCTGAAGCTTAATTTTGGTGGATACAATATTCTTGGTTGGAATCCATTATTTTTCAGTGTTTGAAATACGAGTTGTTCCAGGATCTTCTCGCTTTCAACGTCTGTGATGAAAAATCAGCCATTAACCTAATTGGTTTACCCTGAATGTAATCTGCCTCCTTTCTCTTGTAGCTTTTAATATTCTCTCCTGTTCTGTATGTTGGATATCTTCATAATAATGTGTCTTGGAGTTGGTCTATTATGGTTTTGTATGTTTGGGGTCCTGTAGGCTTTCAGGATTTGGCAATCCGTTCCATCTTTCATGTCTGGAAAGTTTTCTAAAATTATTTCATTCAACAGGTTGCTCATTCTTTTGATTTGGACCTCTATACCTTTCTCTATCCCAAAGACACTTAAGTTTTTTTTTTTATGACATCCCATATCTCTTGGATGTTTTGCTCATGGTTTCTTACCAGCCTTTCTGCGTTGACTATACTCTTTTAGAGTTGATATACTTTGTCTTCATTATCTGATGTTCTGACTTCTACTTGATCTAGTCTACTTGTAATATTCTCATTTGAGTTTTTGATTTGGTTTATGGTTTCCTGCATTTCTAGGATTACTGTTTGACTTTTTTTTTAAATCTCTATCTCCTGGTAGCGTTGATTTTTTGATTCTTGAATCTGTTTATGTAATTCATTTTCAATGTATTCTTTCATAGTTTGGACTTGCTGTCTAATGACTTCTTTAAGATTCCATTCCATCTGAGTCAGGTATGCCTTGAGTTCTTTATCTGTCCATTTTTGTGATGCCTCTAGGTTCTCCTGTAAATTTAAGTTATCCTGCATTGTTTGTAATCCTTTTTCCCCTTGTTTTTCATGGTGTTCACGTTACTTTCTAACTCTGTTTGACTGCTGTGTTTCTGTTTTCTCCTATAAATTTGTTTCGGTTTTGTATATCTCTGTTGTCTCTCTTTTGGGGTGGGAGACTATGTCTAGATATGTTGGGCTTTATTGTAATTTAAAGAAGATTCATTTGTTTCATAAAAGGCTTACGGATTCTGTAGGCATACAGCGATCTGTTGTTTGGTCTTAGGACTTTATGTTTAGGTTGGGTGCTATGATGGTATGAAGGTTAGTATGTCTTGGCTACTTTGGAAGATTGCTCTACTGAAGGGGGATATTAACAGGTGAATGAATCAGGGTATTTGGTAGTAGCTAGGGACTTAGGAGCACTATAGACAGCCTCGGAACATTCACCTATTTGCATTTAGAAAATTACACGTAATGAAAATCGTAATGCTTGGGATGAAAGTTAGGGAGAAGGGGAAGGTAGAAGTCCTTAAAGAGAAAGAGGGAGAGAAAAATAGGTAGAATATAGGAGAATGGAAAGAACAATAAAAATTGAAAAGGGAAAAGAAAAAAATAAATGATAAATGCAGTCTTAGAGTTCTATTTTCTTCTCTTCCAGTAGGTGGAGCTGTGCCCTCTGAGCCGAGCTTCTGCCCTCTACATGCTGGAAAAAATCCCTGTAAGGCGGCTCCTCTTCCCCTACTGGGCAGCTCTCCAAACCTGATAGCCCAGGGCCTCTCGTCCCCGGCCCCTCCCCCTCTTTCTCCTGCCAGCCAGCCAGGCCCCACTCACCGGAGACATTCTCCACAGATCTAGTTACACTTGCAGCCCCCTGAGTGCCCTGTTCTCCCAAACGACTGAGCACTCTCTCTGTTTGCCATTCACCCAGACCTCAAGGTTGTGGAGCGGGTGATCTGGGAACCATCAGCTTATTTTGCCTAGACCCCTTCGGTGGCCACGCCCCAGGAGCTGGCGGCTAAGGCCTTGGGTGTCACTGCTGGTGGTAGGGGGAGTTGGGGGTCGGGACTCCCCTCTGCTTCCCTCGGCCCCTACAGTCACGCCCACGGAGCTCTGGGGAGAGATTTTTGAGGTTTCCCAGGTGTATGTATCTGGTGGGGATAGGAGTCACACACCTGCTGAAGCCAATTCTGCTGGGAAGGGATCCCGTCCGCCAAACTCTGGTGACATCAGCTCTCTGCTATGGCGGACTCCAGACTGCTTGCAGGATGTTCGATGGGAGGGGTGGGTCTGGCCTGTCTCTGGTCTGTCCAGGTCTCAGTTCTCGGTCCGCTGTTTCATGGAGGCTTGGTTAGCAACCACTTCAAAGGGCCCAACTCTTCGTTTCTCTACGCCACTCACGGTCTCCAGCAATGCTGAAACGCCTCCATCTTCAGCTGGTCGCCACACAGCTGGCCAGCACCTCCGCATGCAGGGTGGCTGCGATTCACCCGTACCAGGGCAAGCTGTAACCTCCAATAAGCCCAAACTCCCCGCCTAGGTCTCACTTCAGCGGAATTTTGCTGGGAGTTTCTCAGCAGGCAGAATCCAAACGTTCTGATGTGTCTCTCTGTCCGCGTGGCTGAGGAGGTAATGGAAGCACTGCCTCCCCGTCCGCCACCATGTTGAGTCCATCAAGATAGTTTCTTGATATTTATTCTTTATACCTAGTTGGTTTTTGAGGATTACAATGATGGACATATATGGGATAAAATCAGGTAGTAGTGATCATGATTTCAGTCCCACCAGTTCTATGAAAGTCAGTGCTTTGTGCTGAAAGGCTGCAGGGCTACTATACCAGCATCCTCTTTCTTCTGGAACAGAATCCTCTGAGGCTGTGGTTGTTGTGGTCATTGATCAGGTAAGAACAGTGATGGGGTTGCTAAGCCTGTTTCCTTAATTTAAATCACTGAAGGCAAAGGAAGCAGTGCCCAACCCAGTTTGCACTCTTTAAACATTGATATGTCTTCTATGCCAAGGTACTTCTTTGGTCACTCAGAAAATGATATACAATCCAAAGTCCCACTTCCTGAAGATTATACTGAGGGCAGATGACTATTGGCTCTGAGATAATCTCCATCCCATGAATTGCTTTTTATATTAACAAATAACTCAAAATATCTGTTTCTTTTGGAGGAAAGCATGTAGGTAAATGAAAGACAAAAGTTTTTTTCAACTTTTAATTCCATGTATATAAGCATGCCTGAGTGTACAATCTGGAAGGAGCATGTAAGTATTCTAAGGAGACCATTCAACTGGGAATGCTGGGGCTGCAGATTTTACAGGGCAATTGCAAGAGGTACTGCAAAACCCCTTTGGTTTAAACAACAGATATTTATAGGAAAGCCATTGCATCCTGTTGTCCAAACTAACAATGCTTGTCCTCTCCAATTAAATTATAGTAGAGTCTTTCTACAAAATTTGTGTACAAAAACTTGTTTATCATTATGTTGGAACCATGATGCCAAAAACAACATGGAGGACCAACCAGAGCTTCCCATTGGGCTTCATTCTGCCGGGGATCTCTGAGTGGCCCCAGCTGGAAAGGACTTTCTTCTGGGTTGTGATCATCTTATTCACCATGACCATCCTTGGCAACTCCAACATCATCCTGCTGTCCTGTGTGGACCCCCATCTCCACATCCCCAAGTACTTATTTCTTAGCAATCTTTCTTTCTTTGGTCTCTGTTTCGCCTCAACCTCTGTGCCCCAGGTATTTTCCTGGCCGATAGTCCCATCTTCCACCACCTTCCTGTGGACTTTCTGCCCCCATCGCCTCCTGGATGGCTTTCTGTGTGAGATGCCTGTTCTCATGCACCTGGCCTGTGGAGACATCTCTGCCAATGAGTGGCAGATGACTATCACCACTGTCATCTTCACTATGACTGAGCCTGGCTTCCTAGGGCTGGGTAGCTCAGGCTGTGAGGAACATGATCCTCCCACTTCCTTATAGTCTCCATCTTTTATGGGACAGTGGCCATGGTGCACATTAACCCTAAGAGCAATTTTGCTTCAAAGGATGGCAAGTTTTTCACCTTTTTTTTTAACACTGTGGTCACACCCCTGTTGAACCCTCTTATCTACATCCTGAGGAACCAAGAGGTAAAGGACACTTGGCTAAGACTGCTGGGAAAGTGGGTCAGCCCAAGGAAAAGCAGGAAATGAAGGACTTGAATCAAAAAGAAAGTTCAATCATGACATGCACATGCTCTCCTTTAGGGTGTCTCTGAAACTATGTCTGCAAAAGAGGTGGTTTTAGTTCACATTCTATTGTTTATATCTTATCGTTTATCTCTATGATTTCATATGGCATTCTTTTAAAGACATGCACAAAGCAATACCAGTTTATGTCACATGATAAATATTCAAATTTGATTTGCTAAGAGAGAAATGAATACTACTAATAGGATTGAGTTTTGAGGAATGTATGTTATTGCTAACACAACATCACTAGCATGAGTTGAACATTAACATTCTGGAGTTAGAATCCCAAAATACATATGTATAAGGTGAGTGATGGAAATAGTCTCTGGGGCTTCCTTGGTGCTTAGTACATGTGAAGACTTTCCTTTTTAATTTGATGTAAGAAAGCCAACCAGTGCACAAAGAAGTGATTCTGCTTGCATTTCTTGTGCTGTATTTTAAATAAATTAATATATGCTAATTATAATAAAAGAAGTATATCCACAGAATATGGCAAGAATCTGCTCTAAAAATCCTAGGGGTCTGTGCTGTACTCCACCTGTAGTGGCCTACCAAATGCTTTGAGCAGTGTCACTAGAAGCCACTGTCATTTCAGATGTGTCTAGATCTGCTGGCACATAGGACCCAAGTGACAGAGAAGTTTACATGGCAGCTTGGACTTGTTGCAGAACCTTCTCTTGTTCTCCTCCCCACTGAAAGCCCAGAGGCTTCATGGCCACTTAGTAATATGGGCTGACATAACACACCCATGTAACTAGTAAGTTGTCTTCAAAATTCAGAGATCACTAGCCAGCATGGCTCTTTTCAGTTGTAGATGGGGCCAGGTACAATGACTTCTTCTTTATATGAGAGGACATATCTCATGACCCAGACCACAATATCTCTAGCTGCTTCCTTGATGTGTAAGACCCCTGAGCTTTGGTTGGACTTTATCCACACTCTGACACACAAATGACTGCCAGCCAGCCAAGAGCATTTCCTGCTTCTTGCTTGGTTGGTCCAATCAGTGTCATGTAACTGCCTTCAAGGTGCGTGGAGCAGGAGGCATGTGAGCTTGGCCACAAGTTTCCTGAAGTGACATGGAAAGTGGAACAGGCGATCCTTCCAGGGAGACTTCTGTATCCACTGTTCAAGATGGCGCTCATTCTTTTTTAACTTGTTTATAGTTAACACCAAAGAGAAGAGATACAAATCAAGTGAGTAAGTTTAGACAGGAGCTCGGATATGATGGTTTTGAGCCTTATTGACAATGACAAACACTAGGCACAGGTAAGAGACTGCACTTTCAGAAGAGCCTGCAGAGAAACGTGAACTTTGGGTCCATTTGGAAAGGGTCTTTAACAATTGTTGTTAGCTAGCTTGTCAAAGATCCTGAAAGGGTGCCCTGTTGATTCCTCCTTCTCACTTAAACATAATCAGTCATCCTCAAAACAACTGGAGGCTGCCAGAGCAGAACTCGATCTGGGCACAGTGAAGACCAACTTGGAGCTGGCATTTGCTGCCATGCAGAGGGAAGCTTTCCCAGAACCCTGAAATACCAGTTGGGCCACTGTGCAGCTGGCTGAAGTTGCCCATCATGGTTCCTTAGCTGAGTGCTCTTTGTCATTTTCCTAGCTCTTTGCTTTTTTGTGCTTCTGTTTAAGACTTTGGATGCATTACAGTGTTTTTACTGATGAGAACTCTTCTTTCCTTTCTCCAACATCTTGTTCTTTATGTTCCTACTTCCTCCATGAAAAAGACACTTGGCTTCATTTGACTCAAGATCTGCCTAAAACCATCAAACAAATGTGTTTGTCCTTACTTCTCTTTGAGTGTTACCCAGATCCATTTGTCACTAAGATTTTGTGGTGAATTATTTATTTTCGTAAGTAACTCCATTCAGACATGAAACAGCATTTTAGATGAAAATACCCCAAATGGTATTACAGACCACAATTCTGTAAAGCCTACTAAATAAAAGCCAGAATAGATTTTGACTGCTGAAATAACACATGGGCCTTTTTTAGATGCTAGCCACTTATCCAGATTTTTGCAAAAACAGAGCTTAGGGAAGGACTATGGATGCGAGTGTACAAAATTCAAATCTTCCATCTGAGAACCGTGCGATACACTCATTAGTTGGGTTTTCCTGTTTATATTCAGTTCTGCTTGCTTATCTTTCTACTTTAAGTCTCTCCACCTAATAAAACACCAGCTCAAAGAAGTGATGTCTAAGTTGTGCTATCAGACAATTTCAGAGAGGTATTTTGCCAAAAATAAATTATTTGCATTCTTGGACTGGTATGTGGTCACAGCACCTAAGCAAATGTTGCTTCCTGCTCCTAGGCCAGGCAGGGGTTGTTTCCAGTGATTGCTTCTCATATTCACATAAACCCTTAAAACATCCAGGACTGATACTGGCACTTCATTTTCCACTCTCATCATAAGAGATGTGACTCAAGGAGGAGAAAATCTCAGTCTCAGTTTAAAAACCAATAGTTCAACTTCTGGAAGGAAGTTCTGCACCCCATCTTATATCCTAAATCCTATACAATTCCAAGTTTAAATAAAGCATGCTACATTTGGAAAAAGTGCTACATGTCACAATTTAGAGTTCTGATGTCCCCAATGTGGTAAAAGTTACACCTTGATGAGTAGTCAGAGATGGAAGCATGCTCACTTGACACAGCAAACTCTGGACATGATACCAGAGTCCTAGGATGGAAGAACATCCTGTTTTAGGGGCAAATCTTCTACTTATATTCTGCAGAAGTCTGTGGTCTTTCATGCTATTGCACATGCTGTTGCATGTGGTCAACATGCTATTGTTGAAATCGAGGAATGAGTGATTTTTCTCACAGGAAATCGACTTCCATTGGTGCATTAGAGAAGGGACCTGTTTGCCTTTGACTTGAGCATGGTGGACTGCTGGAATGAGGTGGAAATGCACCACAAACTCTGATCCTACATCTCTTTTGTTAGTGTGTGTCTCTGTTTTTTAAAAATATTGAACAACTATGTTTTCATAAAATCACCAAAATTAGAAGAAAATCTAAAATTTTGAATTGACCTTGATGTAAATATCAATCTGCAAAGATGATTCAGCAAATCTTGGTGCATATCTGAATTGGCCACTTCTATCCCTGGGCCTAGTCTACAATCCAGCTTTGTGTCACCAACTGCACTAACACACCATGGGCTCCTGTAAATTCTTACTCAGAAAGCAGAACTGAAAAACCTGAATAACTGGAGCATTTGCTCAGGAAACTCGCTTATCATCCAGTGAGTTGGGGCACAAGTGGAGCTCATCTGCTGTCAGCCCGCTCCTGGGAACTGGCTCATCAAGCCGTGATGCTGAGACTTGTTCCTTGCACTCAAAAGTTCACACTCAGGGGGCTGAGGTTGTGGCTTAGTGCTAGAGCGCTCACCCAGCATATGGGAGGCCCTGGGTCTGATCCTCAGCACCACATAAAAATAAATAAATAAAATAAAGGTATTGTGTCCAACTACAACTAAAACATAAATTTTTTTTAAAAAAAGAGTTCATACTCAGTATCTGTGCCCCTGCCTCATGTGGTCAATTTCACCAAGTTGCAATGATGTTATTGATGGTTCTGTTTTAAAACATTTAACTGTAGGCCCCGCAAATTCACACTCTCAGTAAATTCTTCTGTATCCATGTCTGTGAAGGTGATATTGTCCCTTGATGCAGAGAATTTAATAAATAAACTTGATCACATGTGACTACCTGCTGGCTTGTGAGAGAAGACAACATGTTTGTTAAGGAGTAGGAAATTGATAATGAATCAGTAAGCTGCGTCCTTATCTAATACGTAATAATGCAAGACTATTTGCCATAAAACTACTTTTAAAGGAGGTTTATGATAAATGCTATGCTTTGTTTTTGATTTACAGTACAAATATAGTAGAGAGAAGCATCATCGACTAGAAATAATTACATAAAGGTTCTTTTAAAAGTGAAAATCTTTTCATTAACTTTCTTACATTATCAGATTTAACCTATGCATTAAATGAAGCAGTAAGATATAAACTGCTTAATATAACTGAGACAATTATGATACAGATATAGATGTGTACACACAAATACTTTATTCAGTATTTAACTTTAATATTTCAACTAAGTTGAAACATTGTGTGCAGTCACTGAAATTGAAATTCATGTTTTATGACATGGCCCCTTTTCAATACATTAAACTGAATTTCAGCACAAAATAATATTTCATATTTTCATTTTATTTAATGTATTCTGAATAATTTGGTAATCCCAGAGAAGATCTCAGTTACATATAGAACCACCAGCTGAAAATAGATTACAATAATCCCTTATTTTATATGTAAAAGAAATACCTTACTATTTAGCGGCTATTATCTATTTTTAACTGATGCTCTCTTTCTTTGTCCTCAGGGAAGTTTATCTTCAGGGCTTTATATTATTTGTCATCAGCTGTGGGATTCTGTAAAGTCCTTGTACCAATATTTCAATTTGCACATGTCCTTTGCCACCTTCTTTTTTAAGTATAAAACATCTTAAAACACGATTTAAGTACCCAACATCTTTCATCAAGGCTATATGGATGCCTCTCAACAGGACTGGTGTTTGCAATTTAATTTCTAAATTTGTACATTAAACTTAATTTACCTAGCCACCACAACTCATGAAAAACTTTGAATACCACTTATTTGGATTCAGTAAGCTATCGTTGTAGAGGGAATGCATGTAAAGATAGAATTCATCTGGAGTTCTCTGAAGGTCCTTCTGCTCTGGCAGAGAGCATTGGAACTGTGAGAACCAGAAGCCATGGGACACAGTTTGTGGATGGAGCTTGTGTTCTGGTTGGACCATGTTGTAACCAGCCAAGGCTTCCTGTATCGGCCAGCGTTGGGGTGCTCATTGGTCCCCATTACAAGTATCCCCTTGCCTGCAAACTTTAAGAGATGCATTTATTCATTAAACACATATGTTTAGGCTATTGTATTGTCCTAGGTAATAAATGCGTTGATGTTTTTGTCCACTATTTTCTTATTAGTGAACTGTTGAACAAAACCATTCTCAAAATTTGGAATTTGATGTATTGCCTGTGATTTGTATGAACTCTGTTTTTTTTTCTTATTTTGTTATATTAAAATTCCTAGACAGGTTGACAGTGAGTATGTGTCAGTTGCAATTAATAATTAGCAAAGCACATGCCAGTGAGGACACTAAAATATTTGGAAAGAATTAACTTGTGTGAGAGGATGAGAGATTGCCTCAAGGTGTTAGGGGACAAGTAGAGGCAGAGGTTTCCTGTAGGAAGTCTAGATAAAATTAACAGTTGACACAGGTGAGATGTTTAGGCCAGACAATTACACTCTGTCTTTTCATCATTATTTAAGGCATGACAGATTTCTTAAATATTACAGAAGTAGATGTATCAGAGGAAAACCATCTGAAAACTGACCTGCAACTCAGCCCCAGGGTTAGGTCCTCAATTCTGGGTCACTCATGGCCGTAATAAAATACCAGCAGCCACCGAGGCTGAGGAAGGCAGGTTCACTCTTCCCCAGTGGACAGAAGTGGCTGTTGGGACACAGGCTGTGGTAACCATGGTCCTCTGTTTACTTCATGGACAAGGAGTTTCTTCTTTTTTCATGTTCCAGATGGAGAGAAATACTATTGAAATTCTCTCTACTTTTGTGTATTTCCAGTGTAATTAAATTGACACAATTATGTATCTCCTACCTTCCATATTTATTTTAAGTAAGATTACTGAATAAGATCAAATGATGTGAGCGCAGATTGCCTCCATGTTGATCTGTAAAGTTTCCTTCTGTGACATTACTTGATAGAAGTATTGTGAATTATTTGATGAATCACAAACATATAATCTCAAATGATTTCAGCAAATACCTTGAATTATATTCATTCAATAAAGATGCATTTGCTAACCTTATACATTTTATGAAGGATAAATAGAAATGATGGAGTAGATTTTAAAAATTATTTGATAACATCAAGCAGCCAGGATCAAATAAGGTGATAGTAGAGTAGGCAATGTAACTTGTAAAGCACAGAGCATTGTATCCGATTAACAACCTCAATCAGTGATATTAGGATAATGCTGAAACACCTTTATCATTTCCTTGAGAACAACTGTCTTTGCATTACTCTCCTCACAGCTTCTTTTACCTGTTTGTGCCCGAGACTATAGATGAGAGGATTCAAGAAAGGAGGTGCTGTGGGGCTGGGGTTGTGGCTCGGTGTTACAGCATTTGCCTTGCATGTGTGAGGCACTGGATTCAATTCTCAGCACTGCATATATAAATGAATAAAATAAAGGTCTATCTATGTCTAAAAATTTTTTTAAAAAAAGGAAAGAAGGAACTGTGGTGTAAAAGGCAGAGAGAACCATGTCCTAGAGTGTGTCAGAGGTTTCTGAAGGCTGACACCACAAGGATATAAGGGATTCAGGTGAAAAAGGTTTTGCCTGGATTGTTGGTGGGAATTTTCAACACAGCAGAAAATAGGCAAATATGTGACATGGCAATAAATATAAAGCAACCACCACAATCCACCATAGCAGAGACAAGAAGAAAGACCTCCATGCTGATGGTGTCAGATCAAGAGAGCCTCAGCAGAGAGGGGACATCACAGAAGAACTGGTGGGCCGTGTTTGACTGACTGAAGGACAGCTGAAATGTGTTTACAGGGTGCACACCTGAATATAAGGGACCACTGAACAGGGAAGCCAGGGTCATGGGCACACAAACTGAGGGTTCATGATGGTGGGGTACTGGAGGAGCTGGCAGATGGCCACATTGTGGTCTCAGGCCATGATGCAGAGAAATAGAAGTTCAACACGTGACCAGGAAGATCTGGGTTGCACAGCCAGCCACTGAAATGGCCCTGTTGCCAGTGAGAGAATTGACAAAAGCATTGGGGATAGTGATGGAAATATAGCACATGTCCAAATGGACAGGTTCCTGAGGAAGAAGTACATGGGCGTGCACAGATTCTGGTCAGCAGTGGTCACAGTGATGATGACAAGATTCCCCAACAAGGTGCCCAGGTAGGTCAGTGGGAATACCAGGAAATAGAGAAAACTCACTTTCCAGGCATCAGGAGGACCCAGAAGGAGAAATTCAGTTACTCTGGTGGAAGTGGCCATTTACTGGAAATTCTGATTGTGTGAGAAGATAAAAAGATAGGAGAGAATAAGCAAAAAAAAAAAAAACATGATTAATACAATTACTTTACATATTCATGTCTACAGGGTTTTCTTGTATTTTGCAGTAACTTTCCTTGCAGAAGAAAGGTCACTCTTGGTTTTCTGATGTTTAATCATTTCTAAGCAGAGTGGACCTCACAGTGTAGGTATGGAAATCTGAAACCCAGGATCTGGGCATGAGGTGCATCATGACCTCTTGAGAACTCCCATGCAGAGAGCACTTCCGGAGGGTTGCTCACCTTCTCTCCTGCCTGACCACCTGTGTGACAGTGCGTTCTTTAATGCTCTCTAATTTAGTTTCCTTCCTTCTCTTCCATGAATACAATTTCAACATTGTTTTGCCAGTGTATCCACATTTAAATAATTCAAATTGTAATTTTTTAAATATTTTTTATGTAGGAATCTATTCATTAAGTTGGACATTAAAAAAGAAAATTTACCCAAGAGGAGACAGTCTCTGAAAAACACACTTTCCCATTCCAGGGCTGCAGGTCCTGTGTTGTGGTAAATTGAGGTGACCTGACTGCACCTGGACTCTCCTGCAGTTCCCCACTGTTCCTGTTTCCCCATGCCCCAAGATGTGGGTGGTGCTATCTCATGGCCACACGCCCTCAGCCAGACCTGCTCCAGCTCCCACTGAAACTGTCTTTTCCTCTCCAACAGATCAGTGGAAGGTCTTTAAAGCCTTCAGATTCCAGCCCAGATGACATTCTCCTAAACTTCTACTTTACCATGTTGTGTTTTATTCCTTGCTCAGTACCATGACGTTGAACATTCCTTTGTCTATACAATGATTTTCTTTCCTCTTGGTGACACCTTCCATTATATTCTTTTCTTCTCAATGGTGTCATAACCATTAAAAAGATATTGACTGGGCTGGGGATGTGGCTCAAGCGGTAGTGCACTCTCCTTGCATGCGTGCGGCCCAGGTTTGATCCTCGGCACCACATACAAACAAAGATGTTGTGTCCCCCGAAAACTAAAAAATAAATATTAAAAAATTCTCTCTCTCTCTCTCTCTCTCTCTCTCTCTCTCTCTCTCTCTAAAAAAAATAAAAATAAAAAGATATTGACTGTATATTCTAAAAGAAAGTTTTGCTCATGATTGCAATGCTTCTGCAACAGTTCAAGAGTCAACTCCATCATCATTTCCTCTGCCTTCTGCAAACCTGGTTCTTCCTCACCACCTTGCCAGGTTAACCACACTCACCCCTTAGAAAAGTGACCTTGCTGCTAAGCCTGCCTGTGTTCCTCTGGAAATATGTGTGTGTCCCCAGAGTTGATGGTGGGTGGCCAGACACAAGTAGGTTGCTGTTAATTTCACAGTGAGGGTGAAGTTCAAGAGGTCTTATTCAGTCTACCTGCAATCTGTTTTTTGTCCCATCCCCCATTCTTCTCTGACACAAACCTGAATCTCATAGCGACCTCCTTGTTCATAACATCCCCTGGAACTGGCTGCCACAGCCCCTTTCCTTCAGTGACGTAATGATTTAATTTCCCCCATTACTATGTATTGGGCTTTAAAGACGTCTTAAATGAAAGTTGTCCTCTGGAAAGTGCTTTACAATCTCATTTTTTTTTCCACAGTCACAGCTGCATCACATACAGTGCAGGCTGGTGGGAGGTCATGCAAGCCCAGCGTCCTGTGCCCTTGCAAGGTAAGATCTCTTTAAAGCAGTAATCATCCAACATGTGTTTACTGATGACACAAATATGGCCACAGGTGTTTCAGAGACTGAGGTTTTGGAAACAAGAAAAATATTGGTATTTTAAAATAATTTGATTACCATGAGAGAAAAAATAATACAATATGTAAGAAAGTAAATACATATGACAAATTCAGAAGGTGATGGGTGATGAGACAAATCCATATGAAACACCTTGCAGCTTTTCAGTCTTCTCTACTAACTTCCAGGTATACAGGGGTTCTTGCTGACCATCCCTAGACATTTGTATCAAGTATGAGATGAACAGTTATATATGTGTTTGCGATCTAGAAGCTGGCATAGAACCACAGACACATTTTGTTGGTTTCTATTTTTTGTATACTAAACCGTGTACTATTTTAGTTTCTCCAAAAGAACTTAGTAATTCTCCAGTATGTAGTTTGATTTATGTATGTTTAATTGAAAAATTCTTCTCTAAATTTGACTTACTTTTTTCAGGGATCAGTCTCATAGGAATCTTCAGAAATTTGGATATGATAAAATAAAAATATGAATCACCTGTCATAGGTCATCAAAGTATTCCTGAGAGACCTACAAAATATGATTATTTTATGATCCCACATTTTTTAAAATAAGGAATAAGCTTTAGTTTGACCTTAATAATATTTACAGTGTTTAGCACTACACTCTCTTTTAAGGGGTGAAAAATGCTTATTGAAAATTTCCTCATAAAAGCCAAAAGTTGGGGACATAAATTAAACAAAGTTCAGATAGCATGAGGATTACCAAAAGAAGTACTAAGAGAAGTTAGCATATTGTTAATGCCAGAAGTATGAAGAGGTATTGCTCCAAGTGCTTTCCTTATGAAGTGGGAAAGCTGGAAATTTTCCATTTTGGTACTTCTCTGGATAGTGCTTAAAATAAAGAAATGTATGGGAAACAGATTGTATGTAAAAATGCAAAGTCTTTGCTTGGGTTGTAAGATACAGGAATTAATTATTTTCTAAATTACATTTTTTCCATATTAGCAATTATGGCTTAGTGCTATTGATCAGCCACTGAGGAATGCTGAGGGGCACCTCATTTTATCTTGATCTTCATAATGTGCTTCCAAAGGCTGTGCAACTCTATTTTTATATTTTTACCACTGGATACACATCTTCATCCACCATACCTTTAGTATAAAATGGGAAAAATAATTGAAAAAGACAAATATAATTTTGAGCAGTAAAAGCTGAGATTGATGAATTCAAAATGCTTCCATGAAAAAAATGTATACCATATTAAATGTTTTTATTTCCCAGAGTTACTTGAAAATATGAATGTATGTCATTTGCATAAATAAATTCTTATCCTCCTACCTGTCACCTGTAAGCTATTTGGCATTTTGTCCTCCTATTGCCTTAATCTGAATGTATTTATTTGTCATATCTCAAATTTCTTTGCAAAAAATTCAGTGTATTTACTAAATTTGTGGTGAGAAAAATTAATTTGAAAAAAAAGAATTTGAAACCCATAAGAGGAAGCATGAAGAACTCTCACATGTGGTACTTGCAAACACTGGGCAGAGGTCCAGCACACTCTGCACATTACTCTTGAAGCACATGAAATCATAGCAAATACTACAGTGTTCACAAGTCTTCACTGTGTCTGTTACTCTTTGCAAAATTAATCGTTTGTTTCTGGGCTAGTTGACTGTGTGGATGAGCTTGCAATTTAGTGAGCAGAATAAAAATGAAGCTTTGGATGTATTTGGACTCTAACTGCCAAATATTCACTCCTGAGCATCGCCCATTCTCCTTGTGGGAGCAACACAGTGTCTCTCCTTGGCTTCTCCCATCAACTATATTTGCATCCGGGGTGAAACTGTCCAGCCAGCACAATGCCAAGCAGGATGTGGGGAGCTCAGTCACCCCTGCTTTATGTGAACCTAGTACCTTGCCAGTGAGACCAGGGCCCCTGGGACCCCACAGCTCAGTCTGCAGAGACAGAAGGAAGACTGAGCACACTGCCAAGCAAAAGCATCTCCAGAGCTCAGGAAATAGGAGCTGGCCACATGCCAGCATGGGTAGTGGATGACACAGTAAAATTCCTCTACTGGGCATCACCTTAAGTCATTATTGAGAAACTAATAACACTGAGGAAAGACTGATGGCTTTCGCTGTGTGTATTTTCATCTCTGCACTCCTTTGCCTCAGTGTGAGTTAGGGATGTTTATGAGATCAGATTAACATTAAGGGAGGTAACCAACTCTCAAGCACTTACTACCCTGGAGGGAAATATCTTACACTATCTGCAGTTTAGCAGCCAAAATTTCTTATCATTGAGATGAAATCCATATAACAGAAAGTTAACCTTTGTAACAGTTCATGGTTATCAATTCAATATTATTTACCACATTACAAATTTGTACAACTTCCAGCTACATCTTGTTCCCAAATATTTTTATCACTCTCAATGAAATACCTATCATTCACTTACTTATCCTTACATAAGTCACTGTAAGCCACTAAGTATAATCTTCATGTTTGAATTTATGTCTAGATATTTTGGTTTTTTTTATTGTTGGTCGTTCAAAACATTACATAGTTCTTAATACATCATATTTCACAGTTTGATTCAAGTGGGTTATGAACTCCCAATTTTACCCCATATACAGATTGCTGTATCACATCAGTTACCCTTCCATTGATCGACAAATTGCCTTTCTAGTGTCTGATGTATTCTGCTGTCTGTCCTATTCTCTACTATCCCCCCTCCCCTCCCCTCCCCTTTTCTCTCTCTACCCCTTCTACTGTAAATCATTTCTTCGATTTGTATTATCTTGTCTTACCCCTCCTTTCCTCTTATATGTCATTTTGTATAACCCTGATGATCGCCTTCCATTTCCATGCGGTTTCCCTTCTCACTCCCTTTCCCTCCCACCTCTCATCCCTTTTTAATGTAAATCTTCTTCTCAAACTTTCGTCCCTACCCTGTCCTTGTTTACTCCCCTTATATCAAAGGGGTCATTTGGAATTTATTTTTTAAAGATTGACTAGCTTCACTTAGCATAATCTGCTCTAATGCCATCCATTTCCCTCCAAATTCTATGATTTTGTCATTTCTTAATGCAGAGTAATACTCCATTGTGTATAAATGCCACATTTTTTTTATCCATTCATCTATTGAAGGGCATCTAGGCTGATTCCACAATCTTGCTATCGTGAATTGTGCTGCTATGAACATCGATGTAGCAGTGTCCCTGTAGCATGCTCTTATTAGGTCTTTGGGGAATAGACCGAGAAGGGGAATAGCTGGGTCAAATGGTGGTTCCATTCCCAGCTTTCCAAGAAATCTCCATACTGCTTTCCAAATTGGCTGCACCAATTTGCAGTCCCACCAGCAATGAACAAGAGTGCCCTTTTGCCCGCATCCTCTCCAGCACTTATTGTTGTTTGACTTCCTAATGGCTGCCAATCTTACTGGGGTGAGATGGTATCTTAGGGTAGTTTTGATTTGCATTTCTCTGACTGCTAGCGATGGTGAGCATTTTTTCAGGTACTTATTGATTGATTGTATGTCCTCCTCTGAGAAGTGTCTGTTCAGGTCCTTGGCCCATTTATTGATTGGGTTATTTGTTATCTTATTGTCTAATTTTTTGAGTTCTTTGTATATTCTGGTTATTAGGGCTCTATCTGAAGTGTGTGGAGTAAAGATTTGTTCCCAGGATGTAGGCTCCGTGTTTATCTCTCTTATTGTTTCTTTTGCTGAGAAAAAACTTTTTAGTTTGAGTAAGTCCCATTTGTTGATTCTAGTTGTTAACTCTTGCGCTATGGGTGTCCTATTGAGGAATTTGGAGCCCGATCCCACAGTATGTAGATCATACCCTACTTTTTCTTCTATCAGATGCCATGTCTCTGATTTAATATCAAGCTCCTTGATCCATTTTGAGTTAACTTTTGTGCATGGCGAGAGATAGGGATTCAGATTCATTTTGATGCAAATGGATTTCCAGTTTTCCCAGCACCATTTGTTGAAGATGCTATCCTTCTTCCATTGCATGCTTTTAGCCCCTTTATCAAATATAAGATAGTTGTAGTTTTGTGGGTTGGTTACTGTGTCCTCTATTCTGTACCATTGGTCCACCCGCCTGTTTTGGTACCAGTACCATGCTGTTTTAGTTACTATTGCTCTGTAGTATAGTTTGAAGTCTGGTATCGCTATACCGCCTGATTCACACTTCCTGCTTAGCATTGTTTTTGCTATTCTGGGTCTTTTATTATTCCATATGAATTTCATGATTCTTTTATCTATTTCTACAAGAAATGCTGCTGGGATTTTGATTGGCATTGCATTAAACTTATAGAGAACTTTTGGTAATATCGCCATCTTGATGATGTTGGTTCTGCCTATCCATGAGCAGGGTATATTTTTCCATCTTCTAAGGTCCTCTTCTATATCTTTCTTTAGGGTTCTGTAATTTTCATTGTATAAATCTTTCACCTCTTTTGTTAGGTTGATTCCCAAGTATTTTATTTTTGGGGGGGATATTGTGAATGGAGTAGTTGTCCTCATTTCTGTTTCAGAGGATTTGTCGCTGATATACAGGAATGCCTTTGATTTATGCGTGTTGATCTTATATCCTGCCACTTTGCTGAATTCATTTATTAGTTCTAATAGCTTCTTTGTAGACCCTTTTGGGTCTGCTAGGTATAGAATCATATCATCTGCAAATAGTGATAATTTAAGTTCTTCTTTTCCTATTTTTATGCCTTTAATTTCTTTTGTCTGTCTAATTGCTCTGGCCAGTGTTTCGAGGACTATGTTGAACAGAAGTGGTGAGAGAGGGCATCCCTGTCTTGTACCAGATCTTAGAGGGAATGCCTTCAATTTTTCTCCATTCAGAATGATACTGGCCTGTGGCTTATCATAGATTGCTTTTACAATGTTGAGGTATGATCCTGTTATCCCTAATTTTTCTAGCGTTTTGAAAATAAAGGGATGCTGTACTTTGTCGAATGCTTTTTCTGCATCTATTGAGATGATCCTATGGTTCTTATTTTTAAGTCTATTGATGTGGTGAATAACATTTATTGATTTCCGTATATTAAACCAGCCTTGCATCCCAGGGATGAATCCTACTTGATCATGATGTATAATTTTTTTGATATGTATTTGAATCCGATTCGCCAGAATTTTATTGAGGATTTTTGCGTCAAGGTTCATTAGAGATATTGGTCTGTAGTTTTCCTTCTTTGAAGTGTCTTTGTCTGGTTTCTGAATCAGGGTGATGTTGGCCTCGTAGAATGAATTTGGAAGTTTTCCCTCTTTTTCTATTTCCTGAAATAGCTTGAAAAGTATTGGTGTTAGTTCCTTTTGAAAGGTTTTGTAAAACTCTGCTGTATACCCATCCAGTCCTGGGCTTTTCTTAGTTGGTAGTCTTTTGATGGTTTCTTCTATTTCCTCTATTGTTATTGGTCTGTTTAGGTTGTCTATATCCTCCTGGCTCAATCTGGGCAGATCATAGGACTCAAGGAATTTATCTATGCCTTCACTATCTTCTATTTTATTGGAGTATACGGATTCAAAATAATTTCTGATTATCTTCTGTATTTCTGAAGTGTCTGTTGTGATATTGCCTTTTTCATCCCGTATGCTAGTAATTTGGGTTCTCTCTCTTCTTCTCTTCATTAGCATGGCTAAGGGTCTGTCAATTTTATTTATTTTTTCAAAGAACCAGCTTTTAGTTTTGTCAATTTTTTCAATTGTTTCTTTTGTTTCAATTTCATTAATTTCAGCTCTGATTTTAATTATTTCTTGCCTTCTACTTCTTTTGCTGTTGTTTTGCTCTTCTTTTTCTAGGATTTTGAGATGAAGTATGAGATCATTTATTTGTTGGTTTTTTCTTTTTTTGAGGAGTGAAGTCCAAGCAATGAATTTTCCTCTTAGAACTGCTTTCAATGTGTCCCATAGATTCCGATATGTTGTGTCTGTGTTTTCATTTAACTCTAGGAATTTTTTAATTTCCTCCTTGATGTCTTCTAAAACCCATTGATCACTCAGCAACCTATTGTTCATTCTCCAGGTGATGCTTGATTTTTCCTTTCTTCTTTTATCATTGATTTTCAGTTTCATTCCATTATGATCAGATAAGATGCATGGTATTATCTCTACCCCTTTGTATTGTCTAAGAGTTGCCCTGTGACATAGTATATGGTCTATTTTTGAGAAGGTTCCATGTGCTGCTGAGAAAAAAGTGTAGCTACTTGATGTTGGGTGGTATAGTCTATATATGTCAATTAAGTCTAGGTTGTTAATTGTGTTATTGAGTTCTATAGTTTCCTTATTTAACTTTTGTTTGGAAGATCTGTCCAGTGGTGAGAGAGGTATGTTGAAGTCTCTCATGATTATTGTATGGTGGTCTATTAGACTCTTGAACTTGAGAAGAGTTTGCTTGATGAACACAGCTGCACCATTATTTGGGGCATATATATTTATGATTGTTATGTCTTGTTGGTGTATGGTTCCCTTGAGCAGTATGATGTGTCCTTCTATATCCCTTTTGATTAGCTTTGGCTTGAAATCTATTTTATTAGATATGAGTATGGACACTCCTGCTTGTTTCCGCGGTCCATATGAGTGATATGATTTTTCCCAACCTTTCACCTTCAGTCTATGTATATCTTTTCCTATCAAATGCGTCTCCTGTAGACAGCATATTGTTGGGTCTTGTTTTTTGATCCATTCTACTAGCCTGTGTCTCTTAATTGGTGAGTTTAAGCCATTAACATTTAGGGTTATTATTGAGATATGGTTTGTTCTTCTATCCATATTTGTTTATTGATGTTACTAAACCTGATTTGTTATCCTCTTTGACTACTTTCCCCCCTTTACTGTCCTACCTCCCATTGTTGGTTTTCAATGTTATTTTCCATTTCCTCTTCCTGTAATGTTTTGCCAAGGATTTTTTGAAGAGATGGTTTTCTAGCTGTGAATTCTTTTAACTTTTGTTTATCGTGGAAGGTTTTAATTTCATCTTCTAACCTGAAGCTTAATTTCGCCGGATACACGATTCTTGGTTGGAGCCCATTGTCTTTCAGTGTTTGAAATATGTTATTCCAGGATCTTCTAGCTTTCAGAGTCTGTGTTGAGAGATCAGCTGTTATCCTGATTGGTTTACCCCTAAATGTAATCTGCTTTCTTTCTCTTGCAGCTTTTAAAATTCTCTCCTTATTCTGTATGTTGGACATCTTCATTATAATGTGTCTAGGTTTGGATCTCTTATGATTTTGCACATTCGGCGTCTTGTAGGCTTTTAGGATTTGGGATTCTGTCTCATTCTTCAATTCTGGGAAGTTTTCTCGTATTATTTCACTGAATAGACTGTTTATTCATTTGGAATGGAGCTCTGTGCCTTCCTGTATCCCAATGACTCTTAAATTTGGTCTTTTGATATTGTCCCATAATTCTTGGATGTTCTGCTCATGGTTTCTTAGCAGACTTGCTGAGCTGTCTATGTTCTTTTCCAGTTGAAATACTTTGTCTTCATTGTCTGATGTTCTCTCTTCTAAGTGATCTACTCTGCTGGTAGTATTCTCAATTGAGTTTTTAAGTTGGTTTATTGTTTCCTGCATTTCTAGAATTTCTATTTGTTTGTTTTTTATTACCTCTATCTCCCTGTGAAATTGATCTTTTACTTCCTGGATTTGTTTGTCAATGTGATCTTTCATTGTCTGATTTTGCTGTCTCATGTCTTCCTTGAGACTCCAGATCATCTGAAGCATATATATCCTGAACTCTTTATCTGATATTCCATCTGTTGCAGCTATTACCTCTTCTAAAGTTGAGTTGACCTGCATTGCTTGTGGTCCTTTCTTTCCTTGTCTTCTCATACTGCTGGCATTTCTTTCTGCTTGGTGCAACTGTTGTGTTTTTGAAATTTACCCTCTATTTATTTATGTTGCTCTTGTATAGTTGAAAAGTCTCCCTTGCAGGTGCGGGCGGCGGCTGTGCCCCTACTCCAATTGGGGTGATGTGTCTACCACGCTGGCGTCTCTCTGGGCCTGTTCCGGGAGTGGAAGGCGGCTCTGCTCTGTCCCTATTCCAATTGGGGTGTCGTGACTACCATGCTGGCAGGTCGCTGGGCCTGTTCCGGGCGTGGGCGGTGGGCTTGGCTGGCGGGATTCCACCTAATGGCAGTCCCTAACCTCCCTGCTTGCTAAACAATGGCTTCTCTGAGGCGCCACACCTTCTGTAGCTGCGGGGCAGGCCGCGCGAATCAGTTGGCCTGGATCTCCGGGGTCCTGCTGCTGGCTGTTTTGATGTTGCAAGCTGTTGGAGAGTGGTGGTGTATCCTTCAGCTTTCCCGGATGGTGGCGGCTGACTGCCTGGATGGAGTGTCCGCTGTGGGGGATGGGACGGGACTGTACTGCTTCCTTCCCCTTCTGAAATCCCGTACTCGGCCCAAGAGTCCGTGTGGGCTTGGCTGGCGGGATTCCACCTAATGGCAGTCCCTAACCTCCCTGCTTGCTAATTAATGGCTTCTCTGAGACGCCACGTCTTCTGTAGCCGCGGGGCTGGCCGCTCGAATCAGTTGGCCTGGGTCTCCCGGGTCCTGCTGCTGGCTGTTGGGATCCCTGGCACTCTATCACTTTGATTTTTTCTGCTTGCCCCTCCACCAGTGCTGGCTAGCCAGGTTTCGTTTTGGCTGCTACTGGGAGAAGGGGTTGGAGGTCAGGTGTCTCTAGTTTCCCCCTAGTCTTTATGGAGGCTCAGCTTGATACTCCCTCTCCCGGCAAGCCTAGGAGAGATTTTATGCGAATTCCCGCTGTCTGGGGGTTGACCTGAATGACACAAACCTGTTTTGATGTTGCACTCTGAAGGAGAGTGGCGGTGTATCCTTCAGCTTTACCGGATGGTGGCCGCTGACTGCCTCGGTGGAGTGTCCGCTGTGGGGGATGGGACTGTACCGCTTCCTTCCCCTTCTGAGATCCCGTGCTCGGCCCAAGGGTCCGTGTGGGCTTGGCTGGCGGGATTCCACCTAATGGCAGTCCCTAACCTCCCTGCTTGCTAATTAATGGCTTCACTGAGGCGCCACGCCTTCTGTAGCCGCAGGGCAGGCCACGCGAATCCTAGATATTTTGTATGAATAGAATCACTCAACATGTTCCTTTTTATGATGGGACTAAGCCTGATGTTTTCAAAAGTAGTCCACATTATAGCATTTACCACGTTTAGTGGATGAATACATTTCCATTATATGTGTATACCAGCATTTTAAAAAGTCCATATATCCACCTATGGACATTTTGTTTCTTTGTTCTGTTGACACAGTGTGGGATTTGCCAGTCTCTATCTGTTAGGCTTCCTGGGATAAATTCCATATGAATACAGTATGATCTTTTTGATGTGCTGTTGGACTTTGTTTCCTAGATTTTGTTGAGAATGCTTACATCTGTCTTTGTCAATGCTTACATCCATCTTTGTTTGTAATTCTCTTTTTTGTGGTGGTTATTGAATAGTTGTCTGGATCTAGTACTAGGGAAACGTTGGTTTTGTGTCATGGGACTTGAAAGATCAAAGTTCATTTCAATTCCCTGGAGTAGTTTCCAGAGACTGGGTGTCACTTCTTTTTGAATGTTTGGTAGAACAGTAGTGAAGCCGTGAGCTCCTGGGTTTTTTTTTTTTTTAAACTGGGAAACTTTTTATTACTGATTCAAATTTATTAGTCATTAATGATGTCTATCTTATATTTTCTCATAATTCAGCCCTGGTATATTATATTTGCCACAGATTTGTCCCTTTCTTCTAGATCTTCCAATATGTTGGCATATGGTTGTTCATAAGAGTTACTAGGAGTCTTTTGCATTTCTGTGGCATCAATTATAATTGGCGGCATCAGTATTTGATGGACAAATTTATGCATGTGATATTGAACTAACTTTTGTTCTTGTCAGCAATATGTGAGTACACTGATTTCTCTAAACTACAACAGTTTTACGAACTGACCTGAAGAATATGGCTACTGAATATCATTTTACTTTCTTTCTTTCTTTTTTAATTTACCCATGTTTAATACAACTCACATCTTCAGTTGCAAACCTTGATGGGACATTTGTCTTTCTTCAAAATTACTCAGAGACTTGCCATATACTGGGAGTCCTCACAGTGGGTACCATTGGGAGTCACCCCGGCTCCAAAGACTAACCTCCCCAACCCCCAAGAAGAGCCATCCAATGGTGAGCCCTGATGGCTCACATGATCCTGCCATCCAATGGCAAGCCCTGATGGCTCACATGATTCTGCTGTCCAATGGTGAGCCCTGCTGGCTCACATGATCCTTACCCACCAATCAGACTAGCCCTGCTGGCTCACATGATCCTTACCCACCAATCAAAAAGCAACCCATGTCAACTGTCAAACCCTTCAACCATTAAACTGTCATAACTGTCAAACCACCCCCGGTTCTATAAATATGCAGAGCTGTTTCTCAATAAACGGGCATTTTCTCCCTCGGCAAGCCTTGATTGTTCTTTCAGGTACGAAGGAAGGAAAATCCAATCTAGTATGTTTCACTTCTTCTAGGATCTGATCTCCTCCTCTGTCTCTCTTGCTCTTTCCATATTTTTTCTCTGCCCAAGTCTCAGTCCCCAAACAGATTAGGAATGCTGCAACTCAAGCCTGGGTCCCTTTGTTCACAGTGTCTGCCCCAGCAGTGTGATAGCAGCTAATGTGACCTGGTCCAGAGGCCTGAATCCATTTATTTTTTTCTTTCTTAATTTCATTCATCAATATTTTGTAGTTTTAAATGCACAGATTGCTCACCTCATAGGTTAAATTCATTCTTAAGTATTTTATTTTATATATACATTTGTCCCTTTCAGTTATACATGATGGTAGAGTATATTTGGACATAGTTATTCAAAATGGAGTACATCTTATTCTAATGAGGACCCTAGTCTTGTGACGTTTATACATAGTTTTGATGCTACTGTAAATGTGATTTTTTTCTTAATTAATTTTTGATAGTTCATTATGATGAACAGAAATGCTACTGTAGAGAAACTTATCAACAAAAAATTTTCTTCTCTATCTCAACCTCTTCTGTAGTTCAATCTATATCAATCTTCTGTAGCTGTTCCCCACTAATTTCTGAGAATTAGGCATATTAGAGATTCTCTTTTTACAGTTTCCCCCCTTGTATGATGAGCCTTAGTTAATAGCAGTTGCTGGGTTCTTCTGCTTTATCTCTATTCATATTCAAAACCAGCCTCATTGAACTCTTCAAAGATGCCTGCTTTACCAGGCAGAGTTCCCAACCAGAAATCCACATCCTGGCACTGGGAGATCCAGCTCCGAACCCCAGTACCAAGTTCACTAGGCAGACCCTCTTTTCAGAGGTCTCCTCTGCAGCTTTGAGGGGTCATCTATCACCTCTTCCCCAGCATTTATCTGATGTGCTACATTTCTAATGGTAGTAGCTCTTTATCTTATAATTTCTTTATGGAACACTTTTTATTTTATTTGTGTACTTTTGCTTTCATTTGTGCTATATGGTTGTACATAAAAATCCATTTTTAACATAATTATGCATGCATGGGATTTAATCTACTCCATTACAGTCCCTGGTTTACCTTCTTTCTTCCTCCTCTTCTCTCCCTTTATTCCCCTTCTTCTATTCTACCTATCTACTTTTGAGAAAGCAGCCTCTACCTCAGAGCAAAGGCTGTCCAAGGAAGGGACATGACTCTTGTCCTTGGAGAAACCCACAGAGCACTCCTAGGCACATACCCACCCTGCTGAGTTGTTTATCTACAAATAACAGGAGAGATCTGTGGAGCCAGGTATCCCTGACTCAGTCAGGCTAGGTGAGGACCCATAGCAACTCCCAATCAGCCACCAATAAGCATGAGACAGGGAAAATACCTGGGATTCTAGATGACCCTCCCAGTAGTTTATGGTGGTTGATAACATGTTGGGAAACCATGTAGTTCAGCACATACCCCCCCCATGACTTAAACCAATCAGTTCAAACAAATCCCCCTCTTGTACTAACCAATCACCCTTACCCAACTTGCTCCCACCAGTGAATGTGCTAATCATGTTTTAGAGTTGTTTTATGATTTTCCCGCGATGTGTGATGATTTGCTAAGAGATGCTATGATGTATGTGAAGTCCCTACCTTCCCCAAAGAGGGTATAAAACTGCTGCAAACCCTAGGCTCGGGGCCTCTCAGCGTCACCAGTTGCTGTGTGCACACAGTGGACCAAGCTAGCTCGCAATAAACACCTCTTTGCTGCTTACATCGATCTTGTTCTCTGGTAGTATTTTGGGGGTCCTGAATTCGAGCAAAAATTCCTGATCTTAGATGCACAAATTTCAGTCTCTCCATTTACTATGGTTTTAGCTGTGGGTTTTGTATACTTGTCTTTTATTATGTTGAAGTAATTTCCTCCTATTCCTACTTTAATGTACATTTTTATCTTGTTTGGTTTTGTTAAATGTTTTTCTGCATCAATTTTAATGATCATGGTTTTTGTATAATTTAATGTATTTCATTGATTGATGTAGGTTGAACCATCCTTGCATCCCATTATAAATCTCACTGCTCAGGAGTATGGATTTTTTTCAATGTGCTGTCCAATTCAATTTGCTATGGTTTTTTGTTTGTTTGTTTTGTTTTGGGGATTTTTGTATTACTAGTCACTTGGGCATATTGCTATTTAGTTTTCTTATTATATCCTTGATTGTGGTTTCAGGGCAATGATTGACCTCTCAGCATGAGGTTGGGAGTGCTACCTTCTCTTCAAATCTTTAAAAGAGTTTAAGAAAGATTGCTGTATACTGTACTCTTCAAATATTTTCTAGATTATCTAGTAAGTCATCAATCTATTCTAATTTTTCAAAGGGAAGATTTGCTAATCAAAATCAGCCTTCTAAAATAATTGAACTCTCAATGTTTTATTTTCACATTATTTGAAAAAAACGTAATAGTATAGTAAGCAGAATTCTCTCACAGAAGCACTGGAAATGCTGCCTATTCATGCCATGAGCAGAGTGCTGTCTCTAGCAGCACATTTAGCCCAACATCTTCAGTTCCTTCTCTTCTTTATTGGCACATTACTCTTGCAACATGCTTTGGAGCACTAATTTTCTCAGTCCTTTTGTTGGTCTCTTAGTTTCCCCAAAGGTCCCTACTTGCACCAGACATCTGAGGCTTACATCAGTTGCCTCTGGGTGTTGTGTGCTAGAGGCACCAGGTTAATGTGGGAGGAATTGTCAGGAGACAGAACTCTGAAGATGAGTTCCCAAAGGTTATCCACCATCTTTTTAGCTTAATGAACTCCATGACTGTTCTTCAAAAACTTAATTTGCCAGATTCCAAAACTTCCCCTAATTATTCCAGCCATCAATTATCTCTATGTTTTGCTCTTGATTATGCCTCTGTCCCGTGTGGCCCTCTAACTGTGCCCAGAGGGGGCTGGGAGTGCTTACTGCTCACAGTAAGTAGGCTGTCTGCAAGATACCAGGGTGGAAATCCAAAAAAAATCATTGTCAAAAAACAGCGCTGAAGATATTTTCCCTTATGTTCCTGTCCAGAAGTTTGATTGTTTTAGGCTTAACATTTATGTCACTCATCCATTTCAAGTTGATTTTATATGTGACATAAGAT
Organism: Urocitellus parryii; assembly: GCF_045843805.1. Classification (NCBI taxonomy): domain Eukaryota; kingdom Metazoa; phylum Chordata; class Mammalia; order Rodentia; family Sciuridae; genus Urocitellus; species Urocitellus parryii. The sequence continues at coordinate 135,350,548 of NC_135537.1, forward strand.
AAGGGCTCAGTTTCATTCTTTTTCTTGTGGAAATTCATTTTTCTCTTAGCCATGTGTATGGAAGAGACTTCTGTTTCCTCCATGTGTCTTCTTGGTGCTCTGGTTGAAAATTTGTCCACCTGATCACAGTACAGTGTGCTGACTTTAATTCTTTAGGATAATACCATCCATACTGTTAAACTAAACTTCCAGCACATAAAACAGAACTAATTTTTAGATTAGTTCTGCGTTTTTTACATTGTTCCATTTGTCTATGTTCCTAGTTTTATGCCAGTGCTATACTCTAGAATGCTATGGCTTTGTAAAAATATCTGAAATTAGAAACATAATGCCTCCAATTTCATTTTTCTTTCTCAGCATCTCTGCAAACATTTCAGGTTTTGGTGGTTTCAAACAAATGTTTGGAATTTTTTGTCTATTTTTGAAAGAACGTTTTTGAGATTTTTTTTTTTTTTTTTGTATCAGGGATTGAACTCAGGGGCACTCAACCACTGAGCCACATCCCCAGCCCTATTTTGTATTTTATTTAGAGGCAGGGTCTCACTGAGTTGCTTAGCACCTCACTTTTGCTGAAGCTGCTTTGAACTCGTGATTCTCCTGCCTCAGACTCCTGAGCCGCTGGGATTACAGGCGTGTGCCACCGTTCCTGGCTTGTTTCATATTTTTTATTGGAGCATTATAGTAGTACATAATGGGATTCATTGTTACATATTTGTAAGTGTATATAGCAATATAATTTGGTCAATATCACTCCCCAATTTTACCCTTTCCCTCTCCTCCTTCCCCCACTAAATTTTTCTTCTATTTTACTGATCTCCCTTTGATTTTCATGAGACCCACCCCCCACACACATACCTTATCTTCTTTAGCTTCCTCATCTGAGAAAAACTATAAAACCCTTGACTTTATTTATTTTGCTTAATATAATTTTTTCAAGTTTCATTCATTTCCCTGTAAATGACACAATTTCATGCTTTTTTATGACTGAAAAAAATATGTGATTATTACTACATACTCTTTATCCATTCATCCATTAACAGATATCTGGGCTGGTTTCAAAGTTTGACTATTATGAATTGTGCTACTATAAACATAGGTATGCCTGTATCAGTACAGTGTGCTGACTTTAATTCTTTAGGATAATACCACCCATACTGTTAAACTAAACTTCCAGCACATAAAACTTTAAAGGAAATGCTCAAAACATAGCATTATTTGTTTTTCAATTATAATATGGAAAAGGATAAAAAGAACAGCAATGTAGAAAATATTTCATGTGCACAAGAAAAACCCACCATCTTTCAAATTTTAAAAATCATTTAAATTCCACACAAAAATTTTATTTGTGCATTGTGGAATATTAAAGGATAGTCATGGTGGTGTGTAGTATGTAAAGCAAGAAAATATAAAGAAGTTAACCTGAGATTAACCTGCATGGAGATTGGAGTCTGAGATTCAGTTTTGCTTGCTGGTTATTTCCATAATTTCCTACAACAAATCTTCTTGGATATGATGTTCAAATGTTTTTCTTTTCTAGAATTAATAAATATATGTTCAAAGAAGTTGGAAGCTGATTTGAGATTGTATCTTTCTCAGTCTTCACTCTCGGTAATTCCTGCTGACATTATCCTCAGGGTGAAAAGAAATTGCTGTTCCAGTCAGGAGACAACAGATATGTGGAGGGCAGGCACTGTCTTAAAAGCCCAGGCACACATTATATTGTGCTCTATAATGTAGACACCTCGTATTTTTGCAGATGAATCTCCAACTTGCTGAATTCTGTGTGAGTATATGTTTGTATGTGTGTAGTCTTTTGTCTGTATATGAGTCATTGTGGGTCTCCTACTTTATTCAGAAGTTTGGTAGAATGTTCTACCAATGCTCATAAGTGAGTTTCTTCCCTATAAACTTTTATATATTGGGTGAGATCTGGTCTAGTTTGGATATCAAGGTTCCATAGCCACATTTAATGTGAAGAAAAATTTCCAATTTACTGTCATGTGCAAAAACAAATTTAGTGCCTGTACCTTTTTAAAAAACATTTTTTTTGTTGTAGATGGATACAATACCTGCATTTTGTTTATTTAGTTTTATGTAGTGCTGGGGATCAAACCCAGGGCTTCACACATACTAGGCAAGTGCTCTACCACTGAGCTACAACCCCGGCCCCTAGTGCCTGTATCTTTAAGGAAAAGCATTTAATTAAACTCTGTGACCACTGGACTGGCGCCATAGACTTAGGAATTGAAATAGTTCTGGCTATCAATCATTATCTTCAGTTGCTATTTTCTCTTATTTTTATTTGTTCTTGCACAAGATGGATTTTCCCAATAGAAATATAGTTTACTTTTAAAAAATCTTTTGCCTGAACATTTTTGTAATTTTCTTCTATGAATTTTTATCTCTACTCTTTGGATACACATGTTTTTCATTTATTTTCTCATTAGTCCTTTAATCTTCATGTATATTTATAAAGGCAATATTTAATATAATTGAATTTCCTTTAAATGTATAAAATGTTGTCATTTGAAATATTTGATTATTTTATATATATAAATATATTTATTTCACTGTTTGAAAATATAAACATAAATGGCAAGCAGAATATGTAGTTGATAATTGGACCATATATAAATATAGAGCTTTGGCCAGTCTCTCCTCTCATCACAGGGAGCCAGCCTTCTGAAGACCAGACCTGCAGCAGGGGACACCACCACCTTTAGGGGCATGGGCACCCAGCTCATGGCCTTACCTCGCTCTGCTAGCTGAGACCATGGTTTCTCATAGGAGTGCTCCAGGTGTTCCTATTTTTCATGAGTTTTTATTTTCTGCTCAGGAAAATTATGTGGGAAGGACATTAGTTAAAATCACACAGAACATCCAGAGAAGAATCTGCATAAATCTATTCATTGTGATGGTGGCTTCAGTTGCAGTGTCTGGACAGCAATGACAGCTGAGGGGTGATCATCACCCTTGTTGGCACATGCAATACTGATGCTACTTTGCAAAGACACAGTGCTTGCCTGTTTCTAATGAGATCAAGATCTTGTCACTTGATCTTCTGAGTAAAATGAGAGGCCAAGAGTAAGCAGTGATGCCTATAAAGTCAAGTAAACTGTGCAGTCTCAGGTCACTGCTTAGAAATTTAGTGGAGATTTGGACGTAGCCAAGAATGCCTAGGCCAATGCCAAGTGCTTGCTTTGGTTGTGCGCCCTCTTGTGTTCACCATTAAGATGTGCGCTATTCAGTGAGGAAGGGCAGGTGCTCCTCCTGTCAGTAGAAGGGCCTTGGTTGATGCAGACTTTTGAATGTTCAGGGATACATCTTCTGGTTTTCTTCAAGTATTCCAGGTAAATAAATTCTAAATCATTTGAATTCAGGATAAATATGCTCATCAACATTTACAGAATGACAGTGATGTAGAATATGTATTATGTGATATTAACAACATGGTCTGCTTAAAGCAATAAACACCACCATGAATTAATTGACAGATCTAATTTCTTAATTGTTTAAAATTTGTGTCAAGTGGCCACACTCAGAGGCACATGCCTATAATCCCAGTGGCTCTGGAGGCTGAGGTAGGAGGATTGCAAGTTTAAAGCCAGCCTCAGCAAAAGCGAGGCATGTAGCAACTCAATGAGACCCTGTCTCTAAATAAAATACAAAATAGGGCTGGGAATGTGGCTCAGTGGCTGAGTTCCCCTTAGTTTAATCCCCAGTACCCACTTCCACAAAAAAAATTGACTCAAGTGAAAACAAAAAGAGAGAATTAGAACTAATGGGCATCTAAATATGGAAAATATATATGTTACCACATTCAAGTTAACTACAAAGTTGATAACAGATTAATAAAAAATATACTTGGTATTGAACTAGGGGCACTTAACCACTGACCCATATCCCCAGTCCTTTTCTTAAAAAAATTATATTTTGAGTCAGGGGTCATTAAATTGCCCAGGATGGCCTCAAACTTGGGACACTCCTCCCTAGCTTCCTGAGTAGCTGGAATTGCACACATGCAACACAGGTCAAGCTGTGTGTATTTCTTTGTTGTCTATACTCTACAAGACAAATCTACTTAGCACAACTCAAGAAGCACATTCTTTGGCAAAGTAGACATTAATGTACATACATACATACATATACGTGTGTGTATATATGTGGGTCTCTAAACCATCTGCATATCTAAACACCTTCCCTCCAAAAATCTGACAGACCCTCCACAGGGCCCCATGATCTCCTGATCTGCAGCCAGATAAACCCCAACATTATCAACCTCTACTATGAATTTATTAAAATTTCTTTCACTAACTGGCATTTCCATGTTTCCCAGGTTGTGCTTTTTCAAGCTCTCTCAAATAACGCAAGGTGCCCCTAGGAATTCTCAATCAATGTTATCTATAAATAAAGTATCCAGTAATAGGCACCAAAAATATTCCCAGGGAAAGCTCCGTAGAGAGCTCCAGTCACATTACCTCATTTTCCCTGATGGTGTGGAAGTGGTAACAAGGCCCATTATTTAATGGACATGCAGAAGAACTAGCCACTCCACCCACCTCTCCAACCTTCTCCTCCCTAGGACTTGCTGACTTGCTGATGAGGAGGTTCTGCTCTGCCCTCACTTGGATGTGTCTGGATGCAAAAAGTAAGTCTTGCTCCATGCGAGATCTGATTGGTTGAGATAAAACTCATGGTTACCTAACTGCAAGTGATGTCTTTAATTTGTCTTGACTTCCATTTATTTTAGAATGTTGCAGGGAGAGAAATCAGACAAAGGCTCAGGTAAATGGGTAGATTATTTGCATTTTACAACGATTCAGAGTTTAAATTCCCCACCACGTCTGCATATCAGTTATGTACAAGAACACATGTCTACTTCTAGTTGGCCAGTCTTATTTATATTCCGGATGGGAATCGCTGCTAATTCCTACTTCTGTGGCTGTTTAAATAACTTTAAATCTGTTGAGGAATGTTGACAGCATCAAATGGCTCACTCCATGGAGATGAATCCTCTTTATCATCCCCCATTATTTCCTTGAAGATATCCACAAATAACATTTTTTTAGCTTTCCAATTTTGCAGGAATTGTGAGCGAATGCATACTGCCTCTGGTAAACACACCTCAGATGTAGGGGACCAGCTTGCTTCATGTGCACCTCCAACTGCTATCATAGACTCAGGTCTAATTGGGGAAGCATGGAGTGAATGTGTCTCCAGAAAACCCCAACTGTGCAGAGAAAAGATATAAGGTGTTCACACTTATTGAGCAAGAATAATGCACCAGATGCTCTTAGAGAATTGCCCGTGAATCCTGTTTAAGCAGGAGTTTATTTACAAGCATGTGGACACTCAAGACATCATAACCATGTAGACACTGCAAGTCTGAAGTCCTTGAATGACCAGCTGTGAGCAGGACACAGATGGCCTTTCTGTGAGGTATGTGGTCAGCCTATAGTCTTTGTGGGGATAATTGAAAAAAAAATAAGAAAGAAACCAAACTACTAATTGTGTCTGTCCTTGTAAAGCTGAAGTGGGAACAGATGACAGAAGGCAGCCTGGGTCATCTGACAGGGGGCAATGGGTGATAAGAGGAGGGGGTGGGAAGGAATAATTCAGGCAGGACAGTGGCAGCTGGGATCCCAGGGACAACAACAGCATTGCCTCCATCTGAAGAATATGCCTCTGCTTTGGATTGCACTAAGGAGCTTCAGTTCAGGACCACCTACCTGTCCCCTCCAACACCTAGCAACACCCTAAAAGAAAGCACACAGATTCCTGAAGAGGCAGGAACATGAGATGCACACTGCTGAGTTGATACACCTGTTTTAAACTATTGTTTCTTTTTTTATTATTATTTTTCAGTTCATGTTAGGTATTCTTTTTTATTGGTTTTATTTTTTTTAATACACAACCACGGAATGTATTAAAATTCTTATTACACATACAGAGCACAATTTTTCATATCTTTTTATAAAGTATGTTCATGCCAATTCATGTCTTTATGCATGTACTTGGGTTTTTTTACATTACAATTTTTATGACACATATATATACCACAATTTTTCATATCTCTGTTTGTATACAAAGTATTTTAACACCCAATTCGTGTCTTCATACATGTACTTTGGATAATGATGTCCATCACATTCCACCATCCTTGCTAACCCCCTGCCCCCTCCCCTTCTCTCTCACCCCTCTGCCCCACATAGAGTTCATCTATTCCTCCCATGTTCCCACTCCCTATTCCACTATGAATCAGCTTCCTTATGTCAGAGAAAACATTAGGCATTTCATTTTGGGGATTGGCTAACTTCACTTAGCTTTATCTTCTCCAACACCATCCATTTACCTTCAAATGCCATGATTTTATTCCCTTTTATTGCTGAACAATATTCCATTCTGTATATATGCCACATTTTTTTCATCCATTCAACCACTGAAAGGCATCTAGTTTGGCTCCACAGTTTAGCTATTGTGAATTGTGCTGCTATAATATTGATGTGGCTGCATCCATGTAGTATGCTGTTTTTAAGTCCTTTGGGTATAGACCAAGGAGAGGGATAGCTGGGTCAAATGGTGGTTCCATTCCCAGATTTCTAAGGAATCTCTATACTGCTTTCCATATTGACTGTACCAATTTGCAGTCCCACCAGCAATGTATGAATGTACCTTTTTCCCCACATCCTTGCCAACATTTATTGTTGTTTGTCTTCATAATAGCTGCCATTCTGACTGGAGAAAGATAATATCTTAGAGTAGTTTTGATTTGCATTTCTCTGATTGCTAGAGATGATGAGCATTTTTTCATATATTTGTTTTTTTTTTATTGTTGGTCATTCAAAACATTACATAGTTCTTAATACATCATATTTCACAGTTTGATTCAAGTGGGTTATGAACTCCCAATTTTACACCGTATAAAGATTGCTGTATCACATCAGTTACCCTTCCATTGATTGACATATTGCCTTTCTCTTGTCTGATGTATTCTGCTGTCTGTCTTATTCTCTACTATCCCCCCTCCCCTCCCCTCCCCTCCCCTCCCCTCCCCTTTTCTCTCTCTACCCCTTCTACTGTAAATCATTTCTTCCATTTGTATTATCCTGTCTTACCCCTCCTTTCCTCTTATATGTCATTTTGTATAACCCTGAGGATCGCCTTCCATTTCCATGCGGTTTCCCTTCTCACTTCCTTTCCCTCCCACCTCTCACCCCTGTTAATGTAAATCTTCTTCTCAAGCTCTTCGTCCCTACCCTGTCCTTGTTTACTCCCCTTATATAAAAGGAGTCATTTGGTATTTGTTTTTTAAAGATTGACTAGCTTCACTTAGCATAATCTGCTCTAATGCCATCCATTTCCCTCCAAATTCTATGATTTTGTCATTTTTTAATGCAGAGTAATACTCCATTGTGTATAAATGCCACATTTTTTTTATCCATTCATCTATTGAAGGGCATCTAGGCTGATTCCACAATCTTGCTATGGTGAATTGTGCTGCTATGAACATCGATGTAGCAGTGTCCCTGTAGCATGCTCTTGTTAGGTCTTTAGGGAATAGACCGAGAAGGGGAATAGCTGGGTCAAATGGTGGTTCCATTCCCAGCTTTCCAAGAAATCTCCATACTGCTTTCCAAATTGGCTGCACCAATTTGCAGTCCCACCAGCAATGAACAAGAGTGCCCTTTTGCCCGCATCCTCTCCAGCACTTATTGTTGTTTGACTTCCTAATGGCTGCCAATCTTACTGGAGTGAGATGGTATCTTAGGGTAGTTTTGATTTGCATTTCTCTGACTGCTAGCAATGGTGAGCATTTTTTCAGGTACTTATTGATTGAATGTATGTCCTCCTCTGAGAAGTGTCTGTTCAGGTCCTTTGCCCATTTATTGATTGGGTTATTTGTTATATTATTGTCTAATTTTTTGAGTTCTTTATATATTCTGGTTATTAGGGCTCTATCTGAAGTGTGTGGAGTAAAGATTTGTTCCCAGGATGTAGGCTCCGTGTTTATCTCTCTTATTGTTTCTTTTGCTGAGAAAAAACTTTTTAGTTTGAGTAAGTCCCATTTGTTGATTCTAGTTGTTAACTCTTGCGCTATGGGTGTCCTATTGAGGAATTTGGAGCCTGATCCCACAGTATGTAGATCATAACCAACTTTTTCTTCTATCAGATGCCGTGTCTCTGATTTAATATCAAGCTCCTTGATCCATTTTGAGTTAACTTTTGTGCATGGCGAGAGATAGGGATTCAGATTCATTTTGATGCAAATGGATTTCCAGTTTTCCCAGCACCATTTGTTGAAGATGCTATCCTTCCTCCATTGCATGCTTTTAGCCCCTTTATCAAATATAAGATAGTTGTAGTTTTGTGGATTGGTTACTGTGTCCTCTATTCTGTACCATTGGTCCACCCGCCTGTTTTGGTACCAGTACCATGCTGTTTTAGTTACTATTGCTCTGTAGTATAGTTTGAAGTCTGGTATCGCTATACCGCCTGATTCACACTTCCTGCTTAGTATTGTTTTTGCTATTCTGGGTCTTTTATTATTCCATATGAATTTCATGATTCTTTTATCTATTTCTACAAGAAATGCTGCTGGGATTTTGATTGGCATTGCATTGAACTTATAGAGAACTTTTGGTAATATCGCCATTTTGATGATGTTAGTTCTGCCTATCCATGAGCAGGGTATATTTTTCCATCTTCTAAGGTCTTCTTCTATATCTTTCTTTAGGGATCTGTAATTTTCATTGTATAAATCTTTCACCTCTTTTGTTAGGTTGATTCCCAAGTATTTTATTTTTTGGGGGGATATTGTGAATGGAGTAGTTGTCCTCATTTCCGTTTCAGAGTGTTTGTCGCTGATATACAGGAATGCCTTTGATTTATGCGTGTTGATCTTATATCCTGCCACTTTGCTGAATTCATTTATTAGCTCTAATAGCTTCTTTGTGGACCCTTTTGGGTCTGCTAGGTATAGAATCATATCATCTGCAAATAGTGATAATTTAAGTTCTTCTTTTCCTATTTTTATGCCTTTAATTTCTTTTGTCTGTCTAATTGCTCTGGCCAGTGTTTCGAGGACTATGTTGAACAGAAGTGGTGAGAGAGGGCATCCCTGTCTTGTACCAGATCTTAGAGGGAATGCCTTCAATTTTTCTCCATTCAGAATGATGCTGGCCTGTGGCTTATCATAGATTGCTTTTACAATGTTGAGGTATGATCCTGTTATCCCTAATTTTTCTAGCGTTTTGAACATAAAGGGATGCTGTACTTTGTTGAATGCTTTTTCTGCATCTATTGAGATGATCCTATGGTTCTTATTTTTAAGTCTATTGATGTGGTGAATAACATTTATTGATTTCCGTATATTGAACCAGCCTTGCATCCCAGGGATGAACCCTACTTGATCATGGTGTATAATTTTTTTGATATATATTTGAATCCGATTCGCCAGAATTTTATTGAGGATTTTTGCGTCAAGGTTCATTAGAGATATTGGTCTGTAGTTTTCTTTCTTTGAAGTGTCTTTGTCTGGTTTCGGAATCAGGGTGATGTTGGCCTCGTAGAATGAATTTGGAAGTTCTCCCTCTTTTTCTATTTCCTGAAATAGCTTGAAAAGTATTGGTGTTAGTTCCTCTTTAAAGGTTTTGTAAAACTCTGCTGTATACCCATCCAGTCCTGGGCTTTTCTTAGTTGGTAATCTTTTGATGGTTTCTTCTATTTCTTCTATTGTTATTGGTCTGTTTAGGTTGTCTATATCCTCCTGACTCAATCTGGGCAGATCATAAGACTTAAGGAATTTATCTATGCCTTCACTATCTTCTATTTTATTGGAGTATAAGGATTCAAAATAATTTCTGATTATCTTCTGTATTTCTGAAGTGTCTGTTGTGATATTGCCTTTTTCATCCCGTATGCTAGTAATTTGGGTTCTCTCTCTTCTTCTCTTCATTAGCATGGCTAAGGGTCTGTCAATTTTATTTATTTTTTCAAAGAACCAGCTTTTAGTTTTGTCAATTTTTTCAATTGTTTCTTTTGTTTCAATTTCATTAATTTCAGCTCTGATTTTAATTATTTCTTGCCTTCTACTTCTTTTGCTGTTGTTTTGCTCTTCTTTTTCTAGGATTTTGAGATGAAGTATGAGATCATTTATTTGTTGGTTTTTTCTTTTTTTGAGGAGTGAAGTCCAAGCAATGAATTTTCCTCTTAGAACTGCTTTCAATGTGTCCCATAGATTCCGATATGTTGTGTCTGTGTTTTCATTTAACTCTAGGAATTTTTTAATTTCCTCCTTGATGTCTTCTAAAACCCATTGATCATTCAGCAACCTATTGTTCATTCTCCAAGTGATGCTTGATTTTTCCTTCCTTCTTTTATCATTGATTTTCAGTTTCATTCCATTATGATCAGATAAGATGCATGGTATTATCTCTACCCCTTTATATTGTCTAAGAGTTGCCCTGTGACATAATATATGGTCTATTTTTGAGAAGGTTCCATGTGCTGCTGAGAAAAAAGTGTAACTACTTGATGTGGGGTGGTATAGTCTATATATGTCAATTAAGTCTAGGTTGTTAATTGTGTTGTTGAGTTGTATAGTTTCCTTATTTAACTTTTGTTTGGTAGATCTGTCGAGTGGTGAGAGAGGTGAGTTGAAGTCTCCCATGATTATCGTATGGTGGTCTATTAGACTCTTGAACTTGAGAAGAGTTTGCTTGATGAACACAGCTGCACCATTATTTGGGGCATATATATTTATGATTGTTATGTCTTGTTGGTGTATGGTTCCCTTGAGCAGTATGAAGTGTCCTTCTTTATCCCTTTTGATTAACTTTGGCTTGAAATCTATTTTATTAGATATGAGTATGGACACTCCTGCTTGTTTCCTCAGTCCATATGAGTGGTATGATTTTTCCCAACCTTTCACCTTCAGTCTATGAATATATTTTCCTATCAGATGCGTCTCCTGTAGGCAGCATATTATTGGGTCTTGTTTTGTGATCCATTCTACTAGCCTGTGTCTCTTAATTGGTGAGTTTAAGCCATTAACATTTAGGGTTATTATTGAGATATGGTTTGTTCTTCTATCCATATTTGTTTACTAATGTTACTAAACCTGATTTGTTATCCTCTTTGACTACTTTCCCCCCTTTACTGTCCTACCTCCCATAGTTGGTTTTCAATGTTATTTTCCATTTCCTCTTCCTGTAATGTTTTGCCAAGGATTTTTTGAAGAGATGGTTTTCTAGCTGCGAATTCTTTTAACTTTTGTTTATCGTGGAAGGTTTTAATTTCATCTTCTATCCTGAAGCTTAATTTCGCCGGATACACGATTCTTGGTTGGAGCCCATTGTCTTTCAGTGTTTGAAATATGTTATTCCAGGATCTTCTAGCTTTCAGAGTCTGTGTTGAGAGATCAGCTGTTATCCTGATTGGTTTACCCCTAAATGTAATCTGCTTTCTTTCTCTTGCAGCTTTTAAAATTTTCTCCTTATTCTGTATGTTGGACATCTTCATTATAATGTGTCTAGGTGTGGATCTCTTATGATTTTGCACATTCGGTGTCCTGTAGGCTTCTAGGATTTGTGATTCTGTCTCATTCTTCAATTCTGGGAAGTTTTCTCATATTATTTCACTGAATAGACTGTTTATTCCTTTGGAATGGAGCTCTGTGCCTTCCTGTATCCCAATGACTCTTAAATTTGGTCTTTTGATATTGTCCCATAATTCTTGGATGTTCTGCTCATGGTTTCTTAGCAGATTTGCTGAGCTGTCTATGTTCTTTTCCAGTTGAAATACTTTGTCTTCATTGTCTGATGTTCTCTCTTCTAAGTGATCTACTCTGCTGGTAGTATTCTCAATTGAGTTTTTGAGTTTGTTTATTGTTTCCTGCATTTCTAGGATTTCTATTTGTTTGTTTTTTATTACCTCTATCTCCCTGTGAAATTGATCTTTTACTTCCTGGATTTGTTTGTCAATGTGATCTTTCATTATCTGATTTTGCTGTCTCATGTCTTCCTTGAGACTCCAGATCATCTGAAGCATGTATATCCTGACCTCTCTATCTGACATTCCATCTGTTGCACCTATTACCTCTTCTAAAGTTGAGTTGACCTGCATTGCCTGTGATCCTTTCTTTCCTTGTCTTTTCATACTGCTGGTGTTTCTTTCTGCTTGGTGAAACTGTTGTGTTTTGAAATTTTCTCTCTATTTATTTATATTGCTCTTGTATAGTTGAAAAATCACCCTTGCAGGGCAGGTAGTGGCTGTGATCCTCCTCCAATTGGTGTGATCCGTCTACCACGCTGGCAGGCCCTAGGTCTGCTCTGCTGGTCGGTCAAAGGTCTGCCTACCCAGCAGGCACAAGGGGCACCTCTGTCACTCCGCAGGTTGCTGGGCCTAACCTCCCGATGGGTCGAAGGTTCGCCTAGCTTGCAGGCACTGGGGGAGGGGTCGGTTCCGCCCCTCAGCAAGCCACCGGCCCTGTCCTACTTGTGGGTCCTGTCCGCGTTCCCTGCAGACACGTGTAGCTGTTCTGTCACTCTGCAGGTTGCTGGACCTGACCCGCCCGTGGGTTGCAGGTTTGCCTAGCTTTCAGGCACTGGGGAGGAGAGATATTAGAAGGGGAGGGAAGAAGTCACTAAAGAGAATGAGTGTAGGCAGGTAGAATTCAAGGAAGGGGGAATAGGAAAATTGAAAAGAAGTGAGAAGACAAAAGAAAAAAAATTGAAAAGAAAGAAAGAAGAAACGAAAAAAATAAAAATTTAAAACCAAAAAAAAGAAAAAATTTTATAATGATAGTAAAAAAATGGAAATTAAAGTTTAAAAAATAATAGTAATACTAATAAAATAAAAAGAATTTAAAAAAATTGAAACCATTAATAAGAACGTTAAAGAACAACAACTACATCAACAACAAAAAGTGAAAATAAAATAAAAAATAAATAAATAAAATACTAATAATAATCATTAAAAAATAATAATAATAATAATACATGCAGTCATATAGCTCGATTAACTTCTCTTCCAGTTGGTGGAGCTATGCCCACTGGGCCAGGCTTCTCTTCTTGATAGGTGGGAACCAATCACTGTGCCTCAGCTCTTCTTCCCAGACTGTGCGGGTCTCCAATCCTGAGTGCCTAGGGCCTTCTCTTGTGGTTCCTCAAGCCAGGCCCCACTCACCTGTGACACTCACCACAATACTGACTACACGCCAGGTCTGCTGCTCCTGGGAGCCCTGTTTTCATGGGTGCCTGGGCACACCCTTTCTGTTTGCCTCCCTCAGACCCTAAGTTTGTAGGGCTTGGGGCTGAGGGCCCCCAGCGAATTTGTTTGCCCTCAGGTAGCAGCAACTCCCCTGATAGCTGGTGCAAGGGACCTGTTGTCAGCACTGGTGATAGCGATAGCTGGGAGTTCTGCGCCGCTAGTCCTGTGTCACTCCTGATTCCCTGGGTCTGGCTGTGGTGCTCAGTTGGCTTTTACCTCTTTGAGTTCAGGTGGGCCGACTAGTTATTTCAGTGGGATCATTAGTGCTGAGTCACATGAAGCAGGCGAACCGGAGCTAGAATGCAGCCAATTCGGGCTCGGTGTGTTCTGAGAAGGCTAGACTGTTCGCCCGGGGTCCACTTCAGCTCAACCGTGCCTAGTGGTCCTGAGCGCACAGTATTTTGACAGTTTACTTCTCCCTATGCCCATGCAGCTGAAGGGGTTAGAGACTTGATCTCTCCGCGTCCGCCGCCATGTTGGATCATTTAGATTTTAAATTGTCACTCATCTTATCAGCTGTTCCATTTTACTCAGCAGCTCACTCTCGCGGTTAAGAGTCTGTTCTAAGGTGCTCCGCGGAAAGCGGTGTCGGCAGCGGCGGTGGCTGCAGCGGCGGCGGCGGCAGCGGCCAAGCTGTGGCCTTCGGGACCCCCGTGGAGGGGGTGCGGGCTGGGGGAGGGGAGGCAGTGCCTCGGGGCCCGCACGGGCCGGGTACTGGGCACTCGAGAGAGCTGGTGGGGTGGGGGAAAGAGATTGAGATCTAGATTTAGGGAGTGAGCATGGGAGGAGAGATGGCGGGGGAGAAGCGAAGCGGAGAGGCGGAGAGGGGAATGAGAAGGGGCCCAGGGAGCCGGGCAGCTCGGGGGCTGCAGCCTTACTGCTCGCGCTGAAGTCGTGGTGGATTCACTCCATCTAGGCCCTTTTCTTGACACGGTGCTGAATCCTTGTCAACAGATCTCCTTTAATGATCTTTACTTCTTCTTTTAAGAAGCAGCAACATATGCTGCGGTGGCGGTGGCGCGGAGCACAGAGCGGCTCACTCACTCCCCGCCGCCATCTTCCTCAATTTCCTAAACTATTGCTTCAAATGTGGTTTTCATGACCGAAGGCAGCCTGGGTCATCTGACAGGGGGCAATGGGTGACCTGAGGAGGGAGTGGGAAGGAATAATTCAGGCAGGACAGTGGCAGCTGGGATCCCAGGGACAACAACAGCATTGCCTCCATCTGAAAAATATGCCTCTGCTTTGGATTGAACTAAGGAGCTTCAGTTCAGGACCACCTACCTGTCCCCTCCAACACCTAGCAACACCCTAAAGGAAACCACACAGATTCCTGAAGATGCAGGAAGGTGAGATTCACACTGCTGGGTTGATACACCTGTTTTTAACTATTGTTTCAAATGTGTTTTTCATGATTTATTTTTTGACAATGGAAACGATGCTTTCTCTTTTGCAATTGCATACACATTCAAGCAGAAAAACAGATAAGCAGGCTATTAACCCTGGGGAACAAATGTATTCATGGGCCAGTGAGAGCAGTAGCATGCTCCCACAGGACATTTCTTTCATTGGTTGGCATCCTCTAGAAAGAAGAGAATTGGAGGATACTGGGCTAAAGTTTATTTTGTTAACAAAGACCTTCTCAGGGGAATAATGTTTTACTGTTTAGAAGGCACAAGTTTTCACGATGCAAATGTTGATTAGCACAATATTAATTTTGAGAACTACTAACATTAGCAATCATCTGAACTTCAGTGACTCCTGGTGAGACCCACTGTATTCCATTCACCTCCACCTACAATTGGTAACAACTGTTTCAGCATGCATCCAAGCATGCATCCCACACTCAGGATTTGACATCTCTCTTATAAAATCCCAGGGATGACCTCACCATCCAGGGTTACTCAGGTCCTCCTGAAATGAGGGAGGACTGAGGAAGTGGTTCAGGGATGGAAAGGGGGAACATGTAGCTCCCAACCCTCCTGGATTAGCATCAGCCCAGGCACACACTCTCACCTATTCTTTGAACTTTGAACCAGGAGCCATAGACTCACCTGGGTGTGTCTGGCATGAGCCAGGTGGGCATTCTACTAACTGCGGCTTCATCACTGACCACCTGAGCATTCACACCCTTCTGGGTTTCCCCAAGGACCTCTATGCACACCCATCCCCACACCATTCTTTGAATTATTTTTCTTTGCACTTGACAAGGGATATATGTGACAGGTTGCATCAGGAATTTTAGGAAGGAGAAGACCCTAAGGTACCTCTCCCACACTATAGGTACTCTAGGGGTTGAACTCTGCACAACTTGCCATTCCCCAAGTATTGCACAGATGTCTCCATCCAACAGAAAATTCAAGGACTGCCTCCAACAGCTGCTCAGGATCATAGCTTTGGTAGCAGCCACCCCTAAATCAATGCTCTTTAGTGTTCTCCAAGTCCATTCTATCTGCCCACAGCCTGGCCTGGAGTCAATGATTAGAGGGTTCCACTCAACTGTCCTCTTTCAGTTTTTACTAAAGTTGAAAACAGAGAGGAGCTATGGGAATCAGAGATGGACTGTGTTCTTGGCTCACCAGTTCTGCTGCAGATAGGGAATGCCTCCCCTGGAGTTTGGGCAAATTGGGGAAGGGCAGGCTCAAAACAGCAGATAAGCTTCTTCTAGTGTGGTTCTGTTGAGTGTCTGCAAGATTCCTAACTGTCCTTATGCAGGAGCTTGAGCACTCCCACTGCTGGAAATACTAGAGCGAGCTCCTACAGAACCACATCTAAAAGCCGAGTGTGTGAAGGGCAATGTCTCAGGTTGCACTCAGGCTACTCACTCCTTTATTCTCCACTGAGCACCAACTGGGCTTGGTCCTGAGCACTGACTGCATAAAGAGAAAGACAGAGCCCCATCCTACTCAGAAGGATCATGCCTGAAGAGGGAAAAAATGGAAAGTAGGAAATAATTACTAAACCCAGACCTCTAAGGTGCAGGGATTTGGTACTCACACCTAGAATCAAGGCTTACATCAAGTTTATGCGTAAAGTAAAAGACAATTTCCCTGGGCTTTAGCAGAGTTGTTTTATAAAAGATCCCTCAAAACTGTTTTTAGGTATTCTAACTCCAATATGTTTATTGTGATCAACTTCACCTCAATGTGTTTGAGGATATGAAACAATTCTAGGACTCTTCCACATAAGGTGACTGTGGACAAAAATTTACATGGATGTATTTAATCATATCACAGGAAACATTCCACTGTTGATTTTCTTACTGTCTTATTTCACTTAGCATGAAGTTCTCCAGTTCGATCCCCTTTCCCCAGCTCCATCCATTTACCAACAAATGACACCATTTCATTATTTTTTATGGCTCAGTAAACTCCATAGCATATATAGACCACATTGTCTTTATCCATTCACTCTTCATAGGCACCTGGGCTGATTCCATATCTTAGCTATTGGGAGTCATGCTGTAAGCATGGAGGGATGTGGCTGTGTCACTATAGTATGCTGATTTTAGCCTTTTGGATGAAAACAATGGAGTGGGATAGCGGGCTCATATAGAGGTTTCATTTCTAATCTTTGGAGATATCTAGTGTTTTCAAAAGTATTATTCCACACTGCAAAATCCAGTTGTTTGAGTTACACATGGCACAATGATCAAGAATCTTCTAAAAGACAAGGCTTTTTCTGCAGGTCATAGACTGAGCTCTAAAGAATGGGCTTCTACTTTATTCTTTCTGAGAAAAGAGGTCCATCGTACCTCCTTTCAGGTAACATTTGCAGTATAAAAAGAGACCCAGCCAAACTTCACAGACAGACGGAATCCTGAGTGGCAGTTAACACATTGCTGTTCTCTCCTGTATGTTCTGCTAAAAGGTTTGCTGAAGAGTGACTGCATTTAATTCTCTGTCTTAACCCCCTCCTCCTTCTCCTCTTCCTCCTGATATGGTCCTCCTTCCTCCATATCTTTTGTTCCTTGTCATTGGTTTTGTTGTTGTTTTGTATTTATATTATTACCTAGAAGTTGATCTAGAAGTTGAGGTAGTCTTTCTTGGTTTTTAACATATTAAATATTTTCTGATCAATATGTTAATTGTACTTCACAAATTAAAAAAAATCATTAATTTAGTAAATCCTGAAACTACAAAAAAAACAGTAAAATCATTCAACTTTACAAAAAAAATAAAATAAAATCAATAGTTTAGGGAAGGACAGCAAAATTGACACCAGTAAAGGGAATTGGGCAAGAAGGTAATCATACAAAAAAAATCTAGGAGGGCTTGGGGAATCTACAGGTAGTCACACTATGAGAAAGGAAGGAGTTAAAAAATACACATCTCTCCATTGGCTAAAACATGACTGATAGAGTTAATGTTGAAACACCCCAAAGTGGTGAACTGTGGCAATGTATGAAGTAAATACATGAAACTTCTTACCTGAAGCCATCCAAAATGAAGGGGGAAGAAAAATTGGTGAGACATCTCTCCTTTCTTATCATCTTTCCTCTCTTCTTCTCTTTTCTCTTCTCCTTCTCTTATTGTCTCCTCTCCTCTGTTCTGCCCTTCTGTGTTCTCCTCTCCCTCTCTTCCAAGAGGCTCTGTCTTCCAGCAATGTGATAAGAGCAGTTGACTTGGACACAGGCTGCAGATTGGTTCATCAAAACCATCACATAATTCCCTGAGTTATGATCATTACATAATCTGGTTCTTGGGCGTTTTTCCATTGAGAGAAGATGAACCTCTGTAGACAAAAGCCCTTCATGGACAAGGTTTCCAGCTCATCTCCCGCTTCTGTTCTCTTGCTTAGCTCTCTGTGGCCACTGCATCCGAACACAACTTCAGAGAGAGAGAAATGTTCAATCACACCAGAGTGACCCAATTCATCCTCAGGGGCTTCTCAGACATCCCAGAATGGAGATTAGTGGTCGTCTTATTTTTCTCCTGGGTCTACGCCTTTGCCCTCCTGGGGAATATCTCTGTCATCATAGCTGTGGTTAGAGACAGCTGCCTGCACTCACCCATGTACTTCTTCCTGAAGAATCTGTGTTTTGTGGATCTGAGCTACACCTCAGTCACCATCCCCAAGGCCCTGGAAACCACCCTTGAGGGATCTGGGGTCATTTCCTACTTTGAGTGTGTCACTCAGCTTTACATGTTTTTTACATTTGCTTCGACCGAGTGCTTTCTGCTCACGGCCATGGCTTATGACCGGTGCATGGCCATCTACAGGCCCTTGCTCTATGGGGCCATCATGAGCCAGAGGCTTTGCTGTGCCTTGGTGGTCCTGGCCTGGGTGGGCGGGGCCCTCTATGCAGCCTTCCTGGCCCTCAACACCTTCTCCCTTCCTTTCTGTGGGCCCAATGTTGTTGAGCACTTCTTTTGCGACATTCCTCCTCTCATGAGACTCTCCTGTGCCGACTTCCACTCCAGAGAGGAGGTGGTCTTCGCTGTGGGCAGCTGCGTCATCATGAGCTCCTTTGCCCTAAAGGTCCTCTCCTACATCCGCATCATCTCCACCCTCCTGCGGATGCCCTCCGTG
Organism: Urocitellus parryii; assembly: GCF_045843805.1. Taxonomy (NCBI): domain Eukaryota; kingdom Metazoa; phylum Chordata; class Mammalia; order Rodentia; family Sciuridae; genus Urocitellus; species Urocitellus parryii. The sequence continues at coordinate 135,369,349 of NC_135537.1, forward strand.
GATGGCCGGTGGAAGGCCTTCTCCACCTGCTCCTCTCATCTGACCACAGTCCTTCTGTTTTACACAAGTGCAAGCTTCACCTACTTGAGGTCTGCCTCTCAGTACTCCCCTACCCAGGGTCGCCTGGCATCCATTTTCTACTCCATCCTCACCCCTTCCTTGAATCCTGTCATCTACTGTCTCAGGAACCAAGACATGAAGGATGCTCTACACAGACTGTACAGTCAGAGAAAGTTCTGAGTGCTAGCCACTGCAGTGTGGGCTCATGTCCAGGGGTCTGATGACCAGGGGGTGCAGACAAACTTTACCCCATTCCTCCCCCTGATTCTTCACCCTGCAGACCCCTCCCCACACGGCCACCTGCTGCTTCTCCTCTCTCTCCAGATGGTCTTTTGCTTCAGTGGTTTTATATACTTTTCCACCACAGAAAAAAAATTTTGATTTCTTCAGTTAGTACCCTAAAAATCACTTCTTATTAATATTTATTTTTAGTTGGATACAATATCTTTATTGTGTCTATAAAAAATTCTTCTTCCATCCAGTGTATCTGTAAGAATTCATGATCTTTTTTTTTCCTCTGAGCTTTTCTTACATGGTACTCTCAGATCTTTATCATCATTCTCATGTAATGGCCACTAATCTTCAATTTTAATCTTTCTCTTGACACCCTGTCTTTGAATGTAACATAAGAAACACATTTTTAACCTTTCTAAAATCTACTTATTCCTTTCCCTCTCTTTCAAACTGCCTTACTATTCCTAATTCATTTATTTAGCCCATGCTCTGCATAGATCTTGAAGCCAATGAGTAGAACCCATTCTCATTTCATCTTTGAGGTTGTTGAAAAATGGAAAGCCATATTGAAATGGAAATGGAAATGGAAAGCTATCCATATACTCTACCACTAGCTATTATCCCAGACCCAATAATCTAATTTTAGACATTGTTTAGTTTTTGACAGCTCCTTCTTTGCAATAGAGTCAAGTTAAATAAAATAAAAAGTTTTGTTGTGATCTATGTGATAGAGTGCCATGAACATGCAGAATTGACAATCACATGATTTGGGGTATGAAATGATTGACAACTCTTTAAAAGTCAGATAAATATAAAGCAAGTTTTGTTTCCCACAAGGTAGTTATTGTGTGAATATCATGAGTTACTTTATTCTATAAGTTTTCTAAATGCACAAAAAATGACAAAGTGCTCATTGAAAGTGGGCCTAAGTTAGTTAAAATGTATGTTAGGAATTCAAGGACAAAACACTGACAAAATAAAACCATATATAATTGTTAAAAAAAAGAAATTAAGGAAAAAAGAAAAAGAAAGAAAAGGAAAACAAAGCAGCAGAAAGTGGTGGCACATGCCTGTAATACAGTTACTTGGGATGCTGAGGCAGGAGGATCACAAGTTCAAAGCCAGCCTCAGCAAAAGCAAGGCACTAAGCAACTCAGTGAGACCCTGTCTCTAAATAAAATTCAAAATAGGGCTGGGGATGTGGCTCAGTGGCTGAGTGCCCCTTAGTTTAAACCCTAGTACCCACTGCCACAAAAAATTGACTCAAGTGAAAACAAAAAGAGAGAATTAGAACTAATGGGCATCTAAATATGGAAAATATCTACATTACCACATTCAAGTTAACTACAAAAGTTATAACATATTAATAAAAATATACTTGGTATTGAACTAGGGGCACTTAAAAACTGACCCATATCCCCTGTCTATTGTTAAAAAATTATATTTGAGTCAGGGGTCATTAAATTGCCCAGGATGGCCTGAAACTTGGGACACTCCTCCCTAGCTTCCTGAGTAGCTGGAATTGCACACATGCAACACAGGCCAAGCTGTGTGTGTTTCTGTATTGTCTATACTCTATAAGACAAATCTACTTAGCACAACTCAAGAAGCACATTCTTTGGCAGAGTAGACATTAATGTACATACATACATATACATGTGTGTATATATGTAAGTCTCTAAACCATCTGCATATCTAAGCACCTTCTCTCCAAAAATCTGACAGACCCTCCACAGGGCCCCATGAGCTCCTGATCTGCAGCCAGATAAACCCCAACATTATCAACCTCTACTATGAATTTATTAAAATTTCTTTCACTAACTGGCATTTCCATGTTTCCCAGGTTGTGCTTTTTCAAGCTCTCTCAAATAACGCAAGGTGCCCCTAGGAATTCTCAATCAATGTTATCTATAAATAAAATATCCAGTGATAGGCACCAAATATATTCCCAGGGCAAGCTCCCTAGAGAGCTTCAGTCACATTACCTCATTTTCCCTGATGGTGTGGAAGTGGTAACAAGGCCCATTATTTAATGGACATGCAGAAGAACCAGCCACTCCACCCACCTCTCCAGCCTTCTCCTCCCTAGGACTTGCTGACTTGCTGATGAGGAGGTTCTGCTCTGCCCTCACTTGGATGTGTCTGGATGCAAAAAGTAAGTCTTGCTCCATGTGAGATCTCATTAGTTGAGATAAAACCTCATGGATACCTAACGGCAAGTGACATCTTTAATTTGTCTTGACTTCCATTTATTTTAGAATGTTACAGGGCTAGAAATCAGACAAAGGCTCAGATAAAATGGGTGGATTATTTGCATTTTACAACCAGTCAGAGTTTAATATCCCAACCTCGTGTGCATATCAGTTATATACAAGAACACACGTCTACTTCTAGTTGAACAGTCTTATTTATATTCTGTATGGGAATCGCTGCTAATTACTACTTCTGTGGCTGTTTAAATAACTTCAAATCTGTTGGGGAATGTTGACAGCATCAAATGGCTCACTCTACAGAGATGAGTACTCTTTATTTTCCCTTGTAATGATAATAATAATCACATGTTTCACAATCATGATTTACTTGAAGATATCCACAAATGACATTGTTTTAGCTTTCCAATTTTGCAGGAATTGTGAGCTAATGCATACTGCCTCTGGTAAACACACCTCAGAAGTAGGGGACCAGTTTGCTTCATGTGCACCTCCAACTGCTATCATAGAGTCAGGTCTGACTGGGGAAGCATGGGGTGAATGTGTCTCCAGAAAACCCCTACTGCACAGAAAAAAAAATATAAAGACCTCACACTTATTGAGCATGAATAATGCACCAGATGCTATTAGAGAATTGCCCGTGAATCCTGTTTAAGCAGGAGTTTATTTACAAGCATGTGGACACTCAAGACATCATAACCATGTAGACACTGCAAGTCTGAAGTCCTTGACTGACCAGCTGTAAGCAGGACACACATGGCCTTTCTGTGGGGTATATCGTCAGCAGATAGTCTTTGTAAGGATATTTGGAAAAAAAAAATAAGAAAGAAACCAAAAGACCAATTGTGTCTGTCCTTGTAAAGCTGACATGGGAACATAGGACCGAAGGCAGCCTGGGTCATCTGACAGGGGGCAATGGGTGACCTGAGGAGGGAGTGGGAAGGAATAATTCAGGCAGGACAGTGGCAGCTGGGATCCCAGGGACAACAACAGCATTGCCTCCATCTGAAAAATATGCCTCTGCTTTGGATTGAACTAAGGAGCTTCAGTTCAGGACCACCTACCTGTCCCCTCCAACACCTAGCAACACCCTAAAGGAAACCACACAGATTCCTGAAGATGCAGGAAGGTGAGATTCACACTGCTGGGTTGATACACCTGTTTTTAACTATTGTTTCAAATGTGTTTTTCATGATTTATTTTTTGACAATGGAAACGATGCTTTCTCTTTTGCAATTGCATACACATTCAAGCAGAAAAACAGATAAGCAGGCTATTAACCCTGGGGAACAAATGTATTCATGGGCCAGTGAGAGCAGTAGCATGCTCCCACAGGACATTTCTTTCATTGGTTGGCATCCTCTAGAAAGAAGAGAATTGGAGGATACTGGGCTAAAGTTTATTTTGTTAACAAAGACCTTCTCAGGGGAATAATGTTTTACTGTTTAGAAGGCACAAGTTTTCACGATGCAAATGTTGATTAGCACAATATTAATTTTGAGAACTACTAACATTAGCAATCATCTGAACTTCAGTGACTCCTGGTGAGACCCACTGTATTCCATTCACCTCCACCTACAATTGGTAACAACTGTTTCAGCATGCATCCAAGCATGCATCCCACACTCAGGATTTGACATCTCTCTTATAAAATCCCAGGGACCTCACCATCCAGGGTTTCTCGGGTCCTCTTGCAATGAGGGAGGACTGGGGAAGTGGTTCAGGGATGGAAAGGGGGGACATCTGGCTCCAAACCCTCTTGGATTAGCCTCAGGCCAGGCACACACTCTCACCTATTCTTTGAACTTTGAACCAGGAGCCATAGACTCACCTGGGTGTGTCTGGCATCAGCCATGTGGGCATTCTGCTAACTGCGGCTTCATCCCTGACCACCTGAGCATTCACACCCTTCTGGGACCCCAAGGACCTCCATGCACACCCATCCCCACACCATTCTTTGAATTATTTTTCTTTGCACCTGACAGGGGATATATGTAACAGGTTGCATCAGGAATTTTCCAGGTAGGTGAAGACCCCAAGACATCTCTCCCCACTATAGAAACTCTAGGGGTTGAACTCTGCACAACTTACCATTCCCCAAGTATTGCACAGATGTCTCCATCCAACGGAAAATTCAAGGACTGCCTCTAACAGCTGCTCAGGATCTAGCTTTGGCAGCAGCCACACCTATGTCAATGCTCTTTAGTGTTCTCCAAGTCCAGATTCTACCTGCCCACTGTCTGGCCTGGAGTCAATGAGTGGAGGGTCAGTCAACTGTCTTCTTTCAATTCTTACTAATGTTGAATATAGAGAGAGATGTGGGAATCAGAGATGGACTGTGTTCTTGACTCTCCAGTTCTTCTGCAGATAGGGAATGCCTCCTCTGGAGTTTGGGGTAAATTGGGGAAGAGCAGGCTCAGAACAGCAGATAAGCTTCTACCATTCAACAATATTTAATAATCAGTATGGTCATATTTCATAATGTGGTTCTGCTGAGTGTCTGCAAGATTCCTAACTGTCCTTATGCAGGAGCTTGAGCACTCCCACTGCTGGAAATGCTAGAGCGAGCTCCTGCAGAATCACATCTAAAAGCCGAGTGTGTGAAGGGCAGGTTGTACACAGGCTGCTCACTCCTTCATTCTCCACTGAGCACCAACTGGGCTTGGTCCTGAGCACTGACTGCATGAAGAGAAAGACAGAGCCCCATCCTTCTCAGAAGGATCATGCCTGCAGAGGGAAAAAATGGAAAATAGGAAATAAATACTAAACCCAGACTTCTAAGGTGCAGGGATTTGGTACGCACACCTGGAATCAAGGCTTACATCAAGTGTATGCATTCAGTAAAAGACAATTTCCCTGAGCTTTAGCAGAGTTGTTTTATAAAAGATCCCTCAAAACTGTTTTTAGGTATTCTAACTCCAATATGTTTATTGTGATCAACTTCACCTCAATGTGTTTGAGGATATGAAACAATTCTGGGACTCTTCCACATGAGGTGACAGTGGATAAAAGTTTACATGGATGTATTTAATCCTATCAGATGTCAGAATAGAGTTAAATTTCCCAACTTTAACCAACTTTCCAAGTAAAATGAATTTCCTATTGAAAATGTGGCTAAGATGAGCACTTGTCAGAGCTTTGTTGTAGGGCCTTCTAGAAAAGCCCAGCCTTGAGTCAAGATCGTCAATCACATGAGCAAAGCCTTTAGGAGGAGTGGGAATGGATGTGCAGGAGGCGGTGAGAGTTGTGGCCACTCTCTAACACCTTCCTGCCTTGCCTCTGCAAGTTCCTTGTCCTGTCTGAAAAACGAGGCTTGAGGGAAAACATCTCCCCCATCAGGGTCAGGAGCCAGAACATCACCACGACCGACCCCACTCGATGCATCTGTGCAGAGAAAACAACTGTTAAATAATGTGTTTGAACCTTATATCTGTTAGACCCATGTTTTTGTTCTCTGATTTCTGAAATATTTCCATGTTTATTAAATATGTTATACTGTAGTAAGTACAGTTTATAAGATTTTGTGAATTTTAATAAATATTTCATATTTCAAATTGAATTAATAAAATATATATGTAAGAACCATAACACTAACTCTTTTTTACTAAGTAATTTTAATGATTTTATTGGTGCATTATAGTTATATATAATAGTGGTTTATAGTTATACATAATAGTGGTTTCATTTTAAAATATTAGTATTGCATAAAAATAAAATGCCACATTTCAGCCCCTGTACTTCTACTTCCCCACCCTTTTCTTATTCCCCTGACCTCCTTCCTGTTCTAATGATCTTCTTTATATGTGTTTCCTGTTTTTTAAATTAGCACTATAAAGACAAACGTAAGATCGGCATTCACTGGGGTGTGTGTATCCATGTTCATAGCAAAATTTGATGATTTTGATTTCTCAGTTCCTCCTTTCCTGTCCCTGTTCACTCCCTCCTATCCTCCCTACTCCACTGTTTTACCTTCTTGAGGTTCACTCTTTTCCATTCCTTATTTTGTTCTAGCCCCCCATTGGAGAGGAAACATTCCACTGTTGATTTTCTTAGTCTCTTATTTCACTTAGCATGAAGTTCTCCAGTTCCATCCCCTTTCTCCAGTTCCATCCATTGACCAGCAAATGACATCATTTCATTCTTTTTTATGGCTCAGTAAACTCCACAGCATATATAGACCACATTGTCTTTAGCCATTCACTCTTCAAAGGCACCTGGGCTGGTTCCATATCTTAGCTATTGGGAGTCATGCTGTAAACATGGAGGGTTGTGACTGTGTCACTATAGTATGCCAATTTTAGTTCTTTTGGATGAATACAAAGGAGTTGGATGGCAGGCTCATATAGGATTCCATTGCTAGTCTTTGGAGATATCTAGTGTTTTCAAAAGTATTATTCCACACTGCAAAGTCCAGTTGTCTGAGTCACACGTGGCACAAGGAACAAGAATCTTCTAAAAGACAAGGCTTTTTCTGCAGGTCACAGAATGAGCTCTGAAGAATGGACTTCTACTTTATTCTTTCCGAGAAAAGAGGTCCATCCTACCTCCTTTCAGGTAACATTTGCAGTATAAAGAGAGACCCAGCCAAACTTCACAGACAGACGGAATCCTGAGTGGCAGTGAACACAATCCTGTTCTCTCCTGTATGTTCTGTTAGCGGTTTGCTGAAGAGTGACTGCATTTAATTCTCTGTCTTAACCCTTCCTCCTTCTCCTCTTTCTCCTGATCTGGTGCTCCTTCCTGCATTTCTTTTCCTCCTTGTCACTGGTTCTTGTTGTTGTTTTGTGTTTATATTATTACCTAGAAGTTGATCTAGAAGTTGAGGTAGTCTTTCTTGGTTTTTAACATATTAAATATTTTCTGATCGATATATTAATTGTACTTCACAAATTTAAAAAATCATTTACTAATTTAGTAAACCCTGAAACTGCCAAAAAAACCCAGTAAAATCATTCAACTTTACATAAAAAAAAAACAAGAAAATCAATAGTTTAGGGAAGGACAGCAAAATTGACACCAGTAAAGGGAATTGGGCAAGAAGGTAATCATACAAAAAAAAAATCTAGGAGGGCTTGGGGAATGTATAGGCAGTCACACCAGGAGGAAGAAAGGAGTTAAAAAATACACATCTCTCCATTGGCTAAAACATGACTGATGGAGTTAATGTTGAAAAACCCCAAAGTGGTGAACTATGGCAATGTATGAAGTAAATACATGAAACTTCTTACCTGAAGCCATCCAAAATGAGGGGGAGGAAAAATTGGTGAGACATCTCTCCTCTCCTTTCCTCTCCTCTCCTCTCCTCTCCTCTCCTTTCCTCTCCTCTCCTCTCCTCTGTTCTGCCCTTCTGTGTTCTCCTCTTCCTCTCTCCCATGAGGCAATGTTTTCCAGCAATGTGATAAGAGCAGTTGACTTGGACACAGGCTGCAGATTGGTTCATCAAAACCATCACATAATTCCCTGAGTTATGATCATTACATAAGCTGCTTCTTGGGCGTTTTTCCATTGAGAGAAGATGAACCTCTGTAGACAAAAGCCCTTCATGGACAAGGTTTCCAGCTCATCTCCCGCTTCTGTTCTCTTGCTTAGCTCTCTGTGGCCACTGCATCCGAACACAACTTCAGAGAGAGAGAAATGTTCAATCACACCAGAGTGACCCAGTTCATCCTCAGGGGCTTCTCAGACATCCCAGAATGGAGATTAGTGGTCGTCTTATTTTTCTCCTGGGTCTACGCCTTTGCCCTCCTGGGGAATATCTCTGTCATCATAGCTGTGGTTAGAGACAGCTGCCTGCACTCACCCATGTACTTCTTCCTGAAGAATCTGTGTTTTGTGGATCTGAGCTACACCTCGGTCACCATCCCCAAGGCACTGGCTACCACCCTTGAGGGATCTGGGGTCATTTCCTACTTTGAGTGTGTCACTCAGCTTTACCTGTTTTTTACACTTGGTTCGACTGAGTGCTTTCTGCTCACGGCCATGGCTTATGACCGGTGCATGGCCATCTACAGGCCCTTGCTCTATGGGGCCATTATGAGCCAGAGGCTTTGCTGTGCCTTGGTGGTCCTGGCCTGGGTGGGCGGGGCCCTCTATGCAGCCTTCCTGGCCCTCAACACCTTCTCCCTTCCCTTCTGTGGGCCCAACGTTATTGAGCATTTCTTCTGCGACATTCCTCCTCTCATGAGACTCTCCTGTGCCGACTTCCACTCCAGCGAGGAGGTGGTCTTCGCTGTGGGCAGCTGCGTCATCATGAGCTCCTTTGCCCTCAAGGTCCTCTCCTACATCCGCATCATCTCCACCCTCCTGCGGATGCCCTCCGTGGATGGCCGGTGGAAGGCCTTCTCCACCTGCTCCTCCCACCTGACCACAGTCCTTCTGTTTTACACCAGTGCAAGCTTCACCTATTTGAGGTCTGCCTCTCAGTACTCCCCTACCCAGGGTCGCCTGGCATCCATTTTCTACTCCATCCTCACCCCTTTCTTGAATCCTGTCATCTACTGTCTGAGGAACCGAGACATGAAGGATGCACTACACAGACTGTACTGTCAGAGAAAGTTCTGAGTGCTAGTGACCGCAGGGTGTGGGCACTTGTCCAGGGGTCTGATGACCAGGGGGTGCAGCCAAACCTTACCCCATTCCTCCCATTTATTCTTCACCCTGTGGACCCCTCCGTATAAGGCCACCTGCTGCTTCTCCTCTCTCTCCAGATGATCTTTTGCTTCATTGGTTTTATATACTTTCCACCACAGAAAAACTAATTTTGATTTCTTCAGGTTGTACAATAAAAAATCACTTCTTTTTAATATTTTTTTTTGGACATAATATCTTTATTGTGTCTAAAAAAAATTCTTCTTCCATTGGGTGTATCTGTAAGAATTCATGTTCTTTTTTTCCCTCTGATCTTTTCTTATAAGGTACTCTCAAATCTTTATCATCATTCTCATGTAATGGCTCCTAATCTTGAATTTTAATCTCTCTCTTGACACTGTGTCTTTGAATGTAAGATAAGGAACACAATTTTAACCTTTCTAAAATCTACTTATTCCTTTCCCTCTCTTTCAAACTGCCTTACTATTCCTAATTCATTTATTTAGCCCATGCTCTGCTTAGATCTTGAAGCCAAAGAGTAGAACCCATTCTCATTTCATCTTTGAGGTTGTTGAAAATGGAAAGCCATATTGAAATGGAAATGGAAATGGAACGCTATCCATTTGCTCTGTCACTGAGCTACAATCCGAGACCCAATAGTCTGATTTTAGAGATTGTTTAGCTTTTGAGAGCTCCTTCTTTGCACTAGCATCAAGTTAAATAAAATAAAAAGTTTTGTTGTGATCTATGTGATAGAGTGCCATGAACATGCAGAATTGACAATCACATGATTTGGGGTATGAAATGATTGACAACTTTTTAAAAAGTCAAATAAATATAAAGCAGGTTTTTGTTTCCCACACAGATAGTTATATGTGAATATTATGAGTTACCTTATTCTGTAAGTTTTCTCAATGCACAAAAAATGACAAAGTGCTCATTGAAAATGGGCCTAAGTTAGTTAAAATGTATGTTAGGAATTCAAGGACAAAACACTGACAAAATAAAACCATATAAAATGGTTAAAAAAAGAAAGAAAGAAAACAAAGTAGCAGGAAGTGGTGGCACATGCCTGTAATACACTGACTTGGGAGGCTGAGGAAGGAGGAACACAAGTTCAAAGCCAGCCTCAGCAAAATCGAGGTGCTAAGCAACTCAGTGAGACCCTGTCTTTAAATAAAATACAAAATAGGGCTGGGGACGTGGCTCAGTGTTCGAGTGCCCCTGAGTTCAATTCCTGGTACCAAACAAAAATAAAAACAAAACCCGAAAGAAGAGAGAAACTAATAAAATAATAACAAATATGAAAGAATTATGAATGTTGTAGATGTTGAATTAATTCTTTCAATAATTACTAGAAATGTAAATGTCCAAAACAAGCAGAGTTGATTACAAAAATCAACTATATGCTACTTACAAGAAATTCACTTTAAATATACAGATATTGTTAGATGTAAAGAAATGGAGAAAGAACCACCATGCTGAAACTAACCAAAAGAAATGGGGCAGCTGTGTTGAGTTCAGATAAGGATTTTGGGAACAATGAAAGTAATCAGGAATAAAGAGGAAATTAAATAATATTAAACAATTCATTTCCCAAAGAAGATGCAAAATTCCTTAATATGTCTATAGCAGACACAAGGACATCAAAAACTACTGAAATTCTAGGAGAAATAGACACATTCACATTTTTTTATTATTATTTTTTTATGTGGTGCTGAGTATTGAACCCAGTTCCTCACATGTTCAAGGAAAGTGCACTCTACTGCTGAGCTATAACCCCAGCCCCCACATCCACATTTTTTGGGGGACTTCAACCACAGTTATTGTCTGGTCTGAGTAATGAATAATCAATTGATGAATGGCTCCGTCTAGAGGGATCATCCCTCAACCATATAAAGGGGTGCACCGGACAAATCCTCTGACAACATGGTACTGAACACTGGGAAAATGGAAAGAATTTTCTCCAGAAGCATGGATAGGGCAATTCCCCTTCTTTAATACAGTAAGTACTTAACATTTCAGCCAGAGCACCAGGCAAGAGAAAGAAAGACACAAACAGGAGAGGGGGAAGTGCCATTCTTCCTGCTTCCAGATGATGTGAGTCCATAGTCGGTCCTGAGAGGCCACCCAACGACTGGTAAACCCCGCAGAGCAGGAAGTCAAGATCAGCCCATAAAACCCAGTGGCTTTGCTGTACACTCAAAGTGGACCTTTTGGAAAAAGATTTGGGGGAAATAATCCCATTCATAATAACCACAAAAATAGGTAGAAATCAACTTCACCATGTTATGGGCCAGGCTATATGGGCGATCACCAAACAGACTCCATTTTGCCCTGAGACTCCACTTCATGTAAGAAGGCTTCTCCCACGGGAACACCCCGCCTCTGTACCCATCAACAGTTGCTTTGCATAGCATGTTTGGCCACACAAAATCGCAATTCTTATACAATGTTTGTTAAGAAAAGAGAAGGCCACTGACTCCCAAGTGGTCAAACAGCAAGCATGGGACAGCACCAGGACTGGAGGCCAAGGCTCCTGCCTCCTCTCAGTCTTCTTCCTCCTGTCCCCTCTCTTCACTCCTAACAAAGGTTTCCCAACACCAACTGCAACCAGGCTCTGTGCTGGGCAATGGGGACACAATATTGACTGGACAAGACCCTGTCCTCCAGGACTCACAGAAGCATCTAATCCTGCTCATTAAAAGGCCACCCAGAGAGAAAACAGAAGAGTGGTTCTCAGGTTAGGGCTGGCAATTTCCTGTAAAACTGCTCAGAGAAATGTTTTGGTCTGGTGGAGCTGTTGGTGGCCTGTCCTGGACATGGTGGTGGTTCACAGCTGTAAGCATGTGAGGAAATAACACAACTGTGCACTAAGTGGGTGAAGTTATCAAATCTAAACTACACATTTCAACTTTTTTTTTCCCCAGAGCATCTGTGAAGGAAATATTGAATGTTGTCAGAATCCAAATGGAGTCACTTGTGTAAAACATAACCAAAAATAAATAAATAAGCAAAGACAAAGGAAGAACTCTTACACATAATTGCCTGATAGTTACCATCACAAAACACTCTGCCAGAGTCACTAGCTGAATAGGGGCTGCCACAACCTTATACAAAAAGTACCAGTGCAAGGACATCTGCCCAGAAACTGTTCAACCTTGGACTGATACCACGCTTATTGTTAACCACTGTGGCCAAGGATTATTTGCTTCAAAATATCTGACACAATTCTCATTAAAACTTCCCCTCACCTCAACTTCTTTGTGTGTAGACAGACAGACAGACAGACCCTGGGGATGGAACCCAAGGGCACTCTACAACTGAGCTATGCTGTTGGCCCTTTTTATTTTTCTTATATTGAGACAAGTTCTTGCTAAGTTGCTCAGGAGGGTGTCAAATTTGTAATCCTCCTGCCTCAGTCTCCCACGTAGCTGGATTACAGGGGTGTACCACGGTGCCCACAGTTCTCTATGTCATGCATATTCCCATTGCAAAGCTCTGTTATCCCCCAAATAAATGTCAGTATTCTTTGGAGAATGTAATTTTTAAAATTATTTAGGTTGACACACCTAATTAAGACTCCTCAACAGGTCAGAGATTTTCCTTCTCTTTTTTTTGACTATATATATATATATATATATATATATATATATATACATATATATATATTTGTTCTAATTAGTTATGACAGTAGAATGCATTTTGACACATCATACATGAATGGAGTACAACTTCTCATTCGTCTGGTTGTACATGAGTTGCACAGGTAACATAATCATGTGTATACACAGGATAATAATGTCCAATCCATTCTACTCTCATTTCTGTCCCCATTCCCCCACCTCTCCCTTCACTCCCCTCTGTCTAGTCCAATTTACTTCTATTCTTCCCAATCCTTCCCTTCTCATTTATGAATTAGCATCCATATATCAGAGAAAACATTCAGCCTTTGATTCTTTGGGATTGTCTTGTTTCACTTAGCATACTATTCTCCATTTCCATCCATTTCCCAGCAAATGCCATAATTTCATCCTTCCTGAAGGCTGAGTAGTATTCCATTGTGTATATATACCAGTTTCTTTATTCATTCATCTGTTGAAGGGCATCTAGATGGTTCCATAGTTTAGCTATTGTGAATTGAGCTGCTATAAACATTGACGTGACTGTATTACTGTAGTATGCTGATTTTAAATCCTTTGGGATTTTCAGAAAAAGATGGTGGCGGGAAGCGAGTAAGCCGCTCCGTGCTCCGCAGCATATGTTGCCATGTCTTAAAAGAAGTAAAGATAATTAAAGGAGATCTGTCAATAAAGACTCAGCACCGTGTCAAGAAAGGGGCCTAGGTGGAGTGAATCCGCCACGACTCTAGCCAAGGTGGAGAGAGTCCATCACGACTTCAGCGCGAGCAGTAAGGCTGCAGCCCCTGAGCTGCCCGGCTCCCTCGGCCCCTTCTCCCTCTCCTCTCTGCCTTTTCGCTTTGCTTATCCCCCCGCCGTCTCCTCCCACACTTACTCCCTAAATCTTGATCTCAATTTCTTTCCCCCACCCCGCCTGCTCTCTTTCCCCTACATGGCCTGCACGGGCCCCAAGGCGCTGCCTCCCCTCCCCCAGCCTGCACCTCCTCCCTGGGGGTCCCGAAGGCCAAAACTGGGCTGCCGCCAGCACCGCGCTTCCCGCGGAGCAGCTTAGAGCAGACTCTTCTCCGCGCGAGTGAGCTGCCGAGTAAAATGGAACAGCTGATGTAAGGTAGAAGCTTTACAAGCTGGTGTTCTAAAGTTGTATGGTAATTTTAGGCTCAAAGAGAAAAACATGTTGGAGATTTAATTATCATTTGTGTTCTATAACTGGACTTGATATCAGTAAGATATATAAAGTTCTATGTGGCTTTCTACATTGAGACACAATTTAAATGTATTTTTAAGTTAATGAGAGCCTAATCTGGGTAAAGGTTTTATTGTAAAACACAAAAGTACTTTGCTACTTTCCTACAAGAGGTTAAAAGTTTTCAGCCTTTCTTTAATTCATGTTTTAGATGTGATATTATATTGTGTTAGCTAATATTCATGTAAGATTGAGCAACAATTTATGTAGACTTTGTAAAATGATGTCTAAAAAAAAACAAAGATCAGCTTCAGAACTATAGTATTTAAGATTTATGAAGAACCCCACCTTACTTGAGATAAGGCTCTATGTCCCATCTCACTGCATATGAAGGCGGCTATAAAAAATAGACCAGATTTCAGTGCATTTAAGGTTGTGTCCAAAAGTTGGTTTTTGTCACGATTGCCAGGACCTCAAACAGGGGATTATAATGTATAACTCTGCCAGAATTCAAGGTAGCTATTACATAAACTAAATATGTTTTTATCCTAGTTAGTTTTGTTTGTAGTTTGCTTTTAGATGGTCTAAGGACTGCCTGTTAATGTTTTAAAGAAGTACTACTTTAAGAACTCACAACCTGGGTTAACTTAAGATAAGGAGTTATCACCTACAGGATAGAGAGATAGGTACCAAAGCCCAGTACTTAGTATAAGGCTGTTGAAGTTTATTTGCTAGATGTTTAAGATTAAGTTTTAAAATTAAAGTTAAAGGGCCAAGAAAACCAATATTTGGCTCTTGCCCTCTGAGTCAGTCTGAATCAGGGATAGGGGACTTCTCCAAACGGCTTTGCAACTCTAAGCCACATAACCTCCTGATTAGGGAGATTAATGAGACCAGTGGAGGACAGAAAGCCAATCAGTGCATTTGCTGTGAAGAGGAGGGTCATCAGAAAAGGGAGACATCCCTGATGCTTCTGAGGGAAGCCACGTGGTCAAGCAAGGCCTGGACCCATCCTTGCGCAATTGGCACTAGCAGAACTGAGAAGCTGCTGTGAAGTTCCCGAGGACTCCCAGGACGCTCAGCTGACTGTTAACAATAGGTAGAAACAGAAGTCAGTTTGACTTGCTTCATCTTAAACACTTAGCAAAGACAGTCAAAGCCAAAGCACAGCTGTTCCTGGACATCTTAAATGATAATAATAAATAGACTGGAGGCTACAAATGAGATTCTTAGACAGAAATACCTGATAACTATCAAAGGGACTGTTGGAATAGTTTTAGTCTAAGGCCTTCATTTCTAACCAACGCAGGTAGGCTTGATGTTTGCTAGTATGGTTATCCAGCCCTGAGAAGCAGAATTAAAGATTTCTCTATTAGACACAGAGGTCATACTAGTAAAAGGATTTTGCAGGATCAGATGGCATTAAATTATTAGACTATGTCTTAAGGGAAAAGACATCTGTAACCCTAAATGTTAGTTGTTGTGTTGACATCCCTGACATTTCTGACAATGTGACAAATATCCTTAAAGATTTACGTGCTCAGATAGAAGCCATGTCCTCAGCAACATTGTCGTGGAAACAGTATCTCAACTCCTAGTTCCTGGTACTGTCCGATAGAAAACATTGTTGATCTTTGTCTTGGCCATTATACTCATTGGCATATTTCTGTGCTGTGGCATTTCTTGCTGCCTCAATCTGGTTCCAGTACTAATGAGTTCTTGTTTCTCTTATAGACCACCTATCACTTGAATGGCCCTCCAGCCTATTACTTCTCAATTGGACTGTTAGCATGGACCACTCGATAGACCCGATATTTTTAAGGGGAACTCCAAACTGCTTGCCCCACACCGTCCCTTTTCAGCCTGAAGAAGCCAGAGAGATCCTCTTCGTCCCCCTTCCTCACAGCAGTAAGGAGTTCCCAAATTAGAGGGGGGAATGAAGCCAGATTTAAAGTTAGGTAGTCAGTGTAGTTAGATAAATCGGGGTCTAATACCAAGTGAAATCTAAAATGGAGGCCATGCTAAAAATGATTCCAGGAAACACAGGACAACTCGTGGTAATCGGAAGGCACTATGCTCCACTGACAGAGATGAAAAACGAAACTCCCCAATAATTATGATTCATTACTTTTAAGATTAAAAGTAGTCCGAAAAAGGAGTGGGGAATGAAAGGGTAAAGTTTCTGAACAGAAACTTTATGCCTAAGGCATTTTAACCATAAGTCACATTTTTTTAAAAGTTTAAGATACAATTTTCAAAATTTCATCTTCATATCTTTCTACACTAGAAAAACTTGCTCACACAAAACTGAAAATAGGATCCTTCTTGATAATATAAAAGCCACCATCAGAAGAAGTACCTTCAAGATCATTAAGCCACTTTCTTTGTTCTGAAGTTCCTAAAGTAGTACTAAATTGCCTGAAAAATTTTAAAAGAGAACCACACACTACCATGTATATCCAAAATTAAGCTTTGAAAATTCCCAAGACTGTTGCTAATTAATGTCATTTCAATAAACCAGACCAATGTTTTAATTCAACACTTTTTGTTAAATCTTACACACTGAGAGAAACAGATACCAAATCGTAATTTACTATCCTTGCCCAAATCAATGCACTGTATACCTAGTGAAATCTCCTTAGGCTACCCAGTTCAAAAATTGATGAGGAAATAAAACTGAATGATTGGGAGTTACTTGCCAACTTGGAAGTAGAGTTCTTTTAATTTTCTATCCTAAGTATCTAAGTTCTCTGGCATGAATTGTCTGAAACCACAAACTAAACAATTACCTAACCCTAACTTTGAACTGCAAGATTTTTGAGCTTCCATTTAATTATGTCTCCTATCAGTGGCACCTTAGATTTCCCATGAGTGGACAAGATGTCCTCACATAGGGGCTGCCAATGTCTCGGGTTGGCACAGAATCATGAGCCACCACACACCTTGTAGATTCAAACAGCAAACCTTTATTCCTGAATTCACACTGGCCTCTACACAAACAGGTTCTGGGGAAATTCAAGTTCTGCCGCCAACTCACCTACTCCATGAGGCTTTTTCCAGATCCCATTTTAATCTCACGAGAACTCAACGGGAACAAGCAGCAGGAGCACTCTAATCCCGCAGCAATAATCTTCAACTTCCAACTTCCCTAAAATCCCTATTGTTAACCGGGAACGCCCTAAACTCAAATTATCTTAAACCCGGATACTTCCTAAAACCTGCAGGATACACCCTAATCCTGGATCCACCCTGGTCATTGAGCAGGGTCACCTTTCTCAAACACACATGCAAGGTCACAGCAAATTCTCAGTGTGACTGACTTACTGCATTCAGTGTCCCTTCTTTTTAAGTAAACAGAGGTGGCTTAATCCTTAAGATGTAGATAAGGACTGAGGACACTCCCCAGAGCTAAATGGCTCTGGCAGCTGCTGGGAGTCCCTTAATCTTATCTCTCACCCGCAGGATCAGCTCCTCCAGTTTGGTTTGACCTTAGGCACTAGGCATTTTTTTTTCCTAACTTTTTAGTAGCCAGCTCCCAAAATGCTCATCCTCTGCTTGCATTTATTTTGAGTGCTAGGCTTCCCCAAGAAAGCAAAGTGGGAATTTCTTAAAAGCCCCCTTGGGAGTGTCAAAATTTGTAACTGAAAATTTGGTTCCCATCCCCCAAAGCCAATTAACACCAATTTAATCAGCAGGCATCTCTATTTGCACTCAAGCCAACTAAGGGAGGGAAAGAAAACATTGTTTTCCTAATTTTGTTAAACAAAGGGGAGCAAAGTTTACCACCCACTTTGGGGCTGCATTCCCAAGCAACAACTCAGACTCTGGGGACCTTGTCCCTTCTGCCTCCATGAGGGAGGGAAAGGGCCGGGTGCCCCTAGCCACCTTCCTCCGCTCGTCAGGTGGTCGGAGGGAGGGGGCAGTCCCTCGCCGACTCCCATCTCTGACCCGCCTGCCCCACTGTGGTGGAAATGCGTCTGATGGCAACCGGTCGCAGGCAGAGGAGGGGGAGGGGCGGTCCCCCGCCGACCTTACCTTCGACCCCACCCGCTGGAGCACCCCCCCACTTCCGGGAAGGGGAAACAGCGAAGGGGCGGAAAGGACAGGTGGGTGGAGGGGCCAGGAGGAACAAGGACAGGACAGATCCGCCCTACCATCGGGTGGAATCCTCCCAGCAAACTGCGCGGACCCCACCCATGCAGGAAGAGATTCGCAGAGGTCCTGAAAGGTTAGAAGCCATGATCTGGATGGCCATGCGGCCCCGGCTGAAAGACAATATCTCTGACTTTGCAGAATAGAGAGAGAGATGGAGGGACTCTCCTGGGGGCCATTCAACTCCGAGGGTGGGCCACTCTGCTCTGAAGCGCAGAGAGACAATACAAAGGTGACACAAACACGGAATGAAGTGGAGAAAAAGACAGAAGTACCGGCGGTCGACCCAGACCGGGCAAAGCGAAGCCCGTGCCACCGAAGGAACCGCTCAGACCGCCACCCGCGGCGCCCGCGGCCTGGACCGAGCAGAGCAGAGAGAGGAGACAACTGACACACACACAATAAACGTTTAACATGAGTTCAGAGGCAAAGATTAAAGACAGACAATAAACTCAACCCAGACAGTAAACAGAATTGCTGGCAAAACCAGACTGGTTGGCAGCACCGACGGGGGCGTTTTCGCCCCCCCTGATGAGGGACCTTCGTCCCTCCCCCGAGTTCCCCAGGGCGTCCCTCTGGGGAACGTGGCTGGCTAAAGACACGTCTGTCGGCCACAGCCAGCCACAGCCAGGGAAAACTCACGTTTTCCACTGGGAACCACACGCTACCAACCCAAAACCAGAAAGGCTCTGAGGGCTCACGCCCTCTGGGGGCTCACGCCCGCCATTGAGCACCAGAAGGCTCTGAGAGCTTACGCTCTCCAGCCCAAAACCAGAAGGCTCTGAGAGCTTACGTTCTCCAGCCCAAAACCAGAAGGCTTTGAGAGCTTACGCTCTCCAGCCCAAAACCAGAAGGCTCTGAGAGCTCACGCTCTCCAGCCCAAAACCAGACCAGTCTCTGAGCGATCGCAAAGGAAAAACAAGAAGGAGAAGAAGGAGGAGGAGAAGAAGAAGAAGATAAGGCGCCTTACTTACCCCCTGAAGTAGTCCGTTGTTAGGGTCTCCCTGTCCGGCGATGCGCTGTTCCCGGCCAACGCACCAAATGTAAGGGGGGGGTCCGGCTGAACGTCAGAGGGAGAGACCACACAAGAGACTTACTCCATGCAATTGGCAAAAGGGGATTTATTGGGGATCCATTCCAGCGCGCTGGGACTCTGTGCCCACTCAAGAAGGGAGCGCAGCTCAGAGCCCAGAGCAAAGGTCAAGCAGAGCTTAAGTACACTTTTTGGAGAGGGCGGTGGGCTTTGCATACATCAGAACAAATCATCATGAGGCGCTGGGAAATTGAACAACAACTCTGAGACGTGATTGGCACAATCATTAGCAGGAACAGGTGGTGCGGGGGTGATTCGTCATTCCTAAGCGGGTTACACATTCAAACTGATTGGTCCGGGCCCTGTGAGGAACTGCACAGGGCCCTAGGCTAAACGGCCAGTAGGGCGTTGTTTTAACTATCTCAGGAATTCCAAGTTCTGGGTGTAACAGAGGAACTTAATAATACCTAATCTTTTACATTCAAGCTTTCCAGCTTAGAAACTTTACCCTTTCACTGATAAGATGAGTGAGTGACAATTTAAAATCTAAGTGATCCAACATGGCGGCAGATGCGGAGAGATCAAGTCTCTAACCCCTTCAGCTGCGCCGGCAGAGGGAGAAGTAAACTGTCAAAATACTGTTCAATCAGGACCACTAGGCACTGTTGAGCTGAAGGAGATCCCGGGCGAATAGTCTGCCCTTCTCAGAACACACCGAGCCCAGATTGGCTGCATTCTAGTTCTGGTTCACCTGCTTCCTCAGCCCCAAGCCCACAAACTTAGGGTCTGAGGGAAGCAAACAGAAAGGGTGAGCCCAGGCATCCATGATAACAGGGCTCCCAGGAGCAGCAGACCCGGCGTGTAGCCAGTATTGTGGTGAGTGCCACAGGTGAGCGGGGCCTGGCTTGAGGAACCACAAGAGAAGGCCCTAGGCACTCAGGATTGGAGACCCGCACAGTCTGGGAAGAAGATCTGAGGTACAGTGATTGGTTCCCACCTATCAAGAAGAGAAGCCTGGCCCAGTGGGCATAGCTCCACCTACTGGAAGAGAAGTTAATCGAGCTCTATGACTGCATTTATTATTATTATTTTTTTTAATGATTATTATTAGTATTTTATTTATTTATTTATTTATTTTTCACATTTTGTTGTTGATGTTGTTGTTGTTCTTTAACTTTCTTATTAATGGTTTCAATTTTTTAATTCTTTTTATTCTATTATTATGACTATTATTTTTTAAACTTTAATTTCCATTTTTTTATTATCATTATAATTTTTTTGGTTTTAAATTTTTATTTTTAAGTTTTTTCTTTCTTTTCACTTTTTCTCTTTTGTCTTTTCATATCTTTTCAATTTTCTTATTCCCCCTTTCTTGAATTCTACCTGCCTACACTCATTCTCTTTAGTGACTTCTTCCCTTCCCTTCTAATATCTCTCCTCCCAAGCATCAAATAAATTGATAAGAGTAAACAGTAGCTCAGCAGTCAAACAGAACAAGAAGTAACATGAGCATAAAAAAGGAAGGAAGAAAAGGAGTACAAACAATGAAGGACAGCCTAAATAGTCAGGAGGACCTAGAGTCATCAGAAAAATGGCCATATAAAGAACTCAAGGAACACCTTAGACAGATGGAAAGGAACCTTAAAGATCACACTGGAAATGAATTACATAAACAGATAAAAGAAGAAGTTAAGCATCTTTATCAGGAGATAGAGATTATTCAAAAATCAAACAATAATTCTAGAAATGAAGGAAATGATAAACCAAATTAAAAACTCAATCGAGAGTATCACTAACAGAGTGGAGCAAGTAGAAGCCAGAACGTCAGATAATGAAGACAAAATATATCATCTTGAAAAGAGTCTAGCCAACTAAGATAGGCTGGTAAAAATCCACGAGAAAAACATCCAAGAGATTTGGGATAACATAAAGAAAAACCAAACCTACGAGTCATCGGGATAGAAGAAGGCACAGAGATTCATACCAAGGGAATGAGTAACCTGCTGAATGAAATAATTATAGAAAACTTCCCAGAAATAAAAAAGGAAACAGATATACAAATTGTAGATGCATACAGGACACCAAGCACGTTAAATCACAGTAGACCAACGCCAAGACACATTGTTATGAAGATATCCAATATACAGAACAAGGAGAAAATACTAAAAGCTACAAGAGAAAAGAGGCAGATTACATTTAGGGGTAAACCAATAAGGTTAACAATGGATTTTTCATCACAGACGCTGAAAGCGACAAGATCCTGGAACAACGTATTTCAAACACTGAAAGACAATGGATGCCAACCAAGAATTCTGTATCCAGCAAAATTAAGCTTCAGGTACGATAACGAAATAAAAATCTTTCATGATAAACAAAAGCTAAAAGAATTTGTAGCCAGGAAACCAGCATTGCAAAGTGTCTTGAGCAAAACATTACACGAGGAAGAAATGAATAACAATAACCAAAACCATCAGTGGGAAGTGCCTCTATAAAGTCAGAGGGCAGAGGGAAAGCTAACCTTGGAGAAACAAACTAAAAGAAGATAAATAATCAAACATGGCTGGAAGTACAAACCATACATCAATAGTAACTCTAAACGTTAATGGCTTAAACTCTCCAATCAAGCGACATAGGCTGGTAACATGGATTAAAAAAACAAATCCAACAATATGCTGCCTCCAGGAGACACATCTGATTGGAAAAGACATACAAAGGCTCAAGGTAAAAAGTTGGGAAAAAATATACCATGCACACGGTCCTTGTAAGCAAGCAGGGGTGGCCATCCTCATATCGAATAAAATCGACTTCAAGACTAAGTTAATCAAAAGGGATAAGGAAGGACATTATATACTGTTAAAAGGAACCATTCACCAACAAGACATAACAATTATCAATATTTATGCACCAAATAATGGCGCTGCGACGTTCATAAAACAAACTCTCCTCAAGTTCAAGAATCAAATAGATCACAACACAATAATCATGGGTGACTTCAACACACCTCTCTCACCATTGGACAGATCCTCCAAACAAAAGTTGAATAAAGAAACTATTGACCTCAATATTACAATCAATAACCTAGACTTAACTGACATATATAGAATATATCAACCATTTGTTGGATAAGCTATCTTTTCTCCAATGAATGTTTTTGGTGCCCTTGTCTAGTACAAGATAACTGTATTTATATGGGTTTGTCTCTGTGTCTTCTATTCTGTACCATTGGTTTACATATCTGTTTCGGTGCTAATACCATATTGTTTTTGTTACTATGGCTCTAACATATATACATACAGTAATAATGTCTTTTATTCTACTATATTTCCTATCCCCACATTCCCTCCCCTCCCCTCCAATCACTTCCCTCTACCTAATCTAAGGTAATTCTGTTCTTCCCTAGTGCCCCTGCTTTAGTGTGAATTAGTATCCACATATTAGAAGAAACATTTGACTTTTGGTTTTGTGGGATTGGCTTATTTTGCTTAGCATGATATTCTCCAACTCCAACCATTTACTGGCAAATGCCATAATTTCACTCTTCTTTAAAGCTGAGTAATATTCCATTGAGTATATATAACATATTTTCTTTATCTATTCATCTATTGAGGGACATTGAGGTTGGTTCCATAGTCTAGCTATTGTGAATAGAGCTGCTATAAACATTGATGTGTCTGCTTCACTATAGTATGCTGATTTTAAGTCCTTTGGGTATAAACCAAGAAGCTGTGTCAAATGGTGATTCCATTCCCAGTTTTCTGAGGAATCTCCATATTGCGTCCAAAGTGATTGCACCAATTTGCAGCCCCACCAGCAATGCATGAGTGTACTTTTTTCACCACATCCTCGCAAACATTTATTGCTGCCTGTATTTTCGATGATTGCCATTCTGACAGGAGTGAGATGAAATCTTAGAGTAGTTTTCATTGTAGAGGTCTTTCATTTCTTTTGTTGGTTTGATTCCCAAATATTTTTGAGGCTATTATGAATAGGGTAGTTTTCCTAATTTCTCTTTTGGTGGATTTATCACTGATGTATAGGAACCATTTGATTTGGGGGTGTTAATTTTATATCCTGCTACTTTGCTAAATTTATTTTTTAGTTCTAAAATGTTTCTGGTGGAATTTTTTTGATCTTCTAAATATAGAATCATGTCATTGGCAAATATTGATAGTTTGAGTTTTTCTGTTTCTATTCATATCCCTTTAATTTCTTTCTTCTAATTGCTCTGGCTAGCATTTCAAGGACAATGTTGAATAAAATTGTGTAAGAGGGCATTCTTATCGTGTTCCAGTTCTTAGAGGGAATGCTTTCACTTTTTCTACATTTAGAATGTTGCTAGCCTTGGGTTTAGCATAGATAGTTTTTACAATGTTGAAGTATATTTCTACTATCAGTAGTTTTTCTAGTGTTTTGAAAAGGAAAAGGTGCTGTAGTTTGTCAAATACTTTCTCTGCATCTATTGAGATGATCATATAATTCTTGTCTTTAAGTCTACTCGTATGATGAATTATGTTTATTGTTTTCTGTATGTTGAACCAACCTTGCATTCCTGGGATAAACCCCATTTGATCATGGTGCACTATCTTTTTAATATGTTTTTTATTCAATTTGCCAGAATTTTATTGAGAATTTTTGCATCTATGTTCATCAGGGATATTGATCTGAAGTTTTCTTTCCATAATGTGTTTTTGTTTGGTTTTGGTATCAGAGTGATATTAACATCATAGAATGAGTTTAGAAGTTCCCTCCTTTTCTATTTCATGGTATAATTTGAGAAGTATTGGTATTAATTCTTCTTTGAAGTTCTTGTAGAACCCAACTGAGAATCCATCTGGTACTGGGCTTTTCTTAGTTGATATACTTTTGATAGCATCTTCTATTTCATTACTTGAGATTGATCTGTTCAAATTGTGCATGTCCTCCTGGTTCAGTTTGGGTAGGTTAAAAGTCTAGAAATTTGTTGATGTCTTGAATATCTTCTATTTTATTAAAGCATAAACTTTTAAGATAGTTTTTAATTATCTTCTGTATTTCAGTAGTGTCCATTGTGATGTTTTCTTTTTCATCACAAATTTTAGTAGAGTTTTCTCTCTCTTTTCATTAATGTGGCTAAGGGTTTATCAGTATTATTTATTTTTCAAAGAACCAACTTTTTGTTTTATCAACTTTTTGAATTTTTCTTTTGTTTCAATTTCATCTCTGATTTTAATTATTTCCTGTTTTATATTGCTTTTAGTGTGGATTTGTTCTTCTTTTTCTAGGGCTCTGAGATGTAATGTTAGGTCTTTTATTCATTGACTTTCTATTGTTGTAAAGAACGAGCTCAAAGCAATGGAATTTCCTCTTAGCACTGCCTTCAAGGTGTCCCAGAGATTTTGATATGCTGTACCACTATTGTCATTTACCTCTAAGTATTTTTTATTTTATCCCTAATTTCTTCTGTTTTCCATTTGTCATTCAATGGCATATTATTTAGATGTTAGAATGACTTCTATTTTTTATCTATCATGATTTCTTTTTTCTTTTTTCCTTACAGGGATTTTTATTAAGACCCAGTCATGCCTACTAAAATTACATATTTTCACCACTTTGACTTAGAAACATGCACTAGAAAAATAAACTTTTGGTCAAAACAAACACTGAATTAGATGAAGCCACCATCATATGTCTCCACACTCAAAGTCAAACTGAATTTCAATGTGAAGCAAGAAATGTGAACAGTGGCAGAAATGGTACCCCAAACTAGTTAGGAAATTAGCCCAGGTCTCAACCAATCAGAGTGGTATCAGAGGCATATTCACAAGAGCCCACATCTTACTACCTGACTAAACCTGCTGTCCAATGAGAGTTCTCTTGAAAATCAGTTAAACAGAAAACCAGTAATCACAATCATCTCCATCCACAAGTCACATTGGGCCTTCTCATTAAACAAGCCCCTGCTAAGTAGGAATATTTGATGATTTGTTTCTTGAATTACAAGCAAACCATTTCTAAGTCAGGAGATCAGGACAAAATTTAGAATTTTCAAAGTTAGCAGCTGCCAGTGCTGAGGGTGCCAGCAAGTGGACAGCCTTCCTGGGCATCTGTCTCCCTGCTGTCATGGCTGCAGGAAGGCCACACACTAGCCAGCATGTCCCTCCCTGAATGAAAGAGATTCCAAAGGAAAACCTGAACAGCTGACAACTTTAAAATGAGGTATTGTGAAAATTCCTCAGTCGTACTACAGCTTTGACTGCCCAAAGGAAAAAGAAATCCCACGATTGATCTGAAAATAGCAATTGCAGACACTGCCCACTTGGTGAGTCTCCATCACAGGGTAAGTGCCTCTTACCACCAGCTTCTCCTGGAGAACCAGACTGCCTGAATGGCATTTCTATATTTCAGCATTTTAGTCCCTCCCTGTCAAGAGTTCAGCCTTAACCAACCATCAAATTAGGTGGTTCAACTGATGTTTTTTGACCTGTTTCATTTCACATGTGATCATGAGGTTAAGTAGTGACAAGTACTATTTGTTGTGCCTGTACCTTCTCTGCACATTTATTAGAATATGCTGGCAATTAAAATGGTCCTGTTGTGGAGGGAAACAGCATTCTGACATTCAAAAGTCTTTTGTCACTAAGCTGTTCAAGTTTACAGCATTTTCAGTAATGTGTAATTTACTTATCTCATGAATGCCAATTCCAGGGAAAGTTCTTCCCACCGTAGATATTAAGCTTGAATCCTCTAAGGTCCTGGCTGAGCTGGAAGTGCCAAAATGTGCCCCACTGTGTACCATTAGTTCTGGAAGAAAGCGATGTGACCAGATTGCTGAAAAGACCTAGGCTTCAGTGGAATGGCTGAAGATCATTGTTTAGAACACAGAAGTCCAGATGGGAAGTTGGTTAGAGACTCTCTTAGGTCCCAGAGAGAAGAAAATGTGTGTGTGTGTGTGTGTGTGTGTGTGTGTGTGTGTGTGTGTGTGTGTTTATGAAGTGGGGGACACACAGAGAAACAGCTAGACAGAGGGGGGAATGAACACTTGGCCCCACCAAGTTACCTAGGTTTACATCCTGCATCACCTTCTTGGCCAATGGCCCTTGTCTTCATGAGTAAATCCAGGAGTGGCCAGGCTCACCTGGAGAAATAATTCAAAGACTGGAAGGGATGTTGACCATTTTCCCCAGCCTCTTCCTGTTAGGCAGGAGTATTGACCTAGATTCGTCTGCCTCCTGGAGCTGTTGTACATTATATGGCTCCAAGAGAGATCAGATGGTCTTGGGACCTCAGAAGGTGGGAAGCAAGCTATAAATCCAGACCCCCCCCCCTTGTGAAAATCAGGGCAGGGCAGCCCGGTGACCAGCTGGGTGCATCAAGCCTGGCTTTATGGTGGAGATATCAAGGACTAGGACGAGTGTCTTCCTTCAGGAACTTCAGTTCAAACACCAGGCATAAACTTTCCCCTCCATACAGGAGGGGAGGTATTGGGAAGGGACAGGGATAGAAACTGGGAGGATTGAGTTCCAGCTACATTTTGCTACATATGTGTCCTTGAATGAGCCACTGAACACCCTGAATCATCGTGACTCAGAAGACCACAAAACCCTGTGTTCCTGGCATTGGCAGGCTTCACTGCCACAGTAACAATCCGCTTCTTACCGCCATCTATTGTTGATTTTTATTTCATTCCATTATGTTCTGATATAGAGTACTATCTCTGTTTTTTTTGTGTGTGTGTGTTTCCTAAGAGTTGCTTTATGCATAAGATGTGGTCTCTTTTAGACAAGGATCCATGTGCTGCTGAGAAGAACGTGTATTTGCTCCTTGATGCATGAAACAGTTATGTGGTGGAGGAGCCAATTCTTAGTCCCCTATGTCACCTGCAGACCCCACATTTCCTAGTTTTGGGTTCAGTCTTCAGTTTCTCCAGTCCCAGCCCTTCTAAGTCCTGGGCCAGGTGTGTCTCTCCCAGCTGGTCCTGCAAGTATTCAGATTGGAGGGGGGAGGGGAAAAGCTGGGTGGGTTTCCCTGACCACGTGTCTCCTGTGTGAAACTCTCTCCACCTTTGGTCTTCTCATGTCACTTAACCACACTTTATGTCATGCAGCTTGTTTTACTGGGCCTGTATTTCGGGCCAAACTCAGGTTTTCCAGGAACTGAATTCCTGAGCCACTGGCCTTCGTGACACAGCTGCATAATGGCTCTTGTCTTCTCCACTTCACGCTGCCTGGAGAGATGGTGGCTTCTCTGCCCACATGTGGATATCATCAGCATGACCTTCAGGTTTGCTGGGCAATGTCCTTGGTCTCTAAACGCTCCCTACGCAGACACACCTCAGGCCTCCAAAACATGTGTGTTCCTTTAATTCCCTCATCCATCAACTGTGCTCACAGGGGGACCTCTCTGTGTCCCTGATCTGCTTTGAAAGTCCAGTTTTAGGTTCCAGTAAAGTCCCCCTGCCTTGTTGTTGTTGTTGTTCATCCATCTCGTGGAGAAGCTGCCTGTCCACTTACTTGGTTTCATACCATGGAGCAGTCAGGAAAGTGACCTCTTTTCTGTCATTTTGGATCTCTCTCTCCAGACTGACCCTCTAGGTAGGGATGGGAGGGTCTTCCTGGACCACTTACTGTCCAGGCTGTGCAGACCAGGGGCTCTGCTGTGGCCCTGACAATTAGCTTAGAGCACTGTGATGAACACAGGCACTGAACTGGCCCACCTGAGGCTCCAGGCCCACCTGAGGCTCCAGGCCCACCTGAGGCTCCAGGACCAGCCAGCCCTCTCCAGGGGTGGTGAGAGCGCCTGCAGCATGCTACACCATAGCCAGCCAACTGCGTGCCAAGCAGCATCAGAGTTCCATGGCAGTGATGGCCATGTGCAGCCTTGGTCCCCTGAGTCCCTCTGATGTTCCAGTGAGTCTTGGCCTCTCCATAGCTCCAGAGGCAGGACTCCAGGTCAGCAGTCCAGAGGAACCCTCTTCATTTCTCTGGATCCTGGCCATTCCTCCCACCCCCACTGTGTGAGCACACAACCAGGGGACTCTAATCCCTGGCAATGCTATAGGATACTCAGGACACCTGTGTCTGCCCAGGAAACGTCAGGCAGTGGGGCTATCCCTGTGGCTGGGTGAATCCGCCTTCTCCCTGTGGACAAGGCATAAGGCCTGAGAAGCAGCCACCTGACTACAAAAGACCCTGAACCTGCAACTGCACAGACCACACCTCAATTCCCACCAAAACTGAAGGCCCCTCAGGTACCCACTGCGGCCCTCTGCCTGCCCCTCACAGCCCAGCCCCACCACATGGAGGTAGGAGGACAGCTCAGAGCCTGGGAACACACTGTGGAGCCAACCCATGTCCCATCCTGGCCACAAACCTTCTTCCTATGTGCTCGATGCCTGTCTTCTCATCTGCTAATTGGAGGGAACAGCAACCCCTATGAGGCCAGGGAGCCTTGAGAAGCATGGAGTAACACGTGGAGTGTGGCTGGCTTGAGCCCCGGACACGTGTGCTGTCCTTGCTGTGGTTACTTCCCACATGCGAAAAACTGCCCACATGGGCTCTCCCCATCTTCACTTCTCCCACCTCCTGCTCTGGCTCTTCCCTCCTCACCACCTCTCCCTCTCTCTTCCCACTGTCCATGCTGGACTTGGCCCTACAGAGTCCCTCCTCTCTCCCCACCCCATCTTGCCCCTTCCTGTGCCCTCTTGTCCTCCACTGTCCCTCCCAAGCTGTGTCCTGGGATCATCTTCTCCTGGATGTTGCCCAATCACCTCTAACAAACAGTTGTGAGTTTCTCCTGTTCCAAGCCTGCTCCTTCTCATCCTCCCAGTCACTTAACTATGAACCCAGCATCTGCAGCAGCCTTCTGGTGCCCCAGCCCCACAAGCTGCCACTGGTGGGCTAGTCCAACACGACCCCAATGCCTCCCACCTGTCCAGCCCTCCATCCCAGCTGCCTGGACAAGGCCCTGCCATTTCCCCTCTGTCCTGCCCTCCGTCCTCCCGTCCTGGCTGCAGCCCACCTCTGACCTGGTCACAGCCCTGCTCTCCTAGAGGGACTTTTTACCCTGTGTGCTTGGCTGTTGTTGTTGTGTTTCTCACCACTGAAAATAAAGAATAAACACGAACAGAAAAACACACAAAAGCTCTTACATGAACTTTTACACGTGGATGCACGCCTGCAACCACTCTTCTGAAATCCCTGTGCTGCCCCTGCCCCATAACCACTGTTCTGATTTCTGTTGCCAGCTCACAGTCTTTTCTATTTTGGAAACATCCTCAAGTAGAATGCGGAGGTGAGGCTGCTCCATGCTGTGCCTGTGCACCATGGTCCTGTCCCCTCTGCTATGTGCTGCTGAGTGATGTGCTGTTGACGAGTGTGTCACACTGGGTCCATCTTTCTTTTGTTGATGGACAGACTGGGAATGAATAGTCATAAGTGCCTGGGGATGCTGACTTTCATGCCTTCTGACTGTGTGGCTGGGAAAGAAAGTGATGGGGCACAGGGAGGCTGATGTGGAGTGCAAGAGTCAGCTTTCCATTGCTGTAACACCATGCCTGAGACCTAGGAAGAGGAAGGGTTTATTTTGTCTGACAGTTTTAAAGGTTTCCATCAAGGGTTGCTTGGGGGCCTGGGATGAGCCAGCACATCATGGAGGAGCCTGTGGCAGAGCAATCTTCACAACTCATGTCTGGGATGCAAGAGGGAAAAAAGAAGAAACAGGGTCCCTCCAAGGACACACCTCAGTGACCTGAATGAAACCTCCCACTAGGCCTCACCTCCTATGTTCCACCACCTCCCAGGAACACCATCAGGGGACTGGCCTTTAACATGGGGCCTGTGGGGCACGCTGTCCTCCAGGCAGTCCTGAAGGGATTCACTCCTCATGCTGCAGGAGACACACCTACACTAAACAATTATTCATGTTTCTCTGAAACCCAGATCTGACCTGTGCTCTGTCTGCCAGGGAAGACCCAGGGCCTGCCCTGTCTTCATCCTGTGGGGAAAGCATGAGGACTGACTCTTCAGGGGTCAGTTGGACCTAATAGGCAGGACAGAGGCATCTGGGAAGTGGCCCAAGCCTTTGACTTCTCCTGCTTCATCTGCCATCCCATGGCTGCCCTGGTGGCTGGGACCCCGCTGTCACCCCAGATGCACAGGAGGAAGCTCCCAGGCTGGAAAGAAACCCCATGTTTTACCCTCCTGTGACCTCAACTGTGGCCGCCCCTCCCCCATCTCAGACTTTGAAGCTTTGAGCAGTGGAATAAGAGTGGGGAAGGTATGGAGAGTGACCCCCTTGTCTCCCCAGAGCCTTTGTCAGAGTCACTGGCCAGAGGCGAGCATGCCCTGGCTTCCTACTTCACCCGTCTCTACTGGGTGTGAGCACTCGAGGCTGCAGCTGCAGAATTGCAGTTATTATAAACATGGCCACTGAACACGTCTTGGTTTCAGTGGCTTTTCATCCCTGTGGCCTTTCCAGAAACACGTGAGTCTGCTCCTGGGGTCTGTGAGCATGAGCATGAGCAGAGCTGTGGGAGGCTTTCCCCGGGATGGCCACAGGGAAGGCAGTAGGGCTTTGAACTTGTCCTCCATGAGGCCACCAGAAGCTACGTTCTTGCTGGGCACCGGCCCCATCAGCCAACTGCTATCTTGACACTAAGCCTTGGGCCTTGACTTATATGTCATTCTCAGGGGTTCCTTGTCTGCCACAGGCTGTCCTGTGGACACAGGGATCATATTTGTCACCAAAGGGAAGGGTGGCACCAGCTCTGCTGGCTTTGATCCTGAGGGTCTGGTTCTGCAAAGGCACAGTCACCCTGGAATTGGAATTGAGGAACAAGGCACACATGCACACACCATGTGCACACACACCTCCTTACACATTACACAACCCAAGACATACATGTCACATGCACCCACTCAACACCAAGTACTACAACTCACATGCCAAGAAACCCGCCATCCTGTCCAAAATGTGCTGTAGAAACAACACACAGCATGCACAGCACCCAACTATCCACACACAAACACAGCACACACACGACATGCACATATCACACACACACTTCACACATACCACATACATACACATTATACTACATACCCACACCATACTTTGAATGTTATTGAAGCTTTTTGTGGCTCATTATATGGTCAGTGTATGGAAAGTTCTGTGCACATGTGTCTTTGTGTCATGTGGCTATCAATCATGGTACCTGTGCTATGTGGGATGGCCATGGGGGGCCTTCGGTACTGGAGGAGGGGCTCATGCTGCCCTGGGTCTCATCCTCCTGGGCCCTGCTGAGACCCTCCTGCCCCAGCTCCCTCTGGTGATTCACCAAGGGATCAGGATCCCAGCTCTTGTTCTGCTGTCATGCAGGGTCCACCTGTGTGCCCACAGGAGAGCAGCCATACTGCACAACTCATCATCCCCATGCCCTAGAGCTATGGGCTCTCTTCACCCCTCACCCAAAAGGCCTTTCCATCTGCCCACCCAGATGCCAGGGGTTTCCCTCCCAAGGATTTTGTCCCATGTCCTTCACATTTCTCCAGTGGGCTGGACTCCAGCTGTTGCCTCCCAGAGTGCAGATCTGAAGAAGGGGATATTGACCATGGGGTAGACCTCCAGGGTGGGGCTCAGAGACCATCCTCTCTGAACTCTCCTTCCAGCCCTGACTGTGCCCCAGTAACCCACCTCAATGCCCAGGAGCAGCTTGGGGTAGTCCCCACAGGTGGGGGGATCCATGTCCTTAGGAGGACTTGAAGTAGCAGTCTGATACAGGGGAGAGGGAAAGAAAGGTGAGAAGTCCAGGAGGGGATTAAGGAGACCCTGAAAGCTGAGACACCACAGGCCCAGGCTGCTCATGGCCACCAGCTGCGCTGGGGACATGGATAGCACCTCAGTGAGGAGCTCATGGTCAGTGGGATAGAAACCCTTTGGAGTGCCAGCAGGTGAGCAGGCACAGGTGAGGATCTTTGTATTTCTGGGCCCAAGAATCTGGAGTCCTTGCTGACTGCATTGTCTGTGTGTGTTTGGGGGGGGGGGGTTCCTCCAGCATCAGAAATAAGAGGACACAATATAGCAAGGAAAAATGAATTTAATCACAAATTGGCCAAAATAGAGGAAGAAGCTCATCTGCCTCTGCTCAGTGACCTGAATGAAACCTCCCACTGTACTGTCATCCACAGGAACGAAGCTGGGAGCATGATCATTTCCCTCCAGCCCTGCGTTTCTTCCTGGGCCAGGGCTTTGGCCTAGTCAAAGCTTCCATCCTGGGCATGGGATGGGTGCCTGCAGGGAGCTGGGACCTTGGCAGGAAATGGCAGAGATAGAAAAAAAATAATTTGGAACTTCTTTAAAATTTTCTAAGTTTAACTGAGCCCTGTCACAGTCCCCCTGTCTTGTCCATCCTGCAGTCTTGAGGGATGTGGGGCTTGCAGTCATCTGGCCCTTTATTGTGGGGCTGAGATCCCCTCAAGGATACCCAGAGGTGGTGAGGGCAAAGCCAACTGGCAAAGATGCCAACTCGCTCCACCTAGTGGAGAATGTGGGAACCATGCTGTGAAGCCTAGACAACGCCTGTTTTGGGTAGGGTTGGCATGTGGCCATTTTCATTCTGACAATTCCCCCATCCCTGAGTAACTTTTTCTGAAGACATCACTGATTGTCCATCAAATGGCTGGGCCCATGTCACTGGGATGGACTTGTTCTGTGCTTTGGTCTGATCTGATCCCTCCTCAGAGGGGAAGCAATAGACTGTTAAGAGTCAGTGTCAAAAGATCCCTTTTAAGGCAAATTTGAGCAACAAAACAGGCTTAGAAAGAGTGGTTCCCCATGTAAGCTTTGACCTGGAGTCTTGAAGCACCTGCCTGGGTCCTGCCAGGCTCACCACCAGAGTGGGCTTGCAGTGGAGGAAAGTCCCAGGTCAGCATCTGCCCTCCTGCCCAGCCCCAGACTCCAGGTTCCCTGGCTGCAGTCCACTGTCCAACTTCCCAGGACCCCTTTCCTCTTTTTATGCTTGAATTCGGGACCCCCAAAAGACCACCAGAGTCCAGGATCAATGTAAATAGCAAAGAGATGTTTATTGCGAGCTAGCTTGGTCCTCCACGCAAACACACAGCAACTGGTGACGCTGAGAGGCCCTGAGCCCAGGGTTGCAGCAGTTTTATACATTCTTTGGAGAAGGCAGGGACCCCCACATACATCATAGCATCTCTTAGCAAATCATCACACACCACGGGAAAATCAAATAACAACTCTAAAACATGATTAGCACATTCACTGGCGGGAACAAGTTGGGTAGGGGTGACTGGTTACTACAAGAGGGGGATTCATTTGAACTGATTGGTTTAAGCCAAGAGGGGTGTTTGTGCTGAACTACATGGTTTCCCAACACCATAAACTACTGGGAGGGTCATCTGGCATCCCAGGTATTTCCCTGTCTCATGCTGATTGGTGGCTGCTAAGGGATTTCCAGCCTGATTGAGTCAAGGATACCTGGCTCAGCAGATCTCTCCTGTTATTTGTAGATAAACAACTTAGCAGGGTGGGAATGTGCCTAGGAGTGCTCTGTGGGTCTTTCCAAGGACAAAGGTCACTCTCCCTTCCTTGGACAGGCTTTGATCTGAGGTAGAGGCTGTTTTTTCACCCTCATAGGGCTCTACTTCTCTCCAGGGCTCTGGGGCTGTCCACCATGAAGGTCACTGGGGACATCTGTGAGGATGTGGGGCTCAAAACAGGTGCTCAGGCCAATTTTATTCCCCACCCTCCCAATGCTGCATGCATGGAGAACTTTGCTATCTGAGCCTTGAACCTCTCATCATTCACCCTTGGGGTACCTACACCTGAGTGTGTTCCCCAAATCCAGACCCTTCCACCAATGGTAGAGCTAAGGGATCCCACATCTCCTCTGCCTCATCCTCCCCCATCAAATGTGTGGATCCTGCAGTTTTTGCTGGGAGACCTTCTATGGTTGGGGGCAGGCTCCCAGAGGCCCCAGTTGAGGGGTCAATTAGGCATCACAAGAGTGACCAGGTGACCCTGGCTGCTAATTCACACTCAGGGTCTTTGGGAAAACATTCTATCTGCAATTAAATTCTTCCTTTATTGTGTTACAAAACATCAAGGGTCACTGTGGAAACCTTGGGGAAGGTGGAGAAGGTGAGAGCAGGAGGAAGAGGTGGCCTGCATGAAGACACACAGGAGAACTTGAGAAACTAATGTGACTCCATTTTTGAGAAACCAGCCTCTACCTCAGAGCAAAGCCTGTCCAAGGAAGGGGGCTTGAATCTTGTCCTTGGAAAAACCCACAGAGCACTCCTAGGCACAGACCCACTCTGCTGAGTTGTTTATATACAAATAACAGGAGAGATCTGGGGAGCCAGGTGTCCCTGACTCAGTCAGGCTAGGTGAGGACCCATAGCAATCCCCTACCTACCACCAATCAGCATGAAACAGGGAAATACCTGGGATGCCTGATGACCCCCCAGTAGTTTATGGTGGTTGATAACGTGTTGGGAAACCATGTAGTTCAGCATGTACTCCCCTCGTGGCTTAAACCAATCAGTTCAAAGAATCCCCCTCTGGTACTAATCAATCACCCCTACCCAACTTGTTCCCACCAGTGAATGTGCTAATCATGTTTTAGAGTTGTTTTCTGATTTTCCTGCAGTGTGTGATTTTTTGCTAAGCGATACTATGATGTATGTGAAGTCCCTGCCTTCCCCAAAGAGTGTATAAAACTGCTGCAAACCCTGGCTTGGGGCCTCTCAGTGTCGCCAGTTCCTGTGTGTGCAGGGAGGACTGAGCTAGCTCTCAATAATGCCTCTTTGCTGCTTACATGGATCCTGGTCTCTGGTGGTCTTTGGGGGGTCCCGAACTCGAGCATATCAATGTCAGCCCCGGAGCCAGGCCGGCATCTCTGTAGTTTGTGAGCAGGGAAATTGAAGCCAGCAGAAGCAGCCTAGACTTGCATATTCTGCTGCCCAAACTGACCTGGAAAGTGCTTGGTAGATGCCGCCACTGTACCTCTGACTTCCTCTCCACTCTGCAAGGCTGAGCCAGGCCATCCTTGTTGAGGGCCTGGGAAATCTAAAATATGGATTTTCCAAAGGAGCCAAGGCTGACATTGCATCTGGGGTATGGCATATATTTTTATTTACATTTCATTACAACCACTTGTTCCCCACAGGGCCAGAAGTACCTCTCAGGTCACTGTCATTCCTCAAATGCACATTAAACAATTCTCCAGAGACATAACCAAAGAATAGGAAATAAAATTTCCTTATGAATGGATTCAGTTATTTTGGTTTTCATCATTGGTTACCTTTACTATTTAACTTATTTAGTCCCTTAAAAAGTTCTCTTTCTACCTCTGAAATTCAGGTTCTATGAATGTCAGGTGATTCCCCTTCATCCTGCTTATTTGAATAAAATTTTGAGTCAGGACTCTTGGTTTTGATAACTGGGAATCAATTTTGAGGCTTCCATGTCTGGTAACAGAAACATTCAGCTCTCCTGAATAAGCAACACAGAACAGATGCATAAGGATCTCCCACCACAGCCACTACCAACTTAATGTCCAGAAGTCAAGGGGAACAAAAGTAATAGTTAACCTTCACCACAGGGTAGACATTAGCCTAAATGCTTTGAATACTTTTTCTCATTTAAAGCTTTTAGCAGCCATATGGGGTGAGTATACTTATGCCAATTTTATAAAATGAAGAAAGCTGTTTTGAGAGTTGAACTTCTTGTTCAAGGTTAGTGAAGGAGAAAGACAAGATTTAAACCCAGCTTCTGGCTACATGGGTCAAACTTTTCCCACTAAACCATTTTAGCTCTCAGGAAGGAAGAACATCTATTATATAAAATCAAATACAAAATCCATTATTTGTGTTTTTGCTTGTTTGCTATTTTTTAGAATTTTTTCTTTAGTTAAAGACACTGGAAGCCTGAATTTTTAATCTCACAGATTGCTGAGTGTTAAAATGATTAGCTTTATGAAGTATATGACAAAAGATTGGGTGTGTGTTGGGTAATCCCAATCAAATGGTGACAAGGGCAGGACTAAAGGGAGACAATGTCTTTACCACTGAAAATGACAATATTTTGAGCTTCCTAAAACCCTGTAATTTTGATATTTCAACCATACCATTTAAAACTCTGATATTCATTTTACTTGTTTTTTTTAATCAAATAGCTTATGAATTGGTGGCTTTTGGAATAAAATTTATAATTTTATAAGCAAAAGCATCTACAAGGTCTTATCATTTTGTTTATATTTGTATTTTACTTGTTTCTCCTTTTCTCCTGCCTGTCACCACCACCTCTGTATCTGGGTACAACCTCTCCCATCCAGCCCCCCAGCCCAGCTGTGGAATAGATCCCATTTCTCTTGGACCTTCCTTCCTGACCCTGTTCTAGTTGTTTCACACCTATAAATGACTTATGTAAACTTATAAATTAATAACATTGACTTTACCTTAATATAATGAAACATCTGAATTAAGAAGTCATTCCTGGAATCTTCAAGAATAAGTTTGCATCCCATGTTAGAACTTGTGTTTTGAAGTAAAAAATGATGTCATAGCAATCTTCACTACTTTTTAGACCAAATAAATGATTTATTTCTTGAGCCCTTTTCACTTCATATGGCAAATCCTCTGATATCTCTTTGCTATTCTTAGCAGAAAGAAAAAGATTAATAACATTGTTATGCTCGAATTCGGGACCCCCAAAAGACCACCAGAGACCAAGATCGATGTAAACAGCAAAGAGGAGTTTATTGCCAGCTAGCTAGGTCCTCCGAGCACATACAGAGCAACTGGTGACACTGAGAGGCCCAAGCCCACGGTTTGCAGAAGTTTTATACATTCTTTGGGGAAGGGGAGGACTTCATATACATAATAGCATCTCTTAGAAAATCATCACATACCGCGGGAAACTCATAAAACAACATGGTTAGCACATTCACTGGTGGGAACAAGTTGGGTAGGGATGATTGGTTACTACAAGAGGGGGATTTGTTGAACTGATTGGTTTAAGCCAAGAGGGGTGTACATGCTGAACTACATGGTTTCCCAACATGTTATCAACCACCATAAACGACTGGGAAGGTCATCTGGCATCCCAGGTATTTCCCTGTCTCATGCTGATTGGTGGCTGCTAAGGGATTTCTAGCCTGATTGAGTCAAGGATACCTGGCTCAGCAGATCTCTCCTGTTATTTGTAGATAAACAACTTAGCAGGGTGGGAATGTGCCTAGCAGTGCTCTGTGTGTCTTTCCAAGGACAAAGGTCATGTCCCTTCCTTGGACAGGCTTTGCTCTGAGGTAGAGGCTGGATTTTCAACATCTGGAAAAGAAAACATAAATATTCAATAAAAATACAGCATACAAAGAACCAGTTCCCAAATCTTTGATAGGAAAAATCTGTCAGGGGAGTGAAAACATCTAAAACTTTTATAAATGAAAAATCTTTTTTTCTCCATTTGATTCCACATAACTGATATTGCATTGGTATTCTTGCAAAATAATATGTTCATTTATGTGGCTAGTCACAGGTAGGACATTTCAAGCAGAATTCACCATTTCATTTCAACCTTGAACAAACTTTTCCATTAATCTTTTTATAATTTCTTTGTTGTTTTGGTGCACTTGTTATTTATTATGGAGATAAATCATTAAATGCATCTCCCCTCCCCTCCCCAGTCTTCACTCTGGCTAATTCAAGTTCTCAAAACATAGTCAAACATAGGTGCTCATTGCCGCCCCTGGTCCATGGGGGCAGCCAAACTTCAGGTCACTCGTGTGAATTTCCAGGGACACCAAATAAAACACAGACACACACTTTACCTTTAAACAAGCTTCAGGAAGGCTCTTCTGCTCTCAGCCCCAAGCTCCCCAAATGGGAGAGTGAGGGATAGTCTCCAGAGGCTGGCGGAAGAGAGAGCGAGCACATTTGGAAGTGGGCTTTTATTGGGAAGACCCTCATTCTTAGAAAGTTCCATCCAAAAAAGGTCAGAAAGGGCGGAGTTACAAGGGACATGTGAGTGTCATTCAACCCAAGGGCTGTAGGGCAACACTTAAGGATGCAGACTCAATCTTCCAGGGACTCATGGGAAGTTAGCTGGTTCCCATGAGTTCCTCCAAAGATAGTAATCTTTTTTATAGGTTCTTCAGTAATGTAATGAGAGGTCATTTTACCAATAGTTTTATCTGATTTCTGCAATTCAGAAGAGAAGAGATCAAAGGGAGCTTAATGTCCTAAGAAAAGTTTAGAAATTGAAATTTAAAAGACAATTTAACCAAAGTACAAAGTACAGAGTTCCCTTGAGTGGAGAACTTTAAAATTTTTTTACAAGTTCTGACCCCTTTATTATTATGTGGACACTCCCCTCTGTAGCCCTGTCCTTTACCATATTTGGATTAAAATATGCAAAGATCAACCAGAGATACAGTTGTTAACTTCTAACTCCCTCAGATGGTCAGTAGATCTAAGCACAATAATAAATTGACATCTCCTACCAATACAAAAAGTCACTTTCCCCTTCAGCTATAATGCCATCCAACAGGGCTTTCATGATCATTTGTAATAATAAAAATAGTTTGTAAAGTTCTAATCCTCCAAAATAAAAAAAATTAAGTGGCTCATTCGATATTTATTTCCACTGGCATTAAAAAAAAAAAAAAACATTTCTGAAGTGAATCCAGGTGCTTTTCATGATCTGAGGGCATTGAGTCTCATATTCAGAAACAGTCAAAGGCAGATACTCAGAGCCTCTTCTTGAGCCAGCACCTTTCTTTCAGATTGCTTTTACACAGTAAGAGACACAGGGACCCAATGGGTGATCACTGGGTCTTGAAAAGCTACTTTGAAACATCCCTTAGTTTCTTTCTCATGATGTTATTGATTATTCTCTGTCAATTTCCTTAGAAATCTTGCGGAAATACCAAAGGAAAAACAACTGTTAGTAATTTTTCAAGTTCTTTAAGCCCCAAAATGTCTTGGAACATACTATATATATGAATATATTAAGACATGGCCTCATTTACTGTCAGAAGTCCTCTCCACTGCAATGCATTGTGTAAAAGGGGGTCTTATTAGAGGAAATTTCCCAGAATACCAAGATGATTACATGCCTTTGGAGAAATGACTCTGAGCCAGATCTGATTTGATTTCATGCTCAATCACCCAGAATGTCAAATATGTTTAGTATGAAAATTCTCTGTATTAGTAATACCAAGCTGTTTCATAGGAGTACAAGAATAATTCATTACAATTGCAGAGTACTGAAATTTATGATGTTCTGTAAGGGGGGGTCCGGCGGAGCATCGGAGGGAGAGACCACACAAGAGACTTACTCCATGCAATTGGCAAAAGGGGATTTATTGGGGATCCATTCCAGTGCGCTGGGGCTCTGTGCTTACTCAAGAAGGGAGAGCAGCCCAGAGCCTAGAGCAAAGGTCAAGCAGAGCTTAAGTACACTTTTTGGGGAGGGCGGGAGGCTTTGCATACATCAGAACAAATCATCAAGAGGCTCAGGGAAATTGAACAACAACTCTGAGACGTGATTGGCACATTCATTGGCGGGCGAGGGTGTTTGGTCATTCCTAAGCGGGTTACACATTCAAACTGATTGGTTCGGGCCCTGTGAGGAACTGCACAGGGCCCTAGGCTAAATGGCCAGTAGGGTGTTGTCTTAACTATCTCAGGAATCTGGGTGTAACAGAGGAACTTAATAATACCTAATCTTTTACATTCAAGCTTTCCAGCTTAGAAACTTTACCCTTTCAGTTCTTCCACATACATTAGTTCAATTTGTTCATATATCCACTTTGTAAGACAGGACAGGGTAGGTATTGACATCCCCATTGCCCGGATACAACAAAGGTAAAACAACCTGAATAAGTTTCCATAACTACATCAGAGAAAACTAGGCCGGGGCCTATGGTTTGACTTAAGTCCAGTGTTTTTTCACAGGGCAACAGGGTGCCTCTTTGTTATTTTTGGTTTCCTCTGAAGTTCTACTTTTTTCTCTCATAATTCACATGAACAATCACTACAGTGTGCTCAGGAAACAAACAAGCTTACTAATAAAATACATGATAGAAATGTGAAATATGAATGCTTCATGATATTTAATAAACCAATTTCCATGTTTTTCCTTTAAGAAACCATAATGCAGAGATAATGCAAAATAAGGAAATATAAAGTTACAAGTTAAAATTACTGTTCTAAGACAAATCCCTGCAGCCTTTGATTTTCTGCACACATGAGTGTACACTAAACACCTTATTGTAAAGATGATGAAAACACACGTAAATGTAAAGAGATAACAACTGTAATCATACTTTGGTTTCAAGAGCAGTAACTATGGTAAATTATTAACACTGCTATGTTTTGTTTTTCTTTCCTTGCTGATTTGTAATTTGTTCTGTCCTTTACCCTAGTCCCTCTGGAAATGCTACTTTAGTTATTTCCTTTAGCTGGCACAAATGTCTTGCATTTGGAGGCTTGTTTTATGGAATTTTAACAGATCAGCATTTTGAAGCACACTTCACATTCATAAAGTTTCTGTTACATGTCCAAGTGAATAACTTATTTGAAAGTTAATGAACTGCTGTAATTCTTCCTTATACTTACCTTGTTTATTGGGTACAGTTTGTCTTCTGTGGAAAGCTTTATTAGAAAAAAAGAGAGCATTTCCTTAGAACTAGAGCAACAGAGGCTTTTTAGACTCTTATACCAACTTAACCTCCAAAATATTTTTAACTCTCTGTGTCCCAAATCACACTTGAGTTTGGATCCTTGCAAAAACTATGCAGTTTTATTAATTCTTTTTTGAGAGTTTAGAGAACTAAGAGTTTAAGGTGAAACCTTTTCTAGTTGTCACTATCTCCCTATTAAGTTGAATATTTAATGTCTTGAAGTAGGTGTATCATGACTTCCAGCACTACAAATGTTGTGTGCCAATGGAGGTGACTGATTTGTTAACAAAATAATGTAGTTTAAAACAAAAGAACAGCAATTTTTTACTTCCTGGTTATGCCAATCTGATAGATCAATGTTAGAAATTTTGTAGGAGACAAATTTAAGTGGGTTTGTTTCCTAATTGGTATAATTGGGAGATAAGGAAGGTTTTCTGTTCCATATTATGAAGTGTCTCATACATAACATGGCTGTCCAAGAGTCATGCTATCAAACTACTCTCACTACTTTAGTGTTTTCCTATAGCTATCACCCATTCTGATTAACTTTTCAATTGGAAATAAATGAATGATAACTAGAAAGATATATAGAACAGATAAGTTTAGAAACTTCTAGAAAAAGCTGTGCATGGTAGTGCACACCTATAATCCAAGCAGTTTTAGAGGCTGAGGCAGGAGAATCTCCAATTCAAAGCCTACCTCAGCAATTTAATGAGGCCCTAAGCTACTCAGTGAGACCTCTGTTTCAAAAGAGGGCTAGGGATATGGTTCAGTGGTTAAGTGCCGCTGAGTTCAACCCCTGGTACCAAAACAAACAAACAAACAAAACCCCAAACCCAAAATTGTTAGCAAAGTTTCCATATTGCTCATGCCTAAATTTTTTACAGATGTAACACAAGATATGGTTCCTCCTGGTCTTAATGTTGTTATTTTAATGAGAAATTTTTTTGATGGAGTGGGTGTTATACATATGTGTATGTATGTATGTATATATCAGGTCAAAATCAGCTTCCTTGATGTTTATGTTTTGGGGAAGTCTCCTAACTGTAACTATAATGAATAACAAGTCTTTTCAGACATTTTGTTGTTTGAAATCTTTCCAAATTAAAAAGATGAACCTCTTCCTTCAAAACTTATTCTTTACCCTGGCATACAAGGCCTACTATTACTTGGTGTCAATCTATCTCTAATCGTATCTCCAAACATTTTTATTTGACCTAATTTTCCAAGAAACTAGGAATTTTTTCACTGTCCCGTAGTCTTAGACTTTTATTGACAACCCATTATTTGCACTCATTTTAATTCTGCCAATCTTGATATCATGTAGATGACAAATGGACACACGCACACACATATGGACAGACAACACAACACACAGTATGCTTACATACAAGAGTAAAGGCCTTGTAGCATTTCACAGGTGAATCTCCATTGCAATGTTACAGATGTTTAAAAACTCCAAAGTTGAATAAAAAATAAAAAACAGAACAGATGAGAAAAACATTAACCTAGGACCAAAATCATGAGCTCAAAAAAAATGGAATTTAAGAAAAAAAAAACAAGAATCCTAGAAAAAATGACCAACTGATAATTAGTAAAATACCATACAATTTACTTTTTGGTTTAGTATGATATGAGGCTTCTTCCATTTACAGATCAGTGTAAGTCCTGACTCAGGTCTAAAAGGAGCTGGGGAAAACTGCTGTTCCCTAACCCTGCTCCCAAACTTGCCTGTGTTCCTCAGGTAGGAGAGTGTTGGATAGGATCATGGGAGGCTGAATCATATTATCGGGTTAGGTATTGGAATTCCTTAATGTACCCCAAAGGATTGGAGGTGAAGAATCCTAGCCTCCTTTCAACTTGGAAGATGTCACTAAGGGAGAAAGGGACATGTGTACCCAGACAACTCCCTCCGACCTTGCTACTTTTCAAAAGGGAAGCAGAGGTGTGGGTTGGGTAGAAGGGGCCATGTGAGAGAGAAAGAGAGTCGCAGGTGGACTGAAAGTAGGTGAGGGAGGTCCCAGAAGAGTTGAAGCAGAAGGTGGAGAATGGTAGATAGGGGGTTCATCAGCGGGGTTGAAGTCTGGGGCTTCCGGTGGGTCCTGAGGTCAAGAAGAGAGGGTTTAAGAGCCAGCAGAACTAGGACCGGGCAACAGGAAGAACACAGGGACAATATGGAAGGATGGACAGAAGGATAGAGGGATCACTTTCCCAAATACTCACAATAGTTGAAAATATCCCTGATAATTTTGGGATCTAGAGTGCCATTAAGCAGCCATTTAGAGTCATTATCCAAGGGATATTGAGGCCAGATCTGATTGCACAAGCTGATAAGCTTTGGAGATTTAGGTCCAGGGTGAGAGAGAGAGAGAGAGACCC
Source organism: Urocitellus parryii (assembly GCF_045843805.1). Taxonomy (NCBI): domain Eukaryota; kingdom Metazoa; phylum Chordata; class Mammalia; order Rodentia; family Sciuridae; genus Urocitellus; species Urocitellus parryii. The sequence continues at coordinate 135,412,511 of NC_135537.1, forward strand.
AAGTTAGCCAGGAGGCAGCCTAAGAGGCTTTGGGAGGGAATGGAAAAAGAGCCACCTCTGGTGAGATGTAGGAGATGAGTTTGTAGGTGGCTTGTCCCCCAGTCTCTAATATCACTTAGTTGAGAGGACGGTCATGCTCAGGGTGTCATCACCACCACTGGGGAAGCATCTGGGCAGGAGCCCGTAGAGGCCCTTGGGTGCCCAGCCAGGACCACATAGTAGGGGCAGAAGCTCATAGAGATTAACCCAAGGCTGAGAGGAACAACTCCCAATCATCATTGGTGTTTTTTTCTCAAAACCCAAGACCAAGATAAAAAACCACCGATAGACCCAGTCGACTATAGGGTGCCCCCAACTACACAGTAACCCTGGGAGTGCCGGACAATCAACGGTCACTTCCCAGGACCCATAGGTTTTTTAATTCCACGGGAGATAGGGGTCTTACCTGAAATGTCCAGTGGTAGAGAGGACGTTCAGCAGAATTCAGGGACGGGTCCCACAATGGAATATGGATTGGGGCCTGGGGATGCTCAGTGACTCTCAAAGACAGGATTGGGCACACTGGGGACTCTGATCCTGGGTTTTGGCACCAAAAAGGAAGGAAAGTGAGAAAGCTAGAGACGAATGAGTGAGAAATAAAAGACAGAGATCAGGCAGAGAGCCACACAAAGGTTTATTTGTCAAAGCTGACAAATAAAGGCCATCTTCCTATAGAATGGAAGGCCCTGAGATGTGTGGGTGTTCAGCTTTTGTGGGGTAGGGGTTTGGAATTGTAGCTGTGTCACTATGGAATAGCTCAGGGGTGCTTCCATCAGAGCCAGGTGGGTGGGGAAGAGCATGGGATTGGAGATCATGGTTCCATGGGGTAGGTCACTAAAGGGGGTGCGGGGAGTTCAGGTAAGAGAAAATATAGGAAAGCAAAAGTTATCTCATAAGATGGCGGTTAACATTTAAGATGGACTGTTCAAATGTTAAATCAAGACCCTAGTGCTACTTTTCAAAATTTGTGGCTGTGTAAATCTAGATGCTGGGGTGTAAGGAAAGCCTTTCCTATTAGGCCAGGAGCCTGTAAGCACAATCAGTGCATATGAAATCTGCTGTTCATTGGAAGCAATGAACATTGCTCTCTCTCCATTCTATAGGAAGCTTTGACAAATAAACCTTTGTGTGGATGGATCTCTGCCTGGTCTCTGTCCTTCATTTCTCACTTACCCGTCTTAGCATTCTTCCTTTCCTTCCTTTTTGGTGCCAAAACCCAGGATTGGTTTCCCCAGTGTGCCCTCTCCCCTCTTTGAGAGTCATTGAGCATTCCCAGGCCCCAATCCAGATTCTGGAAAATGCTCAGAAGCTCCAAGTGCATTTAGGTCATTTGGAAGTTGAATTCTTGTTATGTCTTTACTTTGCTTAACTTATCTTTCTCCCCTTTAATTCTTTCTTATGGTAATTTGAAGTTGATAAATTTACTGGTATTTTCAGGAGAGCATAAACAATTAAAAAATATTTAAATTCTGTATCAGTTCAAAGAACTTAGCATCATCTGTCTCTCGCCTTTGGTGGGAAGGTAATGAGCAGCTATTTAGCTCTATGTGCACAAGGATGATGGTCCTGAGTCTCCTGGGATGATTAGCTAAATCTTGAAGTTCCTTAGGAAATGGAAAGACATCAGCTCCTTGTGTTCCATTCAACAGTGAGCACAGGGTGCTCAGTGAACAGGCATTAGGTTAGTGAGTGTCCCCTCCAGACCTCAAAGCTGAATTGTCTGTTCTTCTCTCTGCTCCAGTAGCCTCAGCTATTGAGTCCATGTTGCCTCCTGAGATGCTTCTTTGTTCATACTACTGGGATCTTGTCTCCAAATTTTAATTGAAGAATGGGAGGAAACTTTTGCTTTAAACCTCATATAAAACAAAAGAAAGTGACTTTGCCTTTCCCTAAAGACATGGAGAAAGAGAAGTTCATTCCTGTGGTTATGACCATGGCATTGAACAAATTCTTAGCCACGTCACACCATCCTTGCTTCTTATATATTTTGTGCATCAGTGAATTTTTTAACCCAAGCATTTTTCCTATGGGAGGCACTTAGAAATGAAAGCACAGAAATGCCAGCTCCTTGCCATTTCATGGGGTCCTCAGGTCTCTGCCTGCTGCCACACTAACTTTTCCTACAAACCTCTGGGATTTCAGCAGTGCCCTCTGCTGTGTGTCTATGGAGCCAGACTAAATTAGATTTCCCATGACTCAAACTTGGAATTGATGCACCATGACCCTTGTTGGATTTCTGTTTCTTAGAAACCAGATGCTGATGTGTATCCACTTAGAGGGGAGGGAGTTATAGGCTTTGGACACCAGGACGCTGTGTTTGAAATTCCCTGGAGTATACCCCCATCATATAATCAGAAGAGATATTGGGACAATTCTTATTCTCACAGGAAGCCTTTGGCCATTCTATGGTAAAGGAGAGGCCATGGCTGAAAATAAGTGACTACAACCCTCCAGTGGTACAGAGTGGGAACCATGGCCAAGGGAGGAGCTAACTTTCCCTCTGTCACTGTGGGACTCAGGTCATGACTATGTCATGTCCTCTGTATGTTTGTGCATTACAGATGCATGACTCCAACATTAGGGTTTCTCAGGGAGTCCATGTATGTATGCTCACATGTACCTGATGACAACCTCTAAAGCAGATGCTAGAATGACCACTGGGGAACGTTTGGAGAAGCTATGGAGGCCCTGCAAGACACAATGACCTCCTCAGGTCCACACACATAACCACAAGAAGGGGATGGGTCTGAATCAAGCTCTGTCTCCCCAAACCAAGGGAGCTGGCTACACCTGGGCTTGTGTGAAGACCTGATACAGGGTGTGTTGGTATAACTGGGTCCATATGTGCATATGACATGGGAAGACTGCAGCCCAGTGGGCCGTTGGAACCATCTTGTATGAGAAATGGACTCAGGAAAGGAGTTCCCAAGATAGTGACCTCACTTCCTTGGCCTTAGAATATACAGAACTTGGAACCCTGGTAGCTAGGCACCCATAGTCCACAAACATTCCCAGTCCGCTCACTGGTGTTGAGACAGCAAGCCCAGAGCCATGAGTTCTTGTTGTCTACCCATCTATGGATGCTCAAGTCTCAAGGCTTTTCCTGAGTGTGGAGGTGCTGGGTCAGTGCTGGGTCCCAACGACTCTGAAAATTTTTCCCAAGGAGATCAGAGGTGAGACAGGACAGGCCACTGCAGGTGACCATAGTCTAACCCACCACTCAGACTCCCATCTCAATAGTGCCAGGCCTCACCAGATGTGTGTGTGTGTGTGTGTGTGTGTGTGTGTGTGTGTGTGTGTGAAAGAAAGAGAGAGAGAGAGAGAGAGAGAGATCTCCTGAGAATATGGAGGGAAAATCTTCTGTTTTGTTTTCTCTTGACTGTATGGCAGTGATTCATTGCAGATGGCTACTGTGTCCCTGTTAAAATGTCCCTCTTTGATCCCCCATCCTAGGGAGAAGATGACCCAGGCTCATCAGTGGATGTGTCCTGTCTCGTGGAAACCCTCACAGTACTTCTCCAGGAGTCTAGGATGGACTGGAGCCTGCCCCATTGAAGCCAAACACCTGCTAAGTCCAGATATTTGTGTGTTTATACCAAGATTTGCCTGTACCCAGAAGGCTCTGGAGCTGCTGTGTAAAAGGTGTGTATCACCTCCAAGCCCAGGCCCATGGCCATCTCCTGGCCTGGTGATGGGAATGCTGGGCATCACTCTGAACCTCAATCAGCTCTGTGGAAAGTAGGGGTTTTGGGAGGAGAACCCTGCCTGGGTGTTTAGAAATCCAAGCAAGATCAGGCCTAGGAGTGTTTGCCTCAGGCCAGGTCCTGGGAAACAGGCTGATGATGGCTCTGGCCTTCCCCTGGGGGCCTGTCCCCTCCCTGTGAGGAAGTTCTCTGCCTTAGACCTCACTACTCTTGAGGCCTCAGGAAAAGCAGTTTCCACACTTGAGAAAGAGTCTGTGGGTTGCATCTGGGAGGGTTCCAACCTGCATGTAGACAGAACAGGGACCCCTGGAGTCAACTGAGAGGGCCCTGGCCTGAGATAGCCAGGCAGCTGGTGCTTGGGTTCATTCATGGCTCCAATGTATGTGAAGCACCTACCATTGGCAGGCACTTGGCCTATCATTTAGGAAGCAGTGCAGACAAACCTCACTGCCCTCCTGAGCTCCCGTTATTGTCAGGAAGTTAGTCAAGCCTAAGAGGCATCTCGACAGATGAGGGACACAGGATGCAGAGGTGACAGCCTCCTGGTCTTCTCTAGGTATAGACACCTCCAGCCAGATGTTGAGGAGGAGTACCTTCAAGGCAAGAAGTGAGTGGTCTTTGGGCCAAGAGGGAGGGCTCCTGTCTCGAGAGTGGTCACTTGGGGGGGCTGTTGAAGAGGATGGCCTGGGCAAACTCCAGGTTCTACCCTGTTGATTCTCAGCAGAGGACTGAGGTCTGGGGTTTATTCTGTAGAAGAAACAAAGCAAGCTGTGGTGGGATTCTGAGTACCCAAGGAAGAGATGCATGGCTGGAGCATCAGGGGCAGGCCCTGTGAGGATCCCTCTCCAGCACAGCCAATCCCAGCCTGGATTGCCCATGCTTTTTTATATGGAGACTGGACAGCAAGTGAGAGGAGACCCCTACCCACACATGTGCTTCACAGTTTCGCCCCCTTTTGCTCTGCTACATGTGACCTGCTTGGACACTCAGTGGGAAGCCCACCATGCAGGAGGCCATGGGAGGTTCCAGCTAAAGGAGAGAGGCCCTTTACAGCATTATCTTCCCATTCTTTCAAAGAGAGCCACCTTCCCTGGTAGCTACATAAAATTCAGGCACCCAGATGCCAGAGGCAGGGGGTCAAGAAACTCTTAGACCAGAAGCCCTCCACTTCTCCTAGAAAATGTTTTCCTACTGCCCTAGTTCCAAAGTCCTTGAGGGCACCTCCACATGGAGTACCTGAGCATTGTGCCAGATCCCCCACCACAGTGATCCTCCTCCTCCCCCTGAAACTATTTTCTTTTTTGTGATGGTAGTTTTTTTTTAATGTTTGGAACGGCATTGTAAGTATTTTAAGTAAAAAACATTTATATTGACTCAAAAGTGTTTGGTCCATTCACCAGGCTGTGTCACCCACAGCACTGTGTAGCTGAAGATGGAGACCCCTTAGATCACTTGGGTCCTGTGGGGGAGGACACACCCAGGCCATCTTAGAGGAGGTGAGATAGAGTCTGCTGTGCATGGAGCAGAGATGACTGCCTAAAGGGTGGTGAGGATTTCAGGGTATTATATCTCTTACTGTGATCTGTGATGTTAACTATATTTGATGTCATGTGATACTACAAACCCTGTTCATATAAGACAGCAAACTTAATATGTGTGTTCTTATTGCTCCACAGATCATGTCTCGCCATCCTCTTATTCCCTAAGACACAATATTGAAGTCAGACCAGTTAATAACTCTGTAATGGGCTGGACTGTCAAAATAAAAGGAAGAGTCCCATGTTTTGCACTCTAAATAGAAAGCTGTGCCTTGGGCTGGCTGTAGCTCAGTGGCAGAGTGCTTGCCTAGCATGTGTGAGGCACTGAGTTCAATCCTTAGGACTGCAAAAAAATAAAAAATAAAAAAAATAAACAAATAAAGGCATGCTCTCCAACTACAACTATTAAAAAAAAAAAAGCTGTGCCTCTTTAGTCCCAATGAGAATGCAAAGGAAATGTTTATGAATTAAATTAAAGTGCTGTTTCAGGGCATATGTGAATGAAAAGAAAGCAAAATAGCTGATAAGTATAACGTTTTTCATAGTCTGGAGAACAGATGAAACAAGCCATGTTCCCTTAAGCCAAAGCCAAATCCAGATAAGGCCATAACATTAGATTGTTCTAATGCCAAGAGAAGTGAGAAAACTCCAGAAGAAGGTTGAAGGTGCCTGCTGGGGCTGTAGCTCATTGGTAGAGTGCTCACCTCACACGTGTGTGGCACTGGGTTCATTCCTCAGCACCACACAAAAATAAAGATGTTGTGTCCACCTAAAATTAAAAAATAAACTTAAACAAAAAAAAAGTAGTTTGAAGGTTTAAGGCAAGAGGCGCATCTCCATATAAGACAAGTGCAAGGTGAAGCAGCAAGTGCTGATGTAGAAGCTACAGCAAGTTATGAAGAAGATCTTGCTAAGCTATCTGATGAAGACGCGATATGTTTGAGTTTCTAGGTGTCCCCCAAAAGCTCATGGGCGAGACAATGCAAGAAGGTTTAGAGGGTCCTGTTAGGAGAGCCTTAATCCAATCAGTGAATTAATCCCCCCCAGCAGGATGAACAGGTGGCACACATAAAAGGGGATGCCCACACCCTCTCCAAGCCTGGAGGTGTAGGCCACACCTGTGGAGGAGTCCAGTGGCTGTGAAAGATGTCCAGTGGCAGGGTCGGAAGTGAACAGTAGCCATCCTCAATGTTCCAAATTAGGGTTCTGCATTGGAGGTTCCCAGAAACCAGGGGCTGTGTCAGGATCCGAAAGCAGGGACATCCATCTACAGGCAGGGCATTCATCAGCCCTAAGGCAGTTTGGTGAGTCCAGTTGTACAGGTAGCTGCATGGAAATTGGCCTCAGGCTGGGAAGACAGCCATGGGCCGCAGCTATGGGGCAGTCCAGCCTTGGCGTTGGGCACCTGTGGAGACACTGGTGTCCGGAGTTCGGTTATGGCAGCGGTGGCAAAGGCAACTTAGGGTCTGGAGGCGACAGCGGCATGCAAGGCGTCCAGGTAGGAGCATCCTCATCCATTGGTGGTGGCAGGAGTCTGGCTCCAGTGCACCCCCGGTGGTGGTGACATTGCTGGTGGCCAGGTTGGGACTACAGTGGCCGCAGCGTGGAGCTCTGGCTGTGGCGACAGCGACAGCATGGGGCAGCGAACCTCAGAGTCAGAGGTCAACTGGAGGCTGAGGTGGCCTGTGCGATGGCTGCTCCAGGCCACTTGTCTTACTCCTGGCAGAGCCTGCCTGCTCAGGAAGCAGGACGCAGCAGGTGGTGGTACCCAGAAAGCCTCTGAGGACCTTATGCTGCCCATGCAGGCAGCGCCTGGCACAGGCCGAGAGCCCACTGGGTGGCTGCTTGCCCCACCCTGGGTTCACCCTGCCCCTCCATGGGTTTCGGTCTCTGCGGGGGGAGTAGGCCTGCTGCCAGCTGGGGCAGCCTTTGGAGAGGTCACCCACCCTCCCAAGCAGCATCTCCCCTGGGCTGTGGCGGCAGAGAACAGAGGCGGTGGGCGTGGGGCTACAAATTCTCACCTTCAAAGAGCATCCCTGGGGCAGGACAAGGGTGGGATCATAGGTGGCAGAGGAAACCCTAAGATGTGGCACCCTTGGTCTTGGTCCTCTGCCGCCCTCAGTCGAAGAAATGTGCTTTTTAAAAATTAGTTAATTAGCTCTAATTAACTATACATAGCACTTTGCAGTTGGTTCATCCTACACAAATGGAGCACAGCTTTTCATTCCTCTGGTTGTGTAGGATTCAAAGTTGCACCATATGTGCAGTCATTCATGTACCTAGGGTAATGATATTGTCTCATTCCACCACCCTCTTTTCTATCCCATGTCCCCTCCCTCCCCTTCTTCCCCTTTGCCCAAAGTTCCTCCATTCTTCCCATGCCCCTCTCCATTATGGATCAGCATCCACTTATCAGGGAAAACAGCCTGTTGTTTTTTTGAATAGGCTGACTTTGCTTATAATATTCTCAGCTCCATACATTTACTTGCAAGTGCCATAATTTTATTCTCTTTTAAAGCTGAGTAATATTCCATTGTTTACATATACCACACTTTCTTCATCCATTCATCTATTGAAAGGCATCTGGTTAGTTCCACAGTTTAGCTATTGTGCATTGAGCTGTTTATAAACATGGATGTAGCTGCATCAATATAGTATGCTGATTTTAAGTACTTTGGGTATAAACTGAGGAGTGGGATAGCTGGGTCAAATGATGGTTCCATTCCAAGGAAGGAAGCTCCATACTGCTTTCCAGAGTGGTTGCACCAATTTGCAATGCCACCAGCAATGTAAGAGAGTACCTATCCCCCCACATCCTCCTCAGCACTAATTGTTGCTTGTATTCTTGTTAATTGCCATTCTGACTGGAGTGAGATGGAATCTTAGTTTTTTTTTAATTTCTTACATGACAATAGTGGAATGCATTACATTCATAATTATCCATTCAGAGCACAATTTTTCATAACTCTGTATATAAAGTATGTTCACACCAAATTATGCCATTATACATGAGCTCTCTTATTTTTTGGCATTACAATTCTTAATACACCTTTATAGCACAATTTATCCACAATTTATCATATCTCTGTATGTAAAGTATGTTGACACCAAATTCACATCTTCATACATGTATTTTGTATAATGATGACTGTCTCCTTCCACCATCCTTGCTAATCCCCTTCTCCCTCCCTTTCCCTCCCACCCCTATTCCCTATCTAGAGGTAATCTTCCTCCCATGCTCTCCCTCTCTACCCCCCTTATATCAGGAAAAACATTCGGCATTTGTTTTTCTGGGGTTGGCTAACTTCACTTAGCATAACCTTCTCTAGTGTCATCCATTTCCCTGCAAATGCCATGATCTTATTCGTTTGTAGTGCTGTCTAATATTCCATTGTGTATAAATGCCACATATTTTTATCCATTCATCCACTGAAGGACACCTAGGTTGGCTCCACAATTTAGCTTTTGTGAATTGTGATGCTATAAACATTGATGTGGCTGTGTCCCTGTAGTATGCTGTTTTTAGGTCCTTTGGTTATAGTCCAAGAAGTGGAATAGCTGCATCAAATGGTGGTTCCATTCCCAGATTTCCAAGGAATCTTCATACTACTTTCCAAACTGGCTGCACTAATTTGCAGTTCCATCAGCAGTATATGAGTGTACCTTTTCCCCCATATCCTTGCCAACACTTGTTATTGTTTGTCTTCATAATGGCTGTCATTCTTACTGGTGTGAGATGGTATCTTAGAGTACTTTTGATTTGCATTTCTCTGATTGCTAGAGATGATGAACATTTTATCCTATATTTGTTGATTGATTGTATATCCTCTTCTGAAAAGTGTCTGTTCAGGTCCTTGTCCCACGTATCGATTGGATTATCTGGGTTTCTTTGGTGCTCATCTTGTTGAGCTCTTTATATACCCTAGAGATTAGAGCTGTATCTGATGTGTGAGGGTAAAAATTTATTCCCAGGATGTAGACGCTGTGTTCACCTCACAGATTATTTCTTTTGCTGAGGAAAAAAACTTTTTAGTTTGAATCCATCCTATTAGTTGATACTTGGTTTTAATTCTTGTGCTATAGGTGTCTTATTAAGAACGTTGGGGCCTAGCCCCACGTGATGAAGAATAGGACCTACTCTTTCTTCTATTAGACTCAGAGTCTCTGGTCTAATTCTTAGGTCCTTAATCCATTTTTAGTTAACTTTTGTGCATGGTGAGAGATAGGGATTCAATTTCATTTTGTTGCATATGGATTTCCAGTTTCCCCAGCACCATGTGTTGAAGATGCTATCCTTTCTCCAGTGCATCCTTTTGGAACCTTTGTCTAATATAAGATAGTTGTAATTTCGTGGGTTAGTCTCTGTGTCCTCTATTCTGTACAATTGATCTACCAATCTGTTTTGGTGGCAATACCATGCTGTTTTTGTTACTATTGCTCTGTAATATAGTTTAAGGTCTGGTATAGCAATACCACCTGTTTCACTCTTCCTGCTTAGAATTGCTTTAGCTATTCTGAGTCTCTTACTTTTCCAGATGACTTTCATGATTGCTTTTTCTATTACTATAAGGAATGCCATTGGGATTTTGATTGGAATTGCATTGAACCTGTATAGTACTTTTGGTAGTATGATCATTTTAATAATATCAATTCTGTCTATCCATGAGCAAGGTAGAACTTTCCATCTTCTAAGGTCTTCTTCTATTTCTCTCTTTAAGGTTCTGTAGTTTTCATTGTATAGATCTTTCACCTCTTTTGTTGATTCCCAAGTATTTTATTTATTTATTTATTTATTTATTTTGAGGATATTATGAATGGGGTAGTTTTCCTCATTTCATTTTCAGAGGATTTGTCGTTGATATACAGAAATGCCTTTGATTTATGGGTTTTGATTTTATATCCTGCCACTTTGCTGAATTTATTTCCTAGTTCTAGAAGTTTCCTGGTGTGGAGTTTTTTGGGTCTTCTAGGTATAGAATCATATCTTCAGCAAATTGTGCTAGTTTAAGGTCTAATTTTCCTATTGTTATTCTTTTAATTTCTCTTGTCTGTCTAATTGCTCTGGCCAGTGATTCAAGAACTATTTTGAATAGAAGTGGTGAGTGAGGGCATCCCTGCCTTGTTCCAGATTTTAGAGGGAATGCCTTCAGTTTTTCTGTTTAGAATGATGTTGGCCTGAGGTTTAGCATAGATACCTTTATAATGTTGAGATAAGTTCCCGTTATTCCTAGTTTTTCTAGTGTTTTGAACATAAAGGGGTACTCTATTTTGTCAAATGCTTTTTCTATGTCTATCAAGATGATCATATATATGGTTCTTATCTTTAAGTCTATTGATGTGTTGAATTACATTTATTGATTTCTGTATGTTGAACCAACCTTGCATCCTGGGGACGAATCCCACTTGATCATGGTGCACAATCTTTTTGATATGTTTTTGTATCCGATTTTCCAGAATTTTATTGAGGATTGTTGCATCTATATTTATTAGAGATATTGGCCTGAAATTTTTTTCTTTGAGGTGTCTTTGTCTGATTTTGGAATCAGGGTGATATTGGCCTCATGGAAGTACTCCCTCTTTTTCTATTTCCTGAAAACGATTGAAGAACATTTGTATTAGTTCTTCTTTAAAGGTCTTGTAAAACTCTGCTGTATATCCATCCATTCCTGGGCTTTTCTTGGTTGGTAGTCTTTTGATGGTTTCTTCTATTTTCTCACTTGATATTGGTCTGTTTAAGTTGTGTATATCTTCCTGACTCAATCTGGGAAGGTCATATGACTTTAGGAATTTATCAATGCCTTCACTATTTTCTACTTTATTAGAGTATAAGTTTTCAAAATAATTTCTAATTATATTCTGTATTTCTGTAGTGTCTGTTGTGATATTGCCTTTTTCATCACATATGCTACTAATTTGGGTCCTCTTCTTCTCTTGGTTAGTGTGGCTAAGTGTCTGTCAAACTTATTTATTTTTTCAAAGAACCAACTTTTACTTTTGTCAATTTTTTCAATTGTTTCTTTTGTTTCGATTTCATTGATTTCAGGTCTTATTTTAATTATTTCTTGCCTTCTACTGTTTTTGCTGCTGGTTTGTTCTTCTTTTTTAAGGCTTTGAGATGTAGTGTGATGTCATTTATTTGTTGGCTTTCTCTTCTCTTAAGGAATGAACTTCATGCAATGAATTTTCCTCTTAGAACTGTTTTCATAGTGTCCCAGAGATTTTGATATTTTGTGTCTGTGTTCTCATTTACCTCTAAAAATTTTTAAATTTCCTCCTTGATGTCTTCTGTAACCCATTGTTCATTCAGTAGCATATTCTTCATTCTCCATGTGATGTAAGAATTTTTCTTCTTTATTTTAGCATTGATTTCCAATTTCATTCCATTATGATCAGATAAAATGCATGGTAGTATCTCTACTCCTCTGTATTTGCTAATATTTGCCCTATGGCAAAATATATGATGTATTTTTAAGAAGGATCCATGTGCTTCTGAGAAGAAAGTGTATCTGCTTGATGTTGGTTGATATATTCTCTATATATATCAATTAAGTCTAAGTTATTTATTGTATTGAGTTCTATAGTTTCTTTATTCAACTTTTGTTTGTAAGATCTGTCCAGGTGTGTTAAAAATCACCCATTATTATTGTATTGTGATCTATTTGACTCTTGAACTTGAGAAGAGTTTTTTTGATGAACATAGCTGCACCATTGTTTGGGGCATATATATTAATGATTGTTATGTCTTGTTGATGTATGGTTCCCTTGAGCAGTATGTAGTGTCCTTCTTTATCCCTTTTGATTAACTTTGGTTTGAAGTCTACTTTATTTGATATGAGTATGGGCACCCCTGCTTGCTTCCAAGGTCCATGTGAGTGGTATGATTTTTTCCAACCTTTCTCCTTCAGTCTGTGTAAGTCTTTTCCTATCAAATGAGTCTCCTGTGCACAGCATACTTTTGGATCTTTTTTTTTTAATCCAGTCTACTAGCCTATGTCTTTTGAATGCTGAGTTTAAGCCATTAACAATTAGGGTTACTATTGAGACATGGTTTGTATTTCCAGCCATATTTGTTTATTTTTGTTATTTAACTTGACTTGATTTTCCTCTTTTTATTAGTTTTTCATTTATTGTACTTCCTCCCACTATTGGTTTTTATTGTTATTTTTCATTTCCTCTTCATGAAATTTTTTGCCAAGGATGTTTTGAAGCCCCAGTATTCTATCTGCAATTTTTTAAACTTTTGTTTATCATGGAAGGTTTTTATTTCATCTTCAAACCAGAAGCTTAATTTTTCTGAATATAAGATTCTTAGTTGGAACCCATTGTCTTTCAGCATTTGAAATATGTTGTTCCAGGATCTTCTAGCTTCCAGGGTCTGTATTGAAAGATCAGCTGTTAACCTAGTTGGTTTACACTATATGTAATATGCTTCCTTTCTCTTGTGGCTTTTAAGTTTTTCTCCTTGTTCTTTATGTTGGGCATTTTCATTATAATGTGTCTTGGTGTGGATCTTTAGTGATTTTGCACATTGGGATCCTGTAGGCTTCTAGGATTTGGATTTCATTTCATTCTACATTTCTAGAAAGTTTTCTAATATTATTTCATTGAATAGATTGCTCATTTCTTAGATTTGGACCTCAATACCTTCCTCTATCCCAATAACTCTTAAATTTGGTCTCTTTATGCTATCCCAAATATGGATATTATATCCATATTTCTTGGATGTTCTGCTCTTGGCTTCTTATCAGTCTAGCTGTGCTGTCTACATTCTTTTCAAGATGATATACTTTGTCTTCATTGTCTGATATACTGTCTTCTAACCTGGTCTACTCTGATGTTGATACTCTCATTTGAATTTTTAATCTGGTTTATCATTTCTTTTATTTCTAGGATTTCTTTTAGTTTTTTTTTTTTTTTTGTATAACCTCTATCTCCCTGTAGAGTTGATCTTTTGCTTCTTGGATTTGCTTATGTAATTCATTGTCAAACTAATTTTTCATTGGCTACATTTGTTGTCTAATGTCTTCCCTGAGACTTCAGAACATGTGAACCATGTATATTCTGAAATCTTTATCTGACATTTTTGTCTGCTGTAGATGTTACCACTTCTAATCTTGCATTGTCTTGCATTGTTTGTGGTCCTTTCTTTCCTTGTCTTTTCATGTTGCTCACATTTCTATCCAGCTCTGTGAGACTGTTGGTTATTGTTTTTCCCCTATAGATTTTTATTGCTTTGTATAGTTCCAAAATCTCTTCTTTGTGGGGAAAGACAATGTTAACAGTTCCCAATATCAAGAATACATCATCTATGAGCAAGTTTTCATTATTAATTCATTTATAGTTAGCCTCTATGTCTAGAGATGTTGGATTCAATTATTATTTAAAATATTGTCATTAGTTTTATAAAAGGCATACAGTTTCTGGTGGCGTATAGAGAACGGAGGATGTTATGTTAAGGTGGAAAGGTGTGAGGGTATGGGGTTAATCTATCTAAGCAACTTTGGAGAAGAACTCTAATGAATAGACAAGAGATAATTTAGGGAAGAATGCATAAAATCAAATACCTATATGTATTTAGAAAATTACCCAAAGTAAAAATAGTAAAAGTTAGGAGGCTGAAAGTGGGAGGGAGGAAGAAAAATAAAAAGGAATGAAAGAGAAGAAAGGGAAAAAATAGAAAGGGAGAAAGAATATAAGAAAAAAGGGGGGAGGGGCTTATGTGATTCCTCTACATTATATTATTCTGGTGATTCGGTTCTTAAAGTCCTATTTTATGCAAAGTTCTTGGTTTCACATATGTTGGGGTTAAGAGGGGGAAGGGTAAAGGAGAATGGATGAGAAGAGACAAAATGAATCTCTTAGAATTTTGTTTTCTTTTCTTCCAGTAGGTGGCACTGTCTATTCCTAGCTTGAGTCTCTACCCTCAGGGTGGTGGAGGTAACCAGTGTGAGAGGGCTTGAGCTTCTGCCTGGAGCCTCCCTGCTCTTAGTCTCTCTGAGTTGGAAACCAGGTGCCTGTACAGCTGCAGTTCTGTGTTGATAGTCAAGTCCCCCCAAAAAGATTGTGAGAAAGGCTTTGAGTTATCACATCTGGGGGTAGGGGAATTGGAAAGCAGGTACCTGATCCGCTGCAGAACCATGCTGATAGCCACACTCTTCCATAGAATGTGAGAAAGGTTTTCCAAGATGGATTCTGTCAGTTTCCCACGTTGGGTGTTTGGTGCAGTGGGGAGGTGTTGGGGTGACCTTGTTCTGTGGCCAGAACTCGTCTGGTGACCTGCATGGGAGCAGAGCATATTCTGGCAATCTACAGTTCTATAGATTTGCTGATTTTCTATTTCTGTACTGCCACTTGTGGTCCGCCCAGGTGTTCAGACTGCAGGTTTGGGGGCCCGTGTCTGTGGTCTTAAAGGCAAGCAAAGCCTCTGCGTTCTGTGCCACACTCGCCACTCTGGTGGAATCTGCTAAAGATTTAGTGTATGGTGTCCTGTCACATGCTCTGAGATATAGTTTTTCATCAAGGCAGGACCCTGTGAAGAAACCTTTGACTATTTTCTCGGATTCGTGAGCAGAACTGCCAGAAGCGGTATCTCCTCTACTCCACTATCTTGGCTCCGCACCTTGTCTACCCCCCTTAGAGTACTTTGATTTGCATTTCTCTAATTACTAGTGAAGTTGAACATATTTTCATATATTTGTTGATTGATTGTATATCTTCTGTGAAGTGTCTGTTCATTTCCTTAGCCCATTTATTGATTGGGTTATTTATTCTTTGGATGTTGAGTTTTTTGAGTTCTTTACATATCCTGATAATTAGCGCTTTCTGCCATGCGACCAGCACACAAGCTTCATAAAAGAGGTTCAAAGCATAGAAATTAACTAGTGAGTTTTAAAATTAAAGAGACACATTCTCATTACCTTTAATGTCCAGCTCTGGAGATGGCTTTTCCTAGCTCCTGCCTCCAGCCACCTAATGTGGTGGTGAGGTTTACCCAAGAGGCAAGCGAGAGAGAGAGAACACACCAGGGAGGGAGCTTTATTGGGGAACAAAAAATTCAAGGGAAAATCCCATCCAATGAAGGTTGAGGGGGGGGCAGTATTCTAAGGTCAGGGTCAGTGACTGGTCTTCGGGTCAGTGGCCAGGCTCACCTCCCCACGGACAAGCCCACGCACCTGGGACAGGGTGGGGAAGGCTCTGACACATTTGTCTAAGCACCTCTCACCCAGCCAGGGAGGTAAATCAAATCACGTGTGAAAATGGCTTCCCACAAATTCCCCCTTTTTGCTTTTAAAAATCAGGTGATAACTTACTCTCTTGAGTCTTTGCACTCTTGCTCTGAATACTTGCCATCCTATTATAATTACAACACAAAAAAGAATTAACAGCAGAGAGAACAATCCAATAATGTACCAGGCGGAGTGTTTAAGAATATTTCCAGGGTTAAATGCATTTAACTCCTTCAATATTTGGTTAGCCAAAGAAGATGGACCCGAAAAATCAGCTCTATTATTTTGAATATCTTGGATATGGAGATGGAGTTCTAAAAGATCCAAGCTATTATTATTATTTTGCCAAATACCTAACAAATAGTTCTTAACCTTCTCTCAATCCCAGAGAAAAGCATTGTACTTGACAGCTGTAACACACACATATTTATAATTTGCAAGGCATTTAAGACTTTCCTTAAACTTTAAAGCCAAAAGTTCATTACCTATATTTATAACCATAGCCTCTAAGGCGTTTAACTTAGTCTCAATCCTTTCATCAATATTTACTTGATTGTGCAGAGCCTTGGAAGTATTTGGGGCTAAATTATTAAGAAATTCTGCATGTTGAATATTTTGAAATAAAGTTATTGAGGGTGTGACCGTGAATGCAATGAAAGAAACCAGTGCTAAAACACCAACATTTATAATTCCAATAGCACATTTAGGTATCAATAGCTGGATATGAATTTGCAGTAAGACTTGAAAACCAGCATCAGCATACCATGGCTCTGAAATATTAGCAGGCAATAAAACAAAAGAGGGCTGATGAAGAATCAGCACTCCTTTTCCTCTATTATACCTGGTAATATAATTGGTTAGGTTACATTTGTTATATGTAACAATATATCTGTCATCTATCTATTTAACTTTTACATTTCCAATAATCAAAATGTAAGGAGATTGGACACAGGCACCTAAGCCATAGCAAGATCCCTCCTTACAGCTCTTGCCAACAAATTTTGGTAAAGGATTTTCTGTAAAATGTAAGAATTCTGAGGCAGAAATTAAGCACCAAACATCTTTTTGAATTCCACCCTCACTGTAAGTCAAAATATTACTAACAAATCCTGCAGGTGTCATAGCAGATTTTTTTTAATAATTGTCTCTTATCAATTTTTGGAGACCAGTCTAAAATATACCCACTATCTTTACACACCTTATGTTGTACTGGAAAGGCATTTACACAATCTATCCATCTAGGAAAGGTGCCAGTCTCAATTGTAGAACTATTTGAACAGTAAGGTATTCATGGAGGTTTTGCAGAAATGACTGGTTTGTTATGGAAAAGTCCCATCTTAATCACTGATCTAGTAAGGTTTTAAGTCTCCATAAATAGTACGATTAGTCAGTCTATGTCTCCCAACAGCTGTCTTTTCCTCAAATGATACTCTCAGACAGCCAGCATGTTTATTGTGGGACCAACACAAAGGTAATTGGGCACTGTAGCCAGAATAATTAAATCTAGTCACATGATTGGGAGTAATATGAGTATCTATAAATCCTCCCATCATGAATGAGTCATTAGTAAACACTGGACTGGATTCTCCAGTCCACACAGCTGGATGTACCAGGGGTGTATCTGGGAAATACATCTAGTAAGTGTCTGCTCAACTCCCTTTTACCTGACAGCCCAGGAGGGCAATCACTGTAGCAACCATCATCAATGGAGTCTTGTTTCTTCCTAGGAGTCTAATTATTCACAAAGCCTGTGTTTTAAGCTTCTTCACGTCTTCCCATGAGATCAGCTTTTCAGCTAGGTCATGTTGATTCCTCTTCATCCTTCTTCGATAACTCTTTCTTTTGAATGGGAGTTTGTCTGGGTCAATCTGCATTCGTTTGAATCTCGGTTCTATGATTTTGCATTCAGGCACACAGATAGGACGGAAAGCACCTTCTGGAAAAATACAAGCATGACCTCTGCCCCACATAATCACTGAATCTGGGCCTTTCCATTGACCAGTCTGTAAGTTTTTCCACCAAACTCTGCCTAAAGGGCCTGTTGTTGTGGAAGACATATGTCTCCCAGCTGCAGTGTGACCTTCTGCTTCACAATTTAAAAAATTTTAAACAAAGAAGACATGGTTGAGGCTATTTTGGGGAGTCATAAACCGATTTCCCCCTTTTAATTTTTGTAATTGCAGCTTAATAGATAAATGAGCTTGTTCCACAATGGTTTGACCTTGGGGGGTATACAGAATTATTCCTGTTTTATGATTAATTTGAAATTCTTGGCAAAATTGTTGAAAAGAAGAGCTTGCGTATATTGGTGCATTATCTGTTTTAATCTGTAAAGGCATCCTAACACAGCAAAGGCTGCTAGGCAATGAGAAATTACCTGTTGAGTATTTTCTTTTGTACGTGCTGTGGCAAAAATAAATCTGGAATGTGTATCAACTATCACATGTACATACATTGCTTACCAAATTGAGGAATATGAGTTATATCCATTTGCCATATTTGATTTGATTTTAATCCTCAGGGATTTACCCCTGATGGCAGAGATGGAGAGTGAATAACACACTTAGGGCAGTGACTTACAATTTGACGAGCTTGTTCTCTGTTAATATTAATTTTTTTTACATAAGATAGAAGCATTCTGATGATGTAAGGAATGTGAAGCTTGTGCACGATCATAGGGAGACATTTGTTGACAAACAGCTACTAATTTATCAATCTTGTCATTACCTGAAGCTAAAGGTCCTGGAAGATTAGTGTGAGCTCGTATGTGTCCTATGAAACATGGGTATTTTCGCATTTTACTGCCTTTTGTAGATTAGGAAATAATTTAAATCACTCTTGTGATGAAGTATATCCAATAACTGAAGTTTCAATATTTTTGGTAACTCTGACTGCATATGAGCTGTCAGAATAAATATTAATAGGCTCATTTGTAAAGTAATTTAAGGCACAGATGAGAGCTTGAAGCTCCGCTCTTTGGGCAGAAGTATATGAAGTTTGTATTACCTCTGTGTGAACATGACTATAAAAACCTGCTTTACCTGAGCTTGAACCATCAGTGAACACCGATAGGGCTCCATCTATTGGCTGGGCATGTACAATTATTGGAAAAATAAGCAGTGTTAATGATGCAAATTGAATAATTTTATCACGAGGGTAATAACTATCTATCAGACCAGGAAAATCAGCAAAAGCTATCTGCCATAAGCTAGAAGATATTGAAAAAGCCAATTATTTTGTTGAACAGAAAATGGAATAATTATAATATCAGGTTCAGATCCAATTAATTGTAAAACTCTCCTTCTACCTTTAATTACTAATTGAGCAATAGAGTCATGAAAAGGAATTAATGTTTTTTGGGGGGAGTGGGCTAAATAAATCCACTCAATAACTCCCAATCTTTGCCATATGGCTCCCATTGGTGTATACACAGTTGGAAATATTAATAAATACACTATTTCTTTAGGATTAACCCTAGTAAGTTGTGCATTTTTAATTGCACTTTCAACCTTTTTAAAGCTGTTCTAGCCTCTATTGTCAGCTGACGTGGAGAGGTTGGGGAAAGATTTCCTTGTAATATCTGACTTAAATCAGCAGTAGTTAGTTTTAAGGATGGCCTCAGCCAATTAATATCTCCTAATAATTTTTGAAAGTCATTAACCTTTTTCTGAAGATTTTGAGGATGGATTGTGCGTCCTTAAATTATCTGACCAAAATATTGAAAGGGACGCATTTTTTGTATCTTTCGAGGATCAATACATAAACCCGTTGCTGTAAGTGAAGCCTCTAACTAAGTAAAAATTTCTGAAAGTACTTTGAATTAGCATGAGCCAATAATATATCATCCATAAAATGAATAATATATGCATCAGGAAAGTTATTTCTTATAGGAACTATTGCCTGACCTACATATTTTTGGCATAAAGTAGTACTGTTATGCATTCCTTGGGGGAGGACCTTCCAGCAATATCTTTTAACAGGTTCTTTAAAATTAATTGCTGGGACAGTGAAGGCAAATTTTTCACAATCTTCAGGATGTAACCTTATTGAGAAAAAACAATCTTTTATATCTATTACCATCAAGCTATAGTTTAAAGGGGTGGCTGTTGGGGAAGGAAGTCCTGGCATGATTTATCGCCCTTAAAATCCTGTTGTAATCTCCAATTACCTGACTTTCTCTTAATAACAAAAATGGGGGTGTTCCAAGGACTAGTGTTGGTTTTATATGACCAGCCTGAAGTTGTTCCTCAACTAACCTATAAATTAAGTTTTCCCCCTGAGATGGGCCACTGAGAAATCCATATAGCCTTCTCTGTAAGCCAGGTGATCTTTTCAGCTGTCTTTTGGATTGGGGAAACACTCAGGGCCCCTAGTAAAAATTTTGGTTTGTAGTATTTACTAATCTCTGTCAAGGAGGCTGATTTGCAAGCAGATACTCTCTTTGAAAGGTTCCCTTATTATCTCCAGGAAGAAACCCTTGAGTAACTTCAATTGATCTTGTTTGTTAATTTGCTCAAAAACCTGGAAAAGTTGGTATTTGCTAATATCCTCCCCGGCTTCTTGCACTTTTCTAATACCTCATTAGAACCAGGTAAGAAAAGTCATTGCTAACTCAGAGTACTGTCCTGACTGGCAGGACACATCAACGTGGGCAGTGAACCTAGATGGGGAGGATTGAAGGGACAAGAGACATGAAGGGTGACAGCAAGACAAAAGTTCTGATCAAGCTGCAAACTTTTATTGTTCACACAGGGGTATTTATGGGCTGGGGATGGGGGAGCTCTCTTATCGGCAGTTGCTGGAAGTCTTCACAAGGTGAGATAGCGCAGGATGTTTCAGGAAGACAGATGGCCACAGGATGTCTCAGGGAGATGGATGGCTGCAGGGTGTCTCCCAGGTGAGATGTCTCCTAGGGGGCTGTTTCTTGTAACTGTCAGGCTATTCTTTGAAGGAGAATTCCCTTTTGGTCCCTGGCACTGTCAGGCTATTCATTGAAGGAGAACTCCCTTTTGGTCCCTGGCATCTCCCCCTTACTTATATAAAATATATGACCGTACCTTACCGGCCTATGTCTAATAGAGAAATCTTTGATTCTGTTACTTAGGGCTGGATAACCATACTAGCAAACATTAAGCCTACCTGTGTAGGTTAGAAATAAAGGCCTTAAACTAAAAACTATTCTGGCGGTCCCTTTTGATGGTTACCAGGCATTCCTGTCTGAGAATCTCTTTTGCAGACTCCAGTTTACTTATTTTTGGAAGTTACATTTGACTATTATTATCATTTAAAATACCCAGGAATAGCAGTGTTTAGGCTTTGACTGTGTTTGCTAAGTGTTTAAGATGAGGCAAGTCAAACTGACTTTTGTTTCTATCTATTGTTAACAGTCAGCTGAGTTACCCTGGGAGTCCTCGGGAACTTCACAGCAGCTTCTCAGTTCTGCTAGTGCCATTTGCGCTAGGATGGGTCCAGGCCTTGCTTGACCACGTGGCTTCCCTAGGAAGCATCAGGGATGTCTCCCTTTTCTGGTAACCCTCCTCTTCACAGCAAATGCACTGATTGGCTTTCTGTCCTCCACTGGTCTCATTAATCTCCCTGTTCAGGAGGTTATATGGCCTAAGATTGCAGAGCCCTTTGGAGAAGTCCCCTATTCCCTGACTCAGACTGACTCTGAGGGCAAGAGCCAAATATTGGTTTTCTTCGCCCTTTTAATTTAACTTTAATTTTAGAACTTAATCTTAAACATCCAGCAAATAAGTTTTAACAGCCTTATATTAAAAGTACTGGGCTTTAATGTCTATCTCTCTATCCTGTAGGTGATAACTCCTTATCTTAAATTAGCCCAGGTTGTGTGTTCTTAAATCAGTACCTCTGTAAAACAGCAACAAGCAATCCTTAGACCACCTATAAGCAAACTACAAACTAAAATTAACTAGGGTAAAAGCATATTTAGTTTATGTAATAGCTACCTTGAATTCTGGCAGAGTTATACATTATAATCCCCTGTTTGAGATCCTGGTAATCGTGACAAGAACCAACTTTTGGACACAACTTTTAAATGTACTGAAATCTGGTCTGCTTCTTTCATAGTCGCTCTCACATGTAGTGAGACGGGACATAGAGCCTTATCTCAGGTAAGGCAGGGCTCTTTATAAATCTTAAGTACTATAGTTCTGAAGCTGATATTTGTTTTTTTTTATTGTTGGTAGTTCAAATCATTACAGAGTTCTTAATATATCATATTTCACAGTTTGATTCAAGTGGGTTATGAACTCCCATTTTTACCCCGTATACAGATTGCTATATCACATCAGTTACACTTCCATTGATTTACATATTGCCATTCTAGTGTCTGATGTATTCAGCTGTCTATCCTATTCTCTACTATCCCCCCTCCCCTCCCCTCTTCTCTCTCTACCCCCTCTACTATAAATCATTTCTTCCACTTGTATTATTCTTCTCTTACCCCTCCTTTCCTCTTATATGTAATTTTGTATAACCCTGAGGATCAACTTCCATTTTCATGCAATTTCCCTTCTCTCTCCCTTTCCCTCCCACCTCTCATCCCTGTTTAATGTTAATCTTCTTCTCTAGCTCTTCGTCCCTACCCTGTCCTTAGTTATTCCCCTTATATCAATGAAGTCATTTGGCATTTGTTTTTTAAGGATTGGCTAGCTTCACTTAGCATAATCTGCTCCAATGCCATCCATTTCCCTCCAAATTCTATGATTTTGTCATTTCTTAACGCAGAGTAATACTCCATTGTGTATAAATGCCACATTTTTTTTATCCATTCATCTATTAAAGGGCATCTAGGCTGGTTCCACAATCTTGCTATCGTGAATTGTGCTGCTATGAACATCGATGTAGCAGTGTCCCTGTAACATGCTCTTATTAGGTCTTTACGGAATAGACCAAGAGGGGAATAGCTGGGTCAAATGGTGGTTCCATTCCCAACTTTCCAAGAAATCTCCATACTGCTTTCCAAATTGGATGCACCAATTTGCAGTCCCACCAACAATGAACAAGTGTACCCTTTTCCCCGCATCCTCTCCAGCACTTGTTGTTGTTGGACTTCCTAATGGCTGCCAATCTTACTGGAGTGAGATGGTATCTTAGGGTTGTTTTGATTTGCATTTCTCTGACTGCTAGCGATGGTGAGCATTTTTTCATGTACTTATTGATTGATTGTATGTCCTCCTCTGAGAAGTGTCTGTTCAGGTCCTTGGCCCATTTGTTGATTGGATTATTTGTTATCTTATTGTCTAATTTTTTGAGTTCTTTGTATACCCTGGATATACAAAGCCTACATAAATTGTTGCTCAAGTTTACATGAACATTAGCTAACACATCACATCTAAAACATGAATTAAAGGCTGAAAACTTCTACCCCCCCCCCGTTTTTTATAGAAAAGTAGCAAAGTACTTTTGTGTTGTACAATAAAACCTTCACACAGATTAGGCTCCCATTAACTTGAAAATACATTTAAATTGTATCTCAGTGTAAAGTAACATGGAACTTTACATATCTTATTGATAACAAATCCAGTTAGAGAACACAAATCTCCAACATGTTTTTTTTAAGCCTAAAATTACCAAACAACTTCAGAACACCAGCTTGATATAATGCTCTTTTGAAGCTTCTACCTTACAGACTTGTATACCTGGAAGATATGAATTAATAGCACCATAATTACATTGATGATTTTATATTGACCAAGTTTAGCTCTTAAAGAAATAACATTACAATATTGAAAAAATGACAGTTGTTGTTTAACCATAGTTGTATAATTTTTAAAAACTTACACATATAACCAATTTACACAGACATTTTTAATTACTTGCTTAAACCCTTTTGTTAACTTAATCATATAGACTTTTTTTTATCCAGAAACACATTTTCCCTCTATTAAATCCATATCTAGAACCTTTTAGTTTTTCTTTTTCATCTGTTAACCTTCTTTTTGTTCACATTTTGAAATAATACTTGTAAATTTCTGAATTTAAGCAATTATTTCATAGACATCAACATTTTATTAGGTTTTATTTTTGAACACCTAGAAAAACTTATAAGCTTAATTTTAAAGACATCTTTACTTCTATCTGTTTACCCAGTTTAAATTGAACCATTTGAATCACGTGAATCAAAGATATTTGGATCCATTTTTTTTTCTGAGTGCTTTTTGTATATCTGCCAATTGTCATATAACTGCATGATATATGGACATACACACACACAGACATATGACATACAACATATAACACGAGTTTAACACATACACAAAGCCTTGTAGTTTTTTTTTAAATCTCCATTGCAATGTTTAAAAACTCCACAGTTGATCAAAAATAGAACTGATCAGAAAGCATTAACTTGTCCATGAGCTCAAAAAATACAGAATCTAAGGAAAAAACAAGAGTCAAAGTGACTGGCCAGTAATTAGTAAATACCATACAATTTACTTTTTGGTTTGGTCTTGTTTGAGTTCAGGTAAAAGGACACTTTTAAGAAAGGGGGATCTGTGGGGATGTAAACTTAAGAAATAAGCCTGTGAGAAGTGTAGAACTTCCTTTTAAATGTTGGCAGCATGGTCTTCCATCTCCAGACAATGATAGTGAACCTGTATGGGCTTAGAGGCTAAAATATTAATCTGTTCTTTAATAAATTGTACCAGCCTGTTTATAATGCAGGGTCCTATGGACATTATTAAATGTAAACCCAACAAAGGGCCTAATAGTGGAAGAAGGTAGGGTAAAAATCCATTAAGCCCAGTCCAGAGGGGATTTTCAAATAGTTCCCTTCGTCTCTTTTCTAAATCTTCCTGAAGCTGCTTAATTTTAGTCCGTACTATGCCTGATTTATTGGCATAAAAGCAGCATCGTTCCCCTAAGGCCAAGCAAATACCTCCCTGGTTAGCTGTCAGCAAATCTAAGCCTCGTCTGTTTTGAAGGACCACTTCTGCCAGGGAGTCTATTTGGTCCTGTATATCTTTAATGGTTCCTGATAGAGTTTGTACATCATGTATAAGTTGCTGAGATAGGCAACGGTAAGAGTGTATAGCCGTGCTTAAGCCAGCTGTACCTGTGCCCACAGCAGTTGTTATTCCAAGGGTAGCAAGGAGTGGTAAGGCCTGTATTGCCCTCCTGTGTCTTTTGACTAAGGTGTCTAGGCTAGGAATGGGTAGAGGTTCATCTCCTGGGACAATAGTTATATCAGGGAGTAATAAGGCAAGAACACAGCCACCGGTCCAATTTGCTGGAAGCCTGGGGAAGGCTCAGTTTCCTCCACACATAAAAACTGTGCCATTGGGGGGACAAAGAGATGGGGTGGGTGAGGAATAATTTTTTACTGTTGAGCAATTTCCAAAGGAAGTAACTCCAACATCAATATCATAGGTATTATTTTGCATTGTGCCTAAAAGACATAATGTAAATGTGCCTATAGGCTGTACTTTAAAAGGAAATCCAGGTTGGCATGTATTATCATTGTCTATGATAGAATTAATAGGAACCGCCATAGGCATGACTGCCCCTGTTGTCATGCAGAGCCAGCAATCACCAGCAAGGGTGGGATTGGAATTATTAAGCAAGGAGAAGGTAGTTTCCAAAATATCTAATGTATTGGTATCTAAATCTGGGAGCTGGGATTTAGGCAGCACTAAGGGATGATATGTGAGCTCAGGGATTTGTGGTTTCAAAAGTTTGATTATCTGAAGATGCTTGACAGAATCAGTGGGTCCTCCACCATCAGATACCCCTGTAGGGGCCTTAATGGGCCAGCAGGAGGGTTTACCAACAGTGCCTTGGCATCCAGCTGACTGTAACTTGGTGTATATGCCTTCTCCTCCCCGGGAAAAGAGAACGGGAGTATAATGAATAGTGGTCCCCCCTGCTGCATGAGTTTCGGTTAGGGTGGCTTCAAAAAATTGTTCTCTCTGCTTGTTAACACAAATTGAGGCTGACGCATAACAAGAGACATGCATCGCCTGGGTATGTGTACAAGTTGCAGAACAATTTTGGAGAGCTTTGCTCGTACTGGGGGAAATAGTCTTTGGCTTGTTAACACATACCCATTTAGGCTGATGAAATCCTCCGAGTTTATGGTCAACCTCAGCACGGAGGTAAGCCACCTTACTCAAGCAGTCAGCAGTCTGGGTCTAACTAGTGGGAGCCTGAGTCCAAGATCCTCCCCTGCATTCGCAGGGAGGGCCAAAAAGGTACTCCCTGATGTTGGAAGGTGGAGGGCCAAGGCCTCCGTGTACAAACCTGTTCAACAGAAGTGCCTTAAACAGGATCCTCACACAGATTATTGGCTGCATCTGAAAAAGAGGAAAATTTGTCCTCAGGGGGAGGGTCTCCATCCCTGGGTGGAGATAAGTCATTAACCTGTTTAACCAGGTGTTCTGGTAACCATTTTGGGGCTGCTTGCTCTTGGTCCAAAACACAAGCTGAGCCTCATCCCCAGATGAGGACAGGATCTGGGCCTTTCCATTTATTTGTAAGGGGATCGCTCCACATAAGAGGTGGGCGAACAGAAATGGACGAGGGATGCCAGTGTCTGTCTGTGGCCGAATGGCCTTCACTGTCTAGGGTAAGAAAATTAAGGGCAAATAATGCATGGTTAAGGCGATCCCTGGGAGTGGTAAATACAAGGGAGGAAGCATTAAGGCAGGTTAGCCAAGTCTTTAAGGTAAGGTGGGCATGTTCCACAATGCCTTGGCCCTGAGGGTTGTATGGAATTCCGGTAGTGTGACAAATTTGGAAGGTGGCACAAAACTGTTTAAACTTGGCACTGGTATATGCAGGACCATTATCTGTTTTAATATGTATTAGTTTACTCATTATGGAAAAGGCTGAAACAAGATGAGAAAGGACATCTTTGGTAGCCTCTCCGGAATGTGGTGATGCGAAAATAAAGCCACTGAAGGTATCTATAGAAACGTGTATATATTTGGTTTTTCCAAATTCAGGAAAATGAGTGACATCCATTTGCCAAACCTGATTGGGCAGCAATCCTCGGGGGTTAACTCCCAAGTGTTGAATGGGGAGGGAGACAGTGCAAGCAGGACATGCTTTTACTATTTCACGTGCCTGCTGCCTGGTAATTTTACAAAGTAATCCAAGGCTCTGGGAATTTAGATGGTGAAGATTGTGTAACTCTGTGGCCTTTTGAACGGAGCCAACAAAAATTGGAAAGATGGAATGAGTTGCTGCATCAGCCTGGGCATTACCTTGTGTTAGAGGACCGGGAAGATCAGAGTGTGCCCTGATGTGTCCTAAGAAAAATGGGTGTTGTCTGGCCTGAATTAGCTGCTGAAGCTGGGGAAACAGAAAGGCCGCATTGGAAGAAGCCTTAATGGCAGGTGAAATCTCCAGCAGGGACACAGAGTGAGCAATGTAGGCACTGTCTGTATAAATATTAACAGGCTTATCGAAAAATGTTATAAAAACTTGTGTTATGGCAAACAATTCCACGAGCTGTGCTGACTGATAGACAGTATCAAAGGTGGTAGGCTGGTTATTGACAACAAAGACCGCACGGCCGTTACTGGAGCCGTCTGTAAAGACAGTACGGGCTTGGGGAATGGGAGCCTTTTGAGTAATTTTGGGAAAAATAAATGGATGTAATTGGGCAAAATGTAAAAGGGGGTCATTGGGGAGGTGGTTATCAATTGTTCCCAAAAAGCCTGATAGGGCAATATTCCATTCATCCCCTGTCTGTAGTAAAAATTGGGTTTGGTCCTTAGTATATAGAATTAAAATATTATCAGGGTCTTTGCCAAAATGTTGTCGAGAAAGCAATCGACCTTTGATAATAATAGAAGCTACCTGAGCAGGATAAACAGTAATAACCTTGGAGGATGTGGTGGGTAAATGGACCCAAAGCAAGGGGCAGCCTTTATTTTTAAAATGTGGATCCCACTGCCAAAATATTCCTGTGGGTGTAAGAGGAGTGTGTAAAATAACCAGAACCAGAGGAAGGTTATAGGAAATTTGTGTAACAAACTGTTGGGCAATGGCTTCTGTGACTTGGTTTAATGCCTGTTGTGCCTCAGGAGTAAGCTTTCGAGGGGAGGAGGGGTGGGAATCACCTCTCAAAATATCATTAAGGGGCAGAAGTACACAAGTGGATAATTTTAAATATGGTCTTAGCCATTGAATATCCCCCAGTAATTTTTGAAAATCATTAACGGTGTGAAGATGTTCCACACATAGTTGTATTTTAGGAATTTGGATCTGATTATCTTGAAGTTTAAGGCCCAAATAAGTATAAGGGTCTTGTTTTTGAATATTATCAGGAGCTATCTGTAGTCCCAAGGTAGTGAGGGCTTTGTAAAGGTCCAAGTAACAATTATTAACGTCATGGGTATTAGGTGCAGCAATTAACAAATCATCCATATAATGTAAAATATAAATTTGTGGCCATCGCTCTCTTACAGGGTCTACTGCTTGAGCCACGTATTTTTGGCAAACACTAGGGCTGTTAGCCATACCTTGGGGAAGAACCTTCCATTGAAACCCCTGCATAGGGCCCTGAAAATTGATGCGAGGGAGACTAAAGGCAAAATAGGGTCTATCCTCAGGATGTAAAGGAATGGTAAAAAAAAAAAAAAAAAAAAAAAAAAAAAAAAAAAAAAGCAATATTTTCAGTCAATAACCATTTTACAATAGTTTTTTGGGAATAGCCACTGGTGTGGGAATGCCTGGCTGTAGTGCTCCCATCGGGCGCATAACTTTATTAATGGCACATAAATCTTGTAAAAGGCGCCACTTGCCTGATTTTTTCTTGATAACAAAAATAGGAGTATTCCATGGTGAGGTTGAGGGCTCTACATGGCCGGCTGCCAGCTGTTCCTGCACTAACATGGAGGCAGCCTCCAATTTTTCTTGGGTAAGGGGCCACTGATCCACCCACACAGGAGTCTGAGTCTCCCAAATAATCTTATCTGCATGGGGTACAGGAGGGTCAGGGACCGACACTAAAAATCCGAATACCCAAGTCCATATGTATCTGTTTTTTGTATGGGTTGTATGGGCTCAACCAGTCCTTGTCTCAGACTCCCAAGGCCTGTACCAGGAACAAAATTCATACGAAGCATTTGATGAGTCACCATGGGATTGGGACTGGCAAGAATAACTTCCATTTGACTCAAAATATCTCGGCCCCATAGGTGAACAGGGAGGTCAGGAACGACGAAACGAGTGACAGTTCCCTTATTACCCTCTTTATCAGTCCAGCTAAGAGCCCTAGAGCTGACCAGAGGATTTTTTGACTGTCCTATGCCTTTAAGTTCAGTCAAGGATGGGGTGAGGGGCCAGCCTGATGGCCAGTATTTTTGAGAGATAATTGTGGCATCAGCCCCAGTATCTAGAATTCCTTGGAAGTCCTTTCCTTCAATAAGTAGGGTAAGGGTGGGTCTATTGTGAGAAATGGGCTGAACCCAATACACATCAGAGGAGCCCAGGGAGGCAGTCCCCTGCGGTAGGGTTTGGGCGGTGGAAGTGCCTCCTGAATCTAAGGGAAGGAGTATTAATTGTGCAAGTCTTGTTCCTGTTGGGATGGCCGCAACTCCATTAATAGCTGTGGCCAGTATTTTTATTTCTCCAGTGAAATCATTATCAATAATACCAGGGAAGACCTGAACACCTTGTAAGATAGTAGAGGCTCTTCCAAGAATAAGGGCACACGTATGAGATGGAGGGGGACCCATAATTCCAGTGGGTATTATCTGGGGCCCTTGCATGGAGTCTAATATTGTATCGGTGGTGGCACAGAGGTCCAATCCTGCGCTGCCTGGGGTGGCTCGTTGGAGGGAGGCAATCGTGGAGAAGGATTTTGAGCTAGGTTGGGAGTTTGGGAGGGTACAAACCTTATTGCCCCTGGGTTTGTCCTGGGGGAGGTCGGGGCCAGGGGCTGGCCTGGCAGGGAGTTTCCCAAGAAGCGGGAAGAAGTAGGCTGTCCAAGGGCATTTGCCTTAGATCTACACTCACTGGCCCAGTGACGACCTTTACCACATCTAGGGCAAAGGGTGGCTGGGGGCAGTTTAGCCCCGGTTTGAGGAGACCCTATCCCTAGGCTTTGTTTGCCTGTCGGACACTCACGTGCAAAATGGCTAGGCTGTTTACAAGTAAAGCAAGTACGTGAGCCAGGATTGCAAAAGGCCTTGGTAAAGGCAGCACCTATGGCCAGACCCATGGCATGGGCTGCACCCACCCCGGCACAGAGTCTAATAAAGTCAGAAAGTTCCCCTTTATCCTTATGTGGTCGAAGAACATCCTGATATGCCAGGTTGGCGTTTTCAAAGGCAAGATATTTTACAAAGGGGCTTTTGCTTTCGCTTGGTCCAAGCAGGCATTCCGCGGCTAGGTTAAGCTGGGCAACAAAGTCGCTATAAGGCTCGTCAGGCCCTTGTCGAATTTTTGCTAGGGAAGTGGTAGCCGAGCCCTTTTGAGGGAGGCATCTCCAAGCATGTAAGCCAGCCGTCTGAATCTGCGCC